>NC_052065.1:130560400-130864567 GCF_903992535.2 Arvicola amphibius | reverse complement strand
GATTCTTATCTATCATCATGCACAAAACTCAAGTCCAAATGGATTAAAGACCTCAATATAAATCTGACCACATTGAGCCTGATAGAAGAGAAAGTGGGAAGTAGTCTGCAACACATGGGCACAGGAGACCACTTCCTAAATATAACCCAGTAGCACAGAAAATAAGAGCAACAATGAATAAATGGGACGTCCTGAAACTGAGAAGCTTCTGTAAAGCAAAGGACACTGTCATTAAAACAATAAGGCAACCTACTGACAGGGAGAAGATCTTCACCAGCCCTGCATCAGGCAAAGGTTTGATCTCCAAAATATATAAACAACTCAAGAAACTAGACATTAAAACTCTAATTAACCCAATTGAAAAATGGGGTACTGAACTGAACAGAGAATTCTCAACAGATGATGTTCAAATGGCCAAAAGACACTTAAGGTCATGCTCAACCTCCTTAGTGATCAGGGAAATGCAAATCAAAACAACTTTGAGATACCCTCTTATGCCTGTCAGAATAGCTAAAATCAAAAACACCAATGATAGCCTATGCTGGAGAGGATGTGGAGTAAGGGGAACACTCATCCATTGCTGGTGGGAATACAAGCTTGTGCAACCATTTTGGAAATCAGTGTGATGGTTTCTCAGAAAACTGGGAGTCAACCTTCCTCAGGATCCAGCAATTCCACTCTTGGGAATATACCCAAAAGATGCCCAATCATACTACAAAAGCATTTGCTCAACTGTGTTCATAGCAGCACAATTTGTAATAGCCAGAACCTGGAAACAACCTAGGTTCCCCTCAATAGAAGAATGGATAAAGAAGGTGTGGCACATATACACTTTAGTGTTCTACTCAGCAGTAAAAAAACAATGACATCTTGAATTTTGGATGCAAATGTATGGAAATAGAAATCACTTTACTGAGTGAGAAAACCCTGACCCAAAAGAGGAATATGGTATGTATTCATTCATAAGTGGAATCTAGCTATAAACAAAGGACATTGAGCCTATATTTCATGATCCTAGAGAAGCTAAATGAGAAGGTGAACCCAAAGGAAAACATATAGTTATCCTCTTGGATATTCAAAGTAGACAAGATCGCAGGGCAAGAGTTGGGAGCATGGGGGTAGGGCGAAGGGGAGATGGAGAGAGCAAAGGGAGAAGGGGAGGATTGGGGAGAGCTTAGGGGAATGGAATGGTTGAGATGGAAGAGGGGTCGATATGGGAGCAGGGAAGATTTCTTAACTAAGGGACCCATTTTAGGGTTGGCAAGAGACTTTGCTCTAGAGTGGTTCCCAGGTGTCCAAGGAGATGTCCCCAACTTTCTCCTTGGGCAACAGAGGAGAAGGTGCCTGAACTGGCCTTCTCCCATAGCCACACTGAGGAATATCCTGCATATCACCATAAAACCTTCATCTGGCGGTGAATGGAGATAGAGACAGAGATCCACATTGGAGCACTGGACTGAGATCCCAAAGCCCAGATGAAGGGCAGAAGGAGGGAGAACATGAGCAAGGAAGTCAGGACCGCGAGGCGTGCGTCCACCCAAGGAGAAGGTGGGACTGATCTAATGGGAGCTCACCAAGGCCAGCTGGACTGGGACTGAATGAGCATATGATCAAACTGCACTCTCTGAATGCGACTGACAATGAAGGCTGACTGAGAAGCAAATGATAATGATACCGGGTTTTGATTCTAGTGCATGTACTGGCTTTTTGGGAGCCTAGTCTGTTTGGGTGCACACCTTCCTAGACCTGGATGGAGGGGTGAGGGCCTTGGACTTCCCACAGGGCAGAGCACTGTGAGTTCTACGAAGACTGGAGAGGGAGGGGTAGGGGTAGTGGAGGAATGGAAGGAAATGGGGGGGGTGGGACGAGGCAGAAATTTGTAATAAATAAATAAATAAATACTTTTCCAAATACAAACTTATGCATAGTAACTATTATCAAATAGAAAATCTCAGATGAGGCTCGGGGGGGGGGGGAAAGAAAATCTCAGATGACTACCCTGTGCAAGCTTTTCTTTTATTATGTAATTTTTAATTTTTAAAATTAATTTATTTTAAAAAGAAAATAATATTTTTTCATTTTACATACCAATCCCAATTCCCTCTCCCTCCCCTCCTCCCCTTACTTTCATCTAATACCCTTTGTCTTACCCCCATCCAATGAGAGGATAAGGCACTTTGCTTTGGGAAAGGTCCAAGGCCCCCCCCTAATATATCTAGGCTTAGCAAGGTATCCCTCCAAAGAGAATAGGTTTCCAAAAAGCAAGTATATGAAGTAGGAATGAATCCTGGTATCACTGCCAGTGGCCCCTCACAGTCTGTCCCAGCCATGCAAGTATCAACCACACTCAGAGGAGGAGCTTGGTCCTATGCTTGTTCCTTCCCAGTCTAGTTGGAGTTGGTGAGTTCCCATTAGCTCTGGTAAACTGTTTCAGTGGGTATACCCATCACGGACTTGACCTCTTTGCTCATATTTTCACTCCTCCCACTCTTAAACTGGACTTTGGGAGCTCAGTCCAGTGCTGTGATGCATGTCTCTGCCTCTGTTTCCACCAGTTGCTGGATGAAGGTTCCATGGTTATATATAAGATATTCAACAATCTGACTACATAGCAAGGCCAGTTTGGGCACCCTCTTCTCTATTGCTTAGGGTCTTAGCTGGAGTCATCCTTATTGATTCCTGGGAATTTCTCTAGAGCCAGGTTTCATGGGAACCCTACGATGGCTTCCTCAATCAGAATATCTTTTCTTGCTCTCATTTCTGTCCTTCCATCTCAACTATCCCGTTCCCTCAAGTCCTAGTTCCTCCTTCCCTTCTTCCCTCATCTTCTCCTCCCATCCCTTCTACTCCCCCCACCCCCATGCTCACAATTTGTCAGGCATTCCTGTGTGTTTTCCCTTTCCAGGTGGATCTATGTATGTTTTTCTTAGTGTTCACCTTGTTATTTAGCTTAGATATCTAGGATCATGAACTATAGGCTCAATATACTTTGCTTTGCAGCTAGAATCTATTTATGAGTGAGTACATACTATATTCATCACCTCACTCGGGATGCTTTTTTCTAGTTCCATCTATTTGCATGCAAATTTCAAAGTGTCACTGATTTTTACTGCAGAGTAGTACTCTAATATGTAAATGTGCCACATTATTTTTTATATTCATTCTTCAGATGAGGGGCATAAAGCTTGTTTCTAGGTTCTGGCTTTTACAAATAATGCTGTTACGAACATAGTTGAACAAATGTCTTTGTAGTATGATTGAGCATCTTTGGGGTATATACCCAAGAGTGGTATTGTGGAATCCTGAGGTAGGTTGATTCCCAATTTTTTTTAGAAACCGCCATATTGATTTCCATAGTGGTTGTACAAGTATGCATTCTTACCATCAATGGAAGATTGTTCCCTTTACTCCACATCCTCGCCAGCATTAGCTATAATTGGTGTTTTTGATCTTAGCCATTCTGACTGGTATAAGATGGTATCTCAAACTCGTTTTGATTTGCATTTCCCTGATGGCTAAGGATGTTGAACATTTCCCTAAGTGTCTTTCAGCCATTTGAGATTCTTTTGTTAGGAATTCTCTGTTTAGATCTGTACCACATTTTTTAATTGTGTTATTTGGATTTTTGATGTCTAATTTCTTGAGTACTTTATATCTTTTGGAGATCAGCCCTCTGTCTGAATTGATGTTAGTGAAGATCTTTTAGCATTCAGTAGGCTGCCTTTTTGTCTTGATGTGCCCTTTACTTTACAGAAGCTTCTCAGTTTCAGGTACCTTTTACTTTACAGAAGCTTCTCAATTTCAGGAAGTCCCATTTATTAATTTTTTTTCTCTCAGTGTCTGTGCTACTGGTATTATATTTAGCAAGTGGTCTCCTGTGCCTATGTGTTGTTGCCCACTTTCCCTTCTATCAGGTTCAGTGTGGTCAGATTTATATGGAGGTCTTTAATCCATTTGGACTTGAGTTGTGTGCATGGGGAGAGATATGATCTATTTAAACATGTTCAAATGAGGAAGGAAAACAAGAAGACATTAAGTCCAAACAGGGAGGGAAAATACACTTGTTAGAGCACCAGGATGGTCAAGGTCCTAAGTTAAAGGATCTTTATGGTGCAAGAACTAAGAACTTTGTGACCTTGGACTTAACATAGTGAAGGGAACCCTGATGGCTCTTTGTCTTTGGAGAGGGGTGGAGTTGGGGTATGGGTGGAAGGGAGGGGAGGGAAGGGGGAGGAGGAGGGGAGGAGATGGAAATCTTGAATAAAAAATGAGGAAAAAAAAGCAAGTAGGCAAATATTCAGGACAAAACAAATTCTAGTAAGAAAATTCCAATTCCAGATAGGAACTCAGACATACACAATGAACCCACATGGTGATAGTGGAAAAGTTCAATTGGGAAGCACATGAGAGAATGATATACTCAGAATCCATGGAAATGTGAGTAATTCCAAAATCCAAAAGCCACAAGGATCATTTTGGTCTGTTCAGATTGGAGCATCTCAGAAAGTTGGCTGCACAGATCTGTGAAACTCCTGTAAACAACTGAGAAATAAAACATTCTCTCCAAAAGGTGATGCCAACAAGACATCACTAGGCACTCACATTCACAGGCAGCCAACACACATTTGTACATGTGTACACATTCTGGCACATGTGATTTGGAAACATCTTGAATCATTTTCTGTTCTCTTTCTCCCTATTCAAATGTCACAAATCACAGAGCATCTGGACACCTTTTCTCAGTTAAATACACCTGTAGTCCTGTGCCATTATTTCTCAACTACTCAGCTGGCATTGTGGTACTTGTTCTTTTATCCTGTGCTATCCCTCAAGACCCTTAGAGGAGCACCTGTCCTCTTAATTAGTAACTACAGAAGGAGAGATCCAAACCCTCTGGGCCAATATGGGGAGGAAGAAATTCCATATTTCCTTTATTAACCTCTGTTTTGGGACTGGCAGAATGTCCTTGCTTGTAAAAGCCAAAACTTCTGGCAACAACTTTTATACAACCGTTGATGATAAATTTTAAGGCAAATAATTAGCAGGATTTTTCTTTTCACATACTTCTCAGCCAACCATTTACCTAAGTTGATCAACATTTAAACTCAAAAAAGACATATCTCAAAATACATTCTTCTTAAAACCCAAACTTAGGTGCAAATGCTCCACAGGACAGTGATGCGCCTAAACTGATATAGGGAGAGATGGTAATTTCCAATTTCATCCATGCAATTCTTTTGGCATCAAACTGTGCAGCAGATGTGTATGTCTGGATCTTGGTAAATCAAGGGATACTAGAAAGCTGACAAGAAAGATACTGCTGTGAAAATGTTTCCCATCCCCTAGTGTCAGCTCTATTCCCTCATTTTCATATTTTCTTCCTCATATAGAAAATAAACACATGGAGAATTAAATGTGAAAAATCTCATGAATCTGCAAAAAGGTTAAATGAGTGGTTTTGCAAAGTATTTAAGATAATCTCACTCCCCTCAACTTTGAGGATGGTTTTCCTTTATCATCTGCCAGGCTATTTGCTCTCAAATGGCTCTATCTGAAGTACCAATATATTGTTGTACTCTACATATGAGAAAAAGGATGGAGCAGAGTAAAGGTACTTGTAAACAGAAGTTTCTCAAGGCTCCAGATCCTCCAGAAGGAAGTGAATCGTTCCTCCCTGGACTTACAAGTGATGCTCCAAGTGTATAGCCAGCTTTCTTTGTCCATTATTACATATGAGGAAATAAAATACTTCTTTTAATTTTGCTTTTATTAGATTTCTGTGAAAGAAAAGATTAAGTTTATAATAAATATTTTCTCATTATTTATTCATATGTATGTTAAATTTCATATATCCCAGTTGCCAAATATTAACCTGCTGATGAGGGTGAGTCCTTTTGTGATCCAACTGTTTAACTGAGGCAAGAAAATGCTCAGGCATTAACCTGGATTTCCACAATGAAAATCATTCAGAGTCTGAACTCACCCATATAGTAGGTACTTATCCTATGCACTTACTTTCCTTACATAAAACAGGGAAATAGAAAGAGCTATGCTTCAAATATAACTAATAACCAGTACAAAAATCCCCACTCCAAACTATGCTTGTTATAAATTAGAATCTTGCCTTTCTAGCCAAACAGGAAGCTAACCTGATTGTTTTCAACTTCCAGCTGCCTTAGTGTGGTTTTTACATTTAATCCATGTTAGAAAGAAATGTTGGTATAGATAAAAGGATCTTCAAAAACAAAACTTTAACAGGTGTGAGCATCTCATTCCAGGCAGATTAATTGATTTGAAGACAGCATTAACCTGGTAATGCTAACAGAATATATGAAGTGAACTTACATGTTAACTAATGGAATTTGCATTACTAAAAAAATTGTCTATTAGAATAAGCTCTGAAATCATTAAATAAAATCAAGCTACAGATTCAAAAGCCACCCAATACAAAATTATGGGAATAAATCTATGGTGAAAGAGCCCTATATGCATCAAGAAAGGAAGCAATTTATATTTATAAACATCTATATTCACAACTAAACCCAGACAAAATAATAAATAATATCAATTAAATTCAAAACAAATTCAAAACTTGCTATTTCCATTCTGAATCACAGAATTTGATACAAAAAATTATGGCACAATATAGATATCAAGTAATTTACAGAGTGAATGAAATACATACACTTTAACTGCATTTAATTTTTGCTTGCTGCTCTTGTCAATATTACTAATGGCCCACAAAAGGAAGGCTTTAGAAAATTTCATTTTCTCTCTACCTGCTACCTATAAGCAAAAGCAAGCTGCTCCATAGACAAACTGACACTGTGTATGGGCATTAAAGTTTTAGGATTACATCAAACTTCTTCTACTTCCCATATCTCTTTTTATGATACTACTCACAGTAATACAAATCTCAAGTGGTTTTCCTCTATCTGAACCCAAAAACCTATAAGGTAGGTTTATATACTACACAGACATGAACATGTGTAACACACACACATGCATACAACAGTCTGATGTTGGGGCAGCTGGCCCAATCCCTGCGTTCAGGGGCGTGGCTGCTCCAGCGGGGTAGCCATGCCCCTTAAATAGGATTGGGGAGCCGGAAGGCGCCCCGTTCGTTTGCCCCGCGCTCACTCCGCTGGACCCTTGGTTCTGTAAGTTCCCTTATCTCCCTTTGTATTAAACTTAAATAAATATAAAAGGATTATTTTTGGTTATTTCCAATCTTCGCCGCATCATCCTGATGTATAGCTATTCTCAACATCCTGTTGGCCTTGAGCATAGCAGCAGAGTATAGCAAAGTCACTCTTAAAGACAGAGACTGGATTAGATAAAGAAATATGCTCTTCTAGAGCTTTTATGCTTTTACATATTTGGGTCAGATTATTCGGTCATTCATATACAGTATTAAATCCACAAATACCAATAGTGTTTGTATATTGAATGTCTTCAACCTTGATGACATGCTGAGAACCTTTTGATACCCTTGATATAATGTTAAACTAATGATGATATTTTCCCCAAGTTCCTGTCTCAGAAAATATTTGTTTGCTATCTATCTGAACCCCTGAAGAAAATTTCAATCTACTTCTCCAACCCTTTCTTGCTCCTCTCCAAGGAATGATAAATGACTTATCATATTGCTACATATGAAACAGAAGTCATTGCAATCAAGGGGTATTCTTTGGTGCCATCTCTCCGAAATCATCCTAAAAACAGGTGTGTCTTGTTCCTTTCCATGAGGTGGTGGGTTTTTAAAGTATTTTTAAATAAATGATCAACATTTAAACACGGCAAGTCAGATCCCTACTCTATATTGTGTATTGGCCTCATCCTATCAGTTCCTGGACTTAATAGAGAAGGGCCAACCTTAACTTAAGGAGCAGAGGATTCTGCCAATACTGTGATGGCTAATCTTCACTGACAACTTTACTGGAGTCATCCAGGGCTTTCTAGAGGAACACAATTTTGTGTGTGTGTGTGTGTGTGTGTGTGTGTGTGTGTGTGTGTGTGTGTGTGTGTATCTTTAAAGGAATAGATTGTCTTACATTATAGTCTTCTTCATGCTGGAATTTTGGAGATTGTGGCAAGTGTTCAGTTCACAAAGATTATGTTCCAGTAAGTGCAAACATGTTCTGGAAGTCTGGAGTACTCTGGAGCTATAAGTGTTCAATCAATGGTGAAAAACTAAAAAAAGCTGGAATCTAAAGTTAGCAAAGGATGGCATTTCCAGTTGCAGGTATCTGCACTCACCAGAAAAAGGTAAGCAGTCAAGTGAATTAATTTGACCTTAGACTTCTAGCTAGAAGACTGTCCACTTTGAAAGTATAACTTCCTCTTCAGTTAATAATAATGTTCCCTGGAAATTCCTTTACAGACACACCCAGAGGTGTTTCCCCCACTTTAATTTTAAATTTCATCAAGTTGACAAGATAAACAAGCCCAATGGACGTTTGAGGAACTATCTAGATTAAGTTCACTGAAATAGAAAGGCCAGCTCTAAATATGCAAAACACCATTTCATGGAATGCTGTTGATAGAGATTTCTGTACTGCCTAGTCCCACAGCCATTCAGTCCCAAAGAAATACACAGAGGTCTACATTAATTACAAACTGGTTGGCCTAATAGCTCAGACATTCTTATTAACTCATAATTCTTGTCTGTGTTAGCCCCATGACTTGGTACCTTTTATCAGTGAGGCATTCTCATCTTGCTTCCTCTTGATCTGAGTGACAACTGAAGACTGAGCCATCCTTTTCCCTGAATTCTCCTGTTTTCATCGCCCTACCTATACTTCCTTCCTGGCTCCATGATTAAAGAGGCTCTTTTCTTTATCTTGCCTGCTTGTGTCCACCCATTTTGCCACTTCCAGGAAAAAACATTATTTTTCTCATACTAGCAACTTTGTTTAAGATATTATTTATTATCCTCTTTTTAAATGTCTATCTTTTCCTCAATATCAGAGATTAATTCTTAAAAAAATTCTATAATTCCTTCATCTATAGTATCTTACACAAATACCCTAGGAACTTATTTGTATCTTGGTTCCTTGGTTTGTTAGTGGGTTATCATGAAAGTAGAGGGATATATGGCTGGTTGGTTAGTTATTTTACTGTTTGGTTAATTGATATGTTTGACTATAAGAGTCTTACCTTTCTCCCATAAAGTATAATCCAATTGGCCACTTTTTATGCTTATTATTAATTGGGAAGTATGAGTGAAACATCTTAAAAATGGATATAGACTCAAACACTGAGCTCATTGCACTCCTCCACATGAACCCTTAAGAGTGGCAGTGCCAGTTTAAAAGCTGTAAAAGAGGACTCAAATCCCAGGCATAATCTATAGGATTTTTATGAACTGAGTCAGTGTGGTCGTGAATGTATCCACATGAATGCTCCTTTGGATTGCTTGGAAGCTCTCTAAAAGAATGTTATCTCTAGAAGCACAGCTTCTTTCCCATTTTTAAGGGGTGGTTACCCAATGGAAATTTTAGCAGCTTGTACTTATATTGTCATAAGAAACATATTCTATTCAGTCATACTCAGAATGCTTAGTGATTCACTGATATTTCCATCATGGTCCATGATGAAAATGTCACAGTGATTCTTCTTGTCAATAGTGTATTGAATATCTGTGAGGTCCTTGGATCCGCCAACACAGCCTACTTCAGGGCTAAGGTGTCTGGAGAGCCAGCCAGGGAGTGTTCCTGCTGCTGGGACTTCTCACTACCATCCCACTCTGCTCCCTAGCCTGCCTTTTTGTCTGAAAGTCCCTTAGAACCCTGTAAGTGACCCTGCTCCAGTGCTGAGGGGATCTTGAGAGGTGAGTAACTGGCCACATGGTTGGACAGCCTGAAGTGCCACTCCCTTGGACAGTCCCTGGGGACTGAATCCAGGCCCTCTCCAATTCTTTAAGCTTCTCTGGCCATCCAATGGGGTGTATTCCCTGCTGCTGGCTTTCTCTACCTCATTCCACCCTGCCCCCAAGCCTGTCTTTTCATTTGTGAGGCCCTTGGTTCCCCCAACCCAGCCTGCTTCAAAGCTGAGGTGTCTGGAGAGCCAGCGGGGGAGTGTTCCTGCCACTGGGACTTCTCTCTCCCATCCCCAAGCCTACCTTTTTGTCTGCCAGGTCCTTAGAACCCTGCAAGTGCCACTGATCCCATACTGAGGGGATCCAGAAATGTGAGTAACTGGCCACATAGCTGGACAGCCTGAAGTGCCACTCTGACAGTCCCGGAGGACTGAATCCAGGGCCCCTCCAATTCCCTAAGCTTTTCTGGCCATGCAGCTGGGTGTATTCCCTGCTGCTGGCTTTCTTTACCCCATTTCAGCCTGCCCCCATGCCTGCATTTTCATCTGCTGGGTTCTTGGATCCCCCAACACAGCTTGCTTCAGGGCAGAGGGGATCTGAGAGCCTGCTGAAGGGACCTAAGAGAGGGCATACCAAGAAAAACTCCACAGTACACAGTCAGCCACAGCAAAGATTGGACCAAGTCTCCAAGACTCTGCTGGCCTCATTTGAAGGAAGAAATGGGCAGGAGCTAATGCAAGAATCCTCCAAAATCCTGAAAAGCAGCATGGTAACACCAGAATACAGTGAACACAAAACAGGAAGACTTGAACATCCTAACCCAGAAGAAGTAGAAGAAATTAACTTTAAATGTAACCTTATAAAAATAATGGAGACCCTTAAACAGAAAGTGAAAAAACCCTCAAAGTAATGGAAGAAAAGACAAACAAAAAGAAGAAATTAATAAATACCTCAAAGATACCCCCCCCAAAAAAAAACAAGAAAACACAAACAGGTAAAGGAAACAGTTCAAGACTTTAAGGCCAAAATTGAGGTAACAAAGAAAGTACAAACCCAGTGATGGCTGGATATGGAAAATCTGGGTAAATGGGCAGGAACTGCAGATATAAGTATAACCAACAGAATACAAGAGATAGAAGAAAGAATCTCAGGCACTGAAGATACTATGGAGGAAATAGATGCATTGATCAAAGAAAACAGCAAATCCAACAAATTCTTAATATAAAACACCCAGGAAATATGGGACACCATGAAAAGACCAAACCTAAGAATAATAGGGGGAGAAGAACTCAAACTCAAAGGCCCAGAAAAATATATACAACAAAATTATAGAAGAAAACTTTTACAACCTAAAGAAGGATATTCCTATGAATGTACAAGAAGCTTCCTGAACACCAAATAGACTGAGTAAAAAAAAAAAAAAACCATCCCCTTGCCATATAATAATCAAAACAAAACACATACAGAATAAAGAAAGAATATTAAGAGCTGCAAAGGAAAATATCAAGTAACATATAAAGGTAAAACTATCAGCATAGTTTTTGAATAAAACAAAGGGATGAATATTGGTCTACCTTCCTGAGAGAAGGACCTTATATGTCTAAAAACAGTTTTAGAATATTTTCTACTATGATACATCCACTATCTACTTGTATTATAGAAAAGAGATTCAGTCTTTCAATTACAGCTAGTCTCCAGGCTCCCACACCATCATACAAGTGCTTATTCTTAATACCTAGTCTGTCAGAATGAATCACTACCAATGATTTTTACCTGTCTCTTGATGTCCCTTCCCTGTCTCAAATTTGAAGCCAATTTAGGCATACTTCTGGGTACTTTACAACTTTGAATAGCATTGTCACAAACAAGTAACTGTCACATCCATGGAGTTTTGCCCATAGATGTTTATAAAAAAAATGATGATAGCAATTTTTGTGTTTCTACTTAAAAATACAGAGGATTAGAGACACAAATACCTAGCCATTGCTTGACTCTTTGTTCAGTGCTAGGAACACAGAAAATGAAAGCAATAAGCATCCAGAATTGTTTTAAAGTTAAGATACATATTCACCAATTGAGATAAATATGCATATAATTATTATATTTTATATAATTATGTATTGTTTTATATTACATTTCTTCAAAAAAACAAAAAAATAACCCACAACATTTCTTCTGGTATAAAACACAAAAACTGAGTCACAAACAAAGGACTCTCTTAAATTAATTTATGTACCAGTAATATCCAAAGCTTAAATGAGAATGAAATTTTAGAGGGGTTTATCAAGTTGTGTGTGTTCCATTTCTTATTGTCTCCCTGGTAAGACATCTATGGATGATTCTAAATTCGATTTTGGATAGCAAGAACTTTACTATACACCTAAATACTGTCTTCTGGCTTCTAAAGAAGCCCATCTTTATTACCATGAGCAGATTTTATCACCTCACTTATTCCACCTACTATATTTCTCTTTTGTTCTTTCTTTCTCTCCTTTCTCTCTTGCTACATACTGGCAGATTCACGTGAACAATTCTGAGTCTAACACTTTTTTTTCATATTATTTTTTTATGTTTTTTTTTGTATTTTTTATTTTTCCATTCAAAACTTTACACTTCCTTCCCTCTTCCCATTCCCCTCCTGCTCCCCCACTTACCCTTCTCCCTCCCGCTTCCTCCTTAAGATAAGGCAGGGTACCCTGTCCAAGGCCCTTCCCACTCCATCCAGGCCTAGGAAGGTGTGCATCCAAATAGACTAGGGTCCCAAAAAGCCAGCACTTGCAGTAGAAACAGGTCCCAGTGCTATTATCAATGGCTTCTCAGTCCGCTCTCATTGGCAGGCACATTCAGAGAGTGCGGTTTGATCACATGCTAGTTCAATCCTGGTCCAGCTAGATTTGGTGAGCTCCCATTAGATCAGGCATGCTGTCTCAGTGGGTGGACCAACCCCTCATGGTCCTGAATGCCTTGCTCATCTTCTCCCTTCTGCTCTTCAACTGGACCTTGGGAGCTCAGTCCATTGCTCTGA
Source organism: Arvicola amphibius (assembly GCF_903992535.2). Lineage (NCBI taxonomy): Eukaryota > Metazoa > Chordata > Mammalia > Rodentia > Cricetidae > Arvicola > Arvicola amphibius. Next base: position 130,851,722 of record NC_052065.1, on the reverse strand, counting down.
TCAGGGTCTCTGTCTCTATCTCCATCCATCACGGGATGAAGAGTCTATGATAATATTTGAGATCAATATGATAGTTGGGCAAAGAGAGTTCAGGCACCCTCTCCTCTGCTGCCCAAGGAACTAGCTGGGGACATTCCCATGGACACTTGGGATCCCCTATAGATCCAAGTCTTTTGCCAACCCTTAAATGGCTCCCTTAATGTAGATATCTTCTTCCCTGCTCCTATATCTGCCTTCCCTCCATCTCCACCCTCCCACTCCCGCAAGCTCTTCCCAATCTTTCCCTTCTCCCATCTCCCTCTCTCCCCTTCCCCCCTCCCCACCTCTACTCCTAACCCCACCCCCACACTCCAAGCTTTTGCCCAGTCATCTTGTTTGCTTCCAATTTCCAGGAGGATCTAATATGTTATTCTTTGGGTTCACCTTGTTATTTGGCTTCTCTAGGCTTGTGAAATAAAGGCTTAATGTCTTTTGTTTATAGCTAAAGTCCACTAATGAGTGAATACATACCATATTCATCTTTTTGGGTCTGGGTTACCTCAGTCAGAATAGTGTTTTCTATTTCCATCCATTTGCATGCAAAATGCAAGATGTCATTGGTTTTGTTATTTCTGCTGAGTAGTACTCTAATGTGTATATATTCCACACTTTCTTTATCCATTTTTCCATTAAGGGGCATCTAGGTTGTTTCCAGGTTATGACTATTACAAATAATGCTGCTATGAACATAGTTGAACAAATGCTTTTGTAGTATGATTGGACATCTCTTGGGTATATCCCCAAGAGTGGTATTGCTGGATCCTGAGGTAGGTTGATTCCCAATTTCCTGAGAAACCACCACACTGATTTTCCAAAGTGGTTGTACAAGTTTGCATTCCCACCAGCAATGGATGAGTGTTCCCCTTACTCCACATCCTCTCCAGCATAGGTTATCATTGGTGGTTTTGATTTTTGATTTTAACTATTCTGACAGGTATAAGATGGTATCTCAAAGTTGTTTTGATTTGCATTTCCCTGATCGCTAAAGAAATTGAACATGACCTTAAATGTCTTTTGGTCATTTGAACATCTGTTGAGAATTCTCTGTTCAGTTCAGTACCCCATTTTTTAATTGGGTTAGAGTTTTAATGTCTAGTTTCTTGAGTTTTTTTTTTTTTTTTTTTTTTTTTTTTTTTTTTTTTTTTTTTTTACATATTTTGGAGATCAGATCTTTGTCTGAAGTGGGGTTGGTAAACATCTTCTCCCATTCAGTAGGATGCCTTTGTGTCTTAATGACTGTCTTTTGCTTTACAGAAGCTTCTCAGTTTCAGGAGGTCCCATTTATTCATTGTTGCTCTCATTGTCTGTGCTACTGGGTTTATACGTAGTAAGTAGTCTCCTGTGCCCATGTGTTGCAGACTACATCCCGCTTTCTCTTCTATCAGGTTCAGTGTGGTCAGATTTATATTGAGGTCTTTAATACATTTGGATTTGAGTTTTGTGCATGGTGATATATATGGATCTATTTTCATCCTTCTACAGGTTGACATCCAGTTATGCCACCACCATTTGTTGTAGATGCTTTCTTTCTTCCATTGTATAAATTTAGCTCCTTTGTCAAAAATCAGTTGTTCATAGATTTTTGAATTAATATTCAGATCTTCGATGAGATTCCATTTGTTGATGTCTCTGCTTTTTGGCCAATACCAAGCTGTTTTCATGACTGTAGCTGTGTAATAGAGTTTGAAGTCAGGGATGGTAATGCCTGTGGAAGCTCCTTTATTGTACAGGATTGTTTGCACTATTCTGTTTTTTGTTCTTTTTCCATATAAAGTTGATTATTTTTCTCTCAAGGTCTGTGGGAATTTTGTTGGGATTTTGATGTGGATTGTATTGAATTTATAGATTTCCTTTGGTAGAATTGTCATTTTTACTATGTTGATCCTACCAATCCAAGAGCATGAGAGATCCTTCCATTTTCTGGTGTCCTCTTTAATTTCTTTCTTTAAAACCTTAAAATTCTTCTCAAGTAGATCTTTCACTTCCTTGGTTAGTGTTACCCCAAGATACTTTATGCTATTTGTGGCTATTGTGAAAGGTAAAGTTTATCTGATTTCTCTCTCTGCTTCTCTATCCTTCGTGTATAGGAGGGCAACTGATTTTTTTTTTTAGTTGATCTTGTATCCTGCCACATCACTGAAGGTATTTATGATCTGTAGGAGTTCTTTGGTAGAGTTTTAGGGGTCAATGATGTACACTATCATATCATCTGCAAATAACAAAAGATTGACCTCTTTCTTTCCAATTTGTATCCCTTTGATCTCCTTACGTTGTCATATTGCTGTTGCTAGAACTTCAAGAACAATGTTGAAGAGATATTGTCAGAGTGGAAGCCTTGTCTTGTCCCTGATTTTAGTGGAATGGCTTTGAGTTTCTCTCCATTTAATTTGATATTAGTTGTTCGCTTGCTGTACATTGCTTTTATTATAGTTAGGTACGATCCTTGTATCCTAAACGTCTCCAAGACATTTATCATAAAGTGTTGTTGAATTTTTCAAATGCTTTTTCAGAATCTAATGAAATGATCATGTGGTTTTTTTCTTTCAGTTTATTTATATGATAGATTACATTGATAGATTTTCTTATGTTGAACCAGCCCTGCACCTCTGGGTTGAAGACTACTTGATTGTAATGGATAATTTTTTTATATGTTGTTGGATTCGGTTTGCCAGCATTTTCTTGAGAATTTTTGCATCAATGTTCATGAGCGAGATTAGTCTGTAATTCTCTTTCTTGGTTGAGTCTTTGTGTGATTTTGGTATCAGGGTAACTGTAGCTTCATAAAAAGAGTTTGGTAATGACTCTTCTGTTTCTATTATGTGAAACACATTAAGGAGTATAGGTATCAGCTCTTCTTGGAAGTTCTGGTAAAATTCTGCATTAAAACCATCTTGTCCTGGGTTTTTGTTGTTGTTGTTATTGTTGGGAATGTTTTTATGACAGCTTCTATTTCCTCATGACTTATAGGTCTATTTAAATTGTGCACCTGGTCTTGATTAAATTTTAGTTTGTGGTATTTCTCTAAAAACAAGTCCATTTTATTTTACATTTTCCAATTTTGTGGCATATAGTCTTTTATAGTAAGACCTAATGATTCTCTGAATTTCCTCAGTGTCTGTTGTTACATCCCCCTTTTCATTTCTGATCTTGTTAATTTGCATGTTCTCTCTCTGCCTTTTGATTAGTTTGTATAGGGGTTTGTCAATCTTGTTAATTTCTTTATTTCTTCCTTAACTCAGAGGTGGTTCAGTAGTTAAGTGTTTAGTTTCCATGAGGTTGTAGACTTTCTGTTGGTAGAATTGTTGTTAAATTCTAACTTTATTCCATGGTGATCCGATAAGACACAGGGGGTTACTACAATTCTTTATTGTATTTGTGGAAGTTTGCTTTGTTACCGACTATGTGATTAATTTTTGAGAAGGTTCCATGAGATGCTGAGAAGAATGCACATTCTTTCCTATTTGGGTGGAATGGTCTATAGATGTCTGTCAAGTTCATTTGATTCATTACCTCCATTAATTCTATTATTTCTCTGTTAGGTGTCTGTCTGGTTGACCCGTCCATTGGTGAGAGAGGAGTGTTGAAGTCTCCTACTATTAGTGTGTTGGGTTTGATGTGTGCTTTCAGTTCTAGTTTTTTTTTTTTTACATATGTTGGTGATTTTTTATTAGGGGCATAGATATTCAGGATTGAGACTTCATCCTGATAAATTGTTCCTGTTATGAGTATAAAGTGTTCATCCCCATCTCTTGTAATTAATTTTAGTTTGAAGTCAATAATTTTGTTAGATATTAGTATAGCCACACCTGCTTGTTTCTTAGGTCCATTTGATTGAAAAACTTTTTCCCAACCCTTTACTCTTAGGTAATGTCTTTCTTTATGGTTGAGGTGTGTTTCTAGTAAACAGCAGATTTTTGGATCCTGTTTTTATATCCATCCTCTTAACCTGTACCTTTCTACAGGTGAACTGAGTCCATTGATATTAAGTGATATTAATGACCAGTGGTTGTTAACTCTGATTATCTTTTTTGGTAGTAGATTTTGGGTGTTTCCCTTCTTTGAGTTGTACTAGTGGAGGACTGCTAGATGTCCGAGTTATTGTGGGTGTTGTTGGGTTCCTTGAGTTGTGATTTTTTTCTACTACTTTCTGTAAGGCTGGATTTGTGACTACATATTGTTTAAATTTGTTTTTATCCTGGAATATCTTGTTTTCTCCATCTATGGTAAAAGAAAGCTTGGCTGGGTATAGTAGTCTGGGCTTGCATCCATGGTCTGTTATTTTCTGCAGCACTCTATCCAAGACCTTCTGGCTTTCATGGTTTCCATAGAGAAGTCAGGTGTAATTCTGATAGGTTTACTTTTATATGTTACTTGAACTTTTCCTTTGCAGTTCTTAATATTCTTTCTTTATTCTGTATGTTTTGTGTTTTGATTATTATATTGAGAGGGGGTGTTTGTTTTTTTCTTCTCTTTTTTTTTTTGTTCCAGCCTATTCAGTGTTCTGTATGCTTCTTGTACCTTCATAGTAATATCCTTCTTTAGGTTGGAAAGTTTTCTTCTATAATTTTGTTGAATATATTTTCTGGGCCTTTGAGCTGTAATTCTCCTTCTGCTACCCCTATTATTCTTAGGTTTGGTTTTTTCATGGTGTCCCAGATTTCCTGGATGTTTTGTGATAAAAATTTGTTGGATTTGCTGTTTTCTTTGATCAGTGCATTAATTTCATCTATAGTATATTTAGTGTCTGAGATTCTTTCTTCTATCTCTTGTATTCTGTTTGTTATACTTGTCTCTGTAGTTTCTGTTCATTTATCCAGGTTTTCCATATCCTTCTATCTCTTGGTTTGTGTATTCTTCATTGTCTCCATTTCAGTTTTCAAGTCTTGACCTGTTTCCATTACCTGTTTGATTGCTTTTTCTTGGGTATCTTTGAGGAATTTATTCATTTCTTCTACCTTTTTGTTAGTCTTCTCATCCATTTCTTTAAATGAGTTTTTCACATCCTGTTTAATGGTCTCTAACATTTTCATAATATTACATTTAAAGTTCATTTCTTCTACTTCTTCTGGATTAGGGTTGTAATGTTGTATGTTCACTGGATTCTGGTGTTATGCTGCTTTTCAGATTGTTGGGGGAATTTTTGCATTGGCGTCTGTCCATCTCTTCCTTTAAAGGCTGTTAGGAGAGTCTTGGCAGCTTGGTCTAACCTTTGCTGTGGCTAACTGTGTACTTGGGGTTTTTTTTTATTGGTCTGCCCTCTTTGAGGTCTTCTCAGCCCTGGAGTTGGCTCTCATATCCTCTCCACCATGAAGTAGGCTGTGGTGGAGGATCTCTCTGGATGAATCTACTGGTACTGGATCAGGGCCACCTGCTGGCAAAGGACCTCACAGACAAAAGGACAGACTTGGTAGATGCCAGCTCTGTAGAACAAAGGAACCCCTGCAGCCTTGCACTCAACACTGTGTCCCCAGACCCTCAGCCCTGAAGCAGGCTGAGTTGGGGGATCCTGGGACCCTACAGATGGAAAGGGGTGCTTGGGGGTAAGCTGGGGTGGGATAAGTAGACAAAGCCAGTAGCCACAGAGAAGCCCCACCAAATAGCCAGAAAGTTTAGGGGACTGGAGGGTTCATGTACTCCCTTCCCAGGGCATCTGGCTGGCTGAGATGGGGCACACACTTACCCCTCCGGATGGATCAACTGGTACTGGATCAGGGCCACTTGCTGGCAAAGGACCTCGCAGACAAAAGGACAGACTTGGTAGATGCCAGCTCTGTAGAACAAAGGAACCCCTGCAGCCTTGCACTCAACACTGCGTCCCCAGACCCTCAGCCCTGAAGCAGGCTGAGTTGGGGGATCCTGGGACCCTATAGATGGAAAGGGGTGCTTGGGAGTAAGCTGGGGTGGGATAAGTAGAGAAAGCCAATAGTCGCGGAGAAGCCCCGCTGAATGGCCAGAAGGTTTAGCAGATTGGAGAGTGCCTGTACTCCTTTCCTGGGGAGTCTGGCCAGCTTGGGGGGCACACCCTTTTTTCATATTCCTTGTGGTTTTCTATTACTTCTATTAGTAAAAGGAGATGGTCTGAAATTTAGTAATTCAGTATTTCTGAAACTCAAAGTGTTCAACCTCTTCACATCTGCATGCATCAGGAATCAATATGACTTGTACTTTGAGGTTCATTTTAGAAAACTTGCAAGTATAATAAGAAATAGAAATTCTTATTAAAGGAACTCTTCAAACTAACCTCCTTCTCTACTGTTTCATTATTGAATAAATCCCAAACTTCATGAACATTTCAGAGAAGACTTCATTATAGGAGGACTGAAAGAATTCCCTACACTAAGTTATTGGTTTCATATTTATTCTCCAGAATATATTGTTTTAAAGTTCTTTAATTTTTACTAACATAAGACTGAAAGTTTTTCAAAGAATAGCATCTTTCTCAACATACTTATCATGAAAGTGTCTACGTGCAATTGCCATTATTTTCTATTATTTATTTCTGTGTTTCTAAAAATCAAATTTGCTCCTTCCTTGGCTGCCTAAGTTCACAAACTAAGTTCAAAGAAGACATAATTACTTGCTATGTTGTTTTCACTACCAGTAACAGGATATTTGGAAAGGAACCCTGAGGCCCCATTATATCCAATTTTGGGAGGATTAGATAAATATATGAGACTCTCTGTGTCAGCAGTAGGCAGAAAAGTAAGACGTCCCATTCCCCCGAGCTCTCCCCATCCTCCCCTTCACACTTTTCTCTCCCCATCTCTCCTTGCCCCCATCCCACCCTGCCCCCAAGCTTCCAATTTTTGCCTGGCAATCTTGACTACTTCCAATATCCAAGAGGATAACTATATGTTTTTCTTTGGGTTCGCCTTCTTATTATCTTCTCTAGGATCACGAATTATAGGCTCGATGTCCTTTATTTATGGCTAGAAACTGATTATGAGTGAGTACATCCCATGTTCATCTTTTTGGATCTGGGTTACCTGGGTGGATATTGGAGCAGGGAAGCATATATCTTAATTAAGGGAGACGTTTTAGGGTTGTGAAAAGACTTGACTCTAGAGGGGTTTCCAGGTATCCAGGGAGATGCCCCCAGCTACTTCCTTGGGCAGCTGAGGAGAGGGAGCTGGAAAAGGCCAGATCCTATGGGCATACTGATGAATATCTTGCATATCACCATAGAACCTTCATCTGGCGATGGATGGAGATAGAGACATTGGAGCACTGGACTGAGCTCCCAAGGTCCTGATGAGGAGCAGAAGGAGGGAGAACATGAGAAATAAAGTCAGTACCATGAGGGGTGGGTTCACCCACTGAGACGGTGGGACGGAACTAAGGGGAGATCACCAAGACAAGTTGGAATGAGACTGATGGAACAAGAGATCAAACTGGACTCTCTGAATGTGGCTGATGGTGGAGGCTGACTGAGAAGCCAAGGACAATGGCAATGGGCTTTGATTCTACGGCATGGACGGGCTCTGTGTGAGTCCTGTCATTTTGGATGCTCACCATCCTGGACCTGGGGGGAGTTGGGAGGACCTTGGACTTAACATAGTGTAGAGAACCCTGATGGCTCTTTGGCCTGGAGAGGGAGGAAGTGGGGGTATGGGTGGAGGGGAGGGGAGGGAAGGAAGAGGAGGGGAGGAGATGGAAATTTTTAATAATATTTAAAAAATTAAAAATAAATAAATAAATAAATAAATGCGTGGGTACATAGATTTTAAAAAAGCTCTTTTACCAGAAGCCAGTCTGCAGACACACATGCCCTTACCCTCAATAAAACATTTTAAAAAAGAAAAGAAAAGAAGAGAAAAGAAAAGAAAAGTAAGAGGTCATAAATTTCAGATATTTTTTCTCTCTGTGCCTTTCTTTCTGTCTTAAGTCTGATAGGTACTCCTGTATTTCATAGGGTTACAAAAGTTAAACTCGAACCCATCCCAGCTTGCTCCCAGAAACCCCCTCCCTTCTTCCTCCCTTCCTCGGGGCCATAAGATCCTCTCAGCTCAGCCTGCTTGGGGCGCTGGGACTGGGTAGTGTGTACAACCAGGCAGGCAGGAGTTCCTTTGTTCCAGTAGCCTGCCAGCAGCAAGGAAGGCCTTTTGTCAGTGAGGTCCCTGGCCAGCCATGGGCCCGGATCTTGTTTTGCAAGAACCATCAGAGGAGTGAGAGTGTTCTTGACCCAAGGTAGGAGCCCAGTAAGGAAACAGACATTCCCCGACCCCCTTAACTCCCTGGTCCTTCTCCAGGGGCTACTTCCCTCTGCTATGGCCTCTCTCTTCCTAACCCATCCCAGCTTGCTCCCAGAAACCCCCTCCCTTCTTCCTCCCTTCCTTGGGGCCATAAGATCCTCCCAGCTCAGCCTGTTCAAGCTCCAGGACAGGATTGTGAGTGCAACTCAGCAGGCGGGAGTTCCTTTGCTGCCAGCAGCAAGGCAGGCCTTTTGTCAGCGAGGTCCCTGGCAAGCAAAGGAATCTGATCCTATACCAGAAGATCCATGAGATAGAATTTGAAAGAAGAGATGGGCAGGCGCCAAGGCAAGAATTCCTCCAACAATCTGAAAAACAACATGAAAACACCAAACCCAGCGGTCTTACAAAAGAAGGACTTGAATACCCTAATCCAGAAGAAATGGAAAAAAATGACATTATGAAAGCGATAAAGTACCTTAAACAGCATGTGAAAAATGCCCGTATGGAAATGGATGAGAAGTATAACAAAAAGTTTGAAGAAATGAGTAAATCCGTAAATGATACCCTGGGAAACAAAGAAAAAACAATCAAACAGGTAATGGAAGAAAACACAAACCGAGGGCTGGCTTGATATGGAAAATCTAGGTCAACGAACAGAGACTAGAGAAAAAAGCATAACCAATAGAATACAAGAGATAGAAGAAAGAATCTCAGATGCTGAAGATACCATAAAGAAAATATGCTCTGATCAAAGAAAACAGCAAATCCAACAAATTCTCATCACAAAACATTCAGGAAATCTAGGCAACAATAAAAAGACCAAACCTAAGAATAATAGGGATAGAAGGAGAAGAATTACAGCTCAAAGGCCCAGAAAATATAATTAACAAAATTATGGAAGAAAATGTTCTCAACATAAAGAAAGATATTCCTATGAATATTCAAGAAGCATACAGAAAACCAAATAGAATGGATAAAAAAAAAACACATCCCCTCACCATATAATTATCAAAACACAAAACATACAGATTAAAGAAAGAATATTAAGAGTTGCAAAGGAAAAAGGTCAAGTAATTTATAAAGGTAAACCTATCAGACTTACACTTGACTTCTCTATGGAAACCATGAAAGCCAGAAGGTCCTGGATAGAGGTACTACAGAAACTAAGAGACCATGGATGCAAGCCCAGACTACTATACCCAGCCAAGCTATCATTCACTTTCAATGGAGAAAACAAGATATTCCAGGATAAAAACAAATTGAAACAATATGTAGCCACAAATCCAGCCTTACAGAAAGGAAGAGAAGGAAAATCACAACCCAAGGAATCCAACAATGCCAACACTGCCTATAAAAACTCAGTCATCTAGTGACTCTTTACCAGCACAACTCAAAGAAGGGTAACACACAAACTCTACTACCAAAAAAATATGACCGGAGTTAACAACCATTGGTCATTAATATCACTGAATATCAATGGACTCAATTCACCTATAAAAAGGCACAGGCTAAGAGATTGGATACGAAAACAGGATCCAACATTCTTCTGTTTACAAGAAACACACCTCAACCACAAAGACAGACATCTACTCAGAGTAAAGGGTTGGAAAAAGATTTTTCAAGCAAATAGACCTAAGAAACAAGCAGGTGTGGCCATACTAATTTCTAACAAAATTGACTTCAAACTAAAATCAATCAGACGAGATGGAGATAGACAGTTTATATTCATAACAGAAATAATTCATCAAGATGAAGGCTCAATCCTGAATATCTATGCCCCTAATAGAAAAGCACCCACTTATGTAAAAGCAACACTTCTAGAACTCAAAGCAGACATCAAACCACACACACTAATAGTAGCAGACTTCAGCACTCCTCTCTCACCAATGGACAGGTCAATCAGACAGAAACCTAACAGAGAAAAAAGAGAATTAATGTAGGTAATGAAACAAATGGACTTAACATACATCTATAGAACATTCAACCCAAATAGGAAAGACTATACCTTCTTCTCTGCAGCTCATGGAACCTTCTCGAAAATTGACCACATACTCGGTAACAAAGCAAACTTCCAAAGTTACAAAAAAAATTGTAGTAACCACCTGTGTTTTATCGGATCACCATGGAATTAAAGTTAGAATTCAATAGCAATACTACCTCCAGAAAGCCCACAAACTCATGGAAACTGAACAGTCAACTACTGAACCACACCTGGGTCAAGGAAGAAATAAAGAAAGAAATTAAAGTCTTCCTTGAATTTAATGAAAATAAAGACACAACATACTCAAACCTATGGGACACTATGAAAGCAGTGCTAAGAGGAAAGTTCATAGCACTAAGTGCCAAATTAAAGAAAACAGAGAAAGTACACATTGGAGACTTAACAGCACACCTGAAAGCTCTAACAATAAAAAAGAAGCAGACTCACCTAGGAGGAGTAGAAGACTGGAAATAATCAAACTGAGGGCAGAAATCAACAAAATAGAAACACAGAAAACAATCCAAAAAATCAATGAAACAAAAAGTTGGTTCCTGGAGAAACTCAACAAGATTGACAAACCCTTATCCAAACTAATCAAACGGCAGAGAGAGAATAAGCAAATTAATAAGATCAGAAATGAAAAGGGGGACATAACCACAGACACGGAGGAAATTCAGAGAATCATTAGATCTTACTACAAAAGCCTGTATGCCACAAAATTGGAAAATGTAACTGAAATGGACATTTGTTCAGATAAGTATCATATACCAAAGTTAAACCAGGACCAGGTGAACAATCTAAATAGACTTGTAGTCATGAAGAATTAGAAGATATTATCCAAAACCTCCCTACCCAAAAAAGCTAAGGACCTGATGGTTTCATTGCAGAATTCTACCAGAACTTCTAAGAAGACATAATACCTGAACTCCTTAATGTATTTCACAATATGGAAACAGAAGCGTTATTGCCAAATTCCATTTATGAAGCCACAGTTACCCTGATATCAAAACCATACAAAGACTCAACCAAGAAAGAGAATTACAGACCAATCTCACCCATGAACATCGATGAAAAATTGTCAATAAAATACTGGCAAACTGAATCCCAGAATACGTTAGAAAAATTATCCATTATGATCAAGTAAGCTTCATCCCAGAGATGCAGGGCTTGTTCAACATACAAAAATCTAACAATGTAATCCATCAAAAAATAAACTGAAAGAAAAAAAACATATGATTATTTCATTAGAAGCTGAAATTGCATTTGACAAAATTCAACACCCCTTTATGATAATGGTCTTGTATGTATATATATGTATGTATTACAGTAGTACTCAAAGGTAAAAAACAATGAAATTTTGAATTTTGCTTGCAAATGGATGGATGTTGTAGGTGTATCTTCTATCTATCTGATGATTTCATTGGTTAATTAATAAAGAAACTGCTGGGCCTAATAGGTTAGAACATAGGTGGGTGGAGTAGACAGAACAGAATGCTAGGAAGAGGAAAGTGAGGCAGATGCCTCGGGGAATTGCATGCCTCTCCTCTCTGAGACAGACGCAATGAAGCTCTGGCCCAAGATGGACGTTCGCTAGAATCTTTCCAGTAAGGCACCACTTTGTGGTGCTACACAGATTATTAGATATGGGTTAATCAAGATGTGAGTAAGAGGCTGAAAATAATGGGCCAGGCAGTGTTTAAATGAATACAGTTTGTGTATTGTTATTTCGGGGCATAAGCTAGCCAGGTGGCTGGGAGCTGGGCTGCGGGAATGCAGCCTGCAGCCTATCACTACAGAATGACACCCACATTTATAACTGGATCCACAGAAAGCCTGAGAAAACTTGGGAAAAACTAGAGTAAAGCATGTTTTCTTGGTAGCAGCAATTTCTTGGTTCTGCTCTGCTTGCTAGAGGCAAGCAAACGTTCTCATCTAAGAGAGGCTTCCTGACTCAGCTTTAGCTGCAAATCCCTGCAGCTCTTTTAAGGGGTCCTGCCATTAAACACTTAAATGGTATTGATGAAAAACTGACTGCATGCTTTTCAGTTTTCATCCGTAGCAGGAAAAAAACTGTACCATTTTAAAATGCTGTCTTTCTGGGCCGTCCTGCCAGAGCCCACTCTGACTCTTTTAAGCAGGCAGTCCTGACTATGGAGCTTTTGAATGTTGTTTAACACTGTTACAGCTTGCTTGCTGGCAAGGACCTTGAACTGCCAAAAAGTTGTGGTGATAAACATGGCTACAGCCGGTGCCTCTGCCATGAGTTTGGAAGGCTGAGGAATGGGCTGGATCTAGCTGCCAAAGTCACAGCTTTAGCCCTACAGATATTGTTTGGTAAATTAAAGACTCATGTGGTCACAAAAAGAGAGATATACAGTAAAAGAAGATTCAAAGTCGAAGAAAATGTCTAAATGTTTTACTATATGTTAAAAATATATGCAGGCTAAAGGTTAAAGTTCTTAAAAGTAAAAAAGAAAAAAATGGGAAGTAGTTGGGTGTGGTAGTACACACCATTAATCCCAACACTTGGGATGTAGAGGTAGATTGACCTCTGTGACTTGAAGGTGTGGTAGCACACCTTTAATCCCAATGCCACCTGGGAGGCAGAGGCAGACGGATCTCTGTGAGTTCAAGGACAGCCTTGTCTACATAGTTATTCCAGGACAAAGATATACAGAGAACCTGTCTCAAAAAGTAAAAGTAAAAACAAATGAAATAGAGGTTAAAATAAAGCTGCACAAAGATGGAAAATACACAGAGAATCTTGATACTGTATACTATTATGTTCTCTTTGAATTGTTTGAATGCTGAGGAAGGAGCAACAGCTGCTAAAAGATATTTGTGTATACATGCTGCTAAACTATTCCAGAATAGATATTTTGAAAATACCTTGACTTCAGAATTTGGATCTAAAGATATGATACTTTGGAAAAGAGAGTCTTTTTTTTTTTTTTTTTTTTTTTTTTACAGAAAATGAGACCCTGTGGATTGCTTCTATCCCAATATGGTATGATAGACCACGCCCTCCTGAAAGGTTGCTATGAATTTCCTCAAAAAATTACTTTACTCAACTGCTGACTGAGATGACCGTGGCACACAGGTTATACCATGAAAGACCTAAATAACAGTGCCCCCATTCAGGAGGAAGCAGTTTGGAGAGAAATAACTGTGTCCATGTTCCCAAATATTGTTTATAAATGTTCTTTTACATTTAAAGGGGGATATGATATAGATATGAATAATTTGCATTGATATGGATTTTGCTTTAGTGATTTAAATTTAAGGTCAATTTTGTTATATGTATATGTATTTCTGATCTTGATTATGTAGTTCATTTTAAAAATGTAATGTATAATTAGGAAATATATGTTGTTAATGGATAATTATCAATAATAATCAAGCTTATCATGTCAGTTAGATTTTCTAGATATATAGAGATATATTTCAGTTAGATAGGCATTCCTAATATCTTTCAAAAACTACAGAATATGGAATTTAAATATTTTAATAACTTAAGGCTTTTCAGGACAATGAGACACATCTGCTCTCGGCAGCACCAGCTACTTGAAGAGGAAGATGGTCATCGAAGAGGCTCCTTATCGTGTTTCATAGCCATTTGGGCAAGAAACTGCTCTTGCCTGGACTGTTGCATAAACTGGACACAAAGAACCCACAGAGAGAGGACTGCTGAACTTGCCTAAAGGTGAGATGGTCTTTCGGGGTTTCTGATTCATGAAAGAGTCTGTGAGACATTCTGCAGGACACAGCAGATACTGACTGAACTGCCTTTGAAATTTCCTGCTTCATGGAAATGTCTGCTTTAAACTATGGGCCTGTAGGCTGAAGATGGATGCCCCAACGGTAAAGAGGAACTTTGGGAGACTGTCCAGGCAGCGAGATGTCTCTGTGATTTCTAGAGTTTTATAAGTTGCTTACTTCCCATTTACTTAGGTAATATTATATCCTTCTGGAGTCTTTGATGGAGTTGAATAATAAATAGATAGTTATAGTTTTCCTTAGTTATGATAAAAGGTAAAGTAAATATAAATATTGTAACTAATTCTTGCTTGATAACTGTTTTGTTATATGTAATTTTACTATGTTAAAGTGAAAGCCTTTCTTTTTATTTAAACAGAAAAAGGGGAAATGATGTAGGTGTGTCTTCTATTTATCTGATGATTTCATTGGTTAATTAATAAAGAAACTGCTTGACCTAATAGGTTAGAACATAGGTGGGTGGGGTAGACAGAACAGGATGCTGGGAAGAGGGAAGTGAGGCAGATGCCTCGGGGAATTGCATGCCTCTCCTCTCTGAGACAGATGCAATGAAGCACTGGCCCAAGATGAACATTCACTAGAATCTTTCCGGTAAGGCACCACTTTGTGGTGCTACACAGATTATTAGATATGGGTTAATCAAGATATGAGTAAGAGGCTGAAAATAATGAGCCAGGCATTTTTTAAATGAATACAGTTTGTTTGTTTTTATTTCAGGGCATAAGTTAGCCAGTGGCCAGGAGCCAGGCAGGATGAAAAGCAGGCCTGCACTCAGCCCCTCACTACAGATGGAAATAGTAAACACTATCCTGAATGAGGTAACCCAGACCCAAAAAGATGAACATGGGATACACTCACTCATAATTGGTTTCTAGCCATAATAAAAGGCATTGAACTTATAATTCGTGTTCCTAGAGATGCTAAATAAGAAGGTGAACCCAAAGAAAAACGTATAGTTATCTTCCTGGATATTGGAAGTAGACAAGATTGCCAGGCAAAAACTGGGAACTTGGGTGTGGGGTGGTATGGGGGTAAGGGGAGATGGGGAGAGAAAAGTGAGAAGGGGATGATGTGGAGAGCTTGGGGGAATGGGATAGTTGGGATAAAGGAAGGGTTGATATGGGAGCAGTGAAGTATATATCTTAATTAAGGGAGCCATTTTAGGGTTGGCAAGAGACTTGACTCTAGAGGAATTCCCAGGTGTCCAGGGAGATGTCCCCAGCTAGTTCCTTGAACAGCTGAGGAAAGGGAGACTGAAATGGCCCGATCTTATAGCCATACTGATGAATATCTTGCATATCACCATAGAACCTTCATCTGGCGATGGATGGAGATAGAAACAGAAACCCACACTGGAGCACCAGACTGAGCTCCCAAGGTCCAAATGAGGAGCAGAAGGGGGGAGAACATGAGCAAGGAAGTCAGGACCACAAGGGGTGCACCCACCCACTGAGACAGTGGGGCTGATCTAATGGGAGCTCACCAAAGCCAGCAGGACTGGGACTGAAAAAGCATGGGATAAAACTGTACTCTTGAACATGGCAGACAATGAGGGCTGCTGAGAAGCCAAGGACAATGGCACTGGGTTTTGATCCTACTGCCTGTACTGACTTTGTGGGAGCCTAGCCTGGTTGGATGCACACCTTCCTAGACCTGGTTGGAGGGGGAGGACCTTGGACTTCCCACAGGGCAGGGAACCCTGACTGCTCTTTGGACTGGAGAGGGAGAGGGAGGGGACTAGCAGAAGGAGGAAGGAAATGGGAGGTGGAGAGGAGGTGGAAATTTTTAAATAATAATAATAATAAAAGTTGAACTCATTTCTTCTCTTTATAATTTTTTCTTTAATTTTGTTTGTCTCTTTTGCAATAGTGTTATAGAGTACCACTATGCAACCCATGCTAGCCTTGAGGTCACAGTAATTCTCCTGCCTTAGCCTTTCAAGTGTTGTGATTATAGACATATACAGCCACATCTACATAGATGCCTTGGCTTCTGTATGCTATTGCAATATATTTGGGACATTGGCTGACACCTAAGGAGTGATATGTATTAGTTATGTGCTTTTTTCTTTCTCTTTTCTATTTTTTACTTTTTCTTTTCCATGCTGGAGATTGAATGCATAGTGTTAGTCATGTATGTCATAGTTCAACCAATAAGCCATGTCTCAACCCTCTCAGTTCAAATTTTAATAAAATTTGTGCTTTGACATTTTCAAACATGTACAAAATATATTCTGATTTATCTACCCTCTCTTGTCTTTCTCAGAAGTCTATAAATCCTCTTTGTTCCCTAGAAATCCTTTTTCTCTTATTCTTGTGTTTTTAATTTCTTTTGAGACCCAGTGAACTTAACAGGTACCATCTGTGGGACAGTGATTGGGAACTCACCATTGTAAACTGATGTGTTCATCAATGAGTGCTCAACTATTGTCAGTGACTCCTCAGTTCCCAACATATTTCAGTGGCCTTTTCCACCCAGAATCTTGTATAACAACTTTCAATACTACCTATCAATAATTTTTTAGTAATGTTAATTATGGTAATAGTATTGTCTTAGAGTTTTATTTCTGTGAAGAAATACCATATCCAGAGCAACTCTTATAAGTGAAACATTTCATTGGGGCAGCTTGCTTACAGTTTCTGAGGTTCAGTCCATTATCTACATGATGGGAATCATGGTGACATACAGGCAGGTGTGATACTGGAGAGATAGATGAGAATCCTACATCTTGCAGGCAACAGAAAGTTGATTGAGACATTGGGTGATATCCTGACCACAGGAGACCTCAAAGGCCACCCACACAGTGACACACTTCCTCCAAAAGTCCATACGAACTCTAAAAAAGCCACAGCCCTTAATAGTGACACTCCCTATGAGATTATGGGGGCCAATTACATTCAAACTACCATAGTACTTTTCACTATATATGAAAATAATACATATCTGCACTAAACTCCAGTGCCAAATGCAATAGTCTCTAGAGAATCCAAACCTAGCAGTAGTAACTGATCCTACCTAAGGTTTGGGAGAGAGAAGAAAAAGCATATAGAGAGCAATAAAATAAACTTAATGCTTTATAAATGGTTGAGTCTTTAAAAAGACAGAGTACAGATAGTCATAGATTAAAAGGAATAAAGAAAAATAAGGGACGTAAAAATGGTAAATTCACAGAGTCTGGATTATGTATATTATTGTGTTTTCTTGGAATTTTTTGACTGTGAATGAGCTGAGTACAGAGAGACATTGTATGGCTGCTAAGCTAAACCAGCATGTATATTATAAAGGTATCTTGACTTCAGAATTTGGGTCTAAGAACATTTTGCTTGGAAAAAGAGGGTCTTTTGTTTTTTCAGAAGATGAGAACCTATAGATTGCTTCTACACCAATATGGTTTCATGCACCAAGGCCTCCTGAAAGGTTGCTGTGAACACCCTCGAAAAATTACTTCACTCCATGAGTGACTAAGATGAACCCAGCACATAGGATATACCATGAAAGACCTGATTAACTGTGTCCCCATATAGAAGGAAGCACTTTGGAGAGAAAAAATTGTGCCCATATTCCCAAATATTGTTTATCAAGGTTCTTTTACATTTAAAGGAAGATATGATATAGAGATGAATGATTTGCATTGGTATGGATCTTGTTTTGTTGATGCACATTTGGGGTTAATTTTGTTATATGGATATGTATTTCTGATCTCGATTAGGGTATTGTGATTGTGTAGCTCATTTAAAAATGTAATATATAATTGGGAAATATAGGTTAATAGAGAATCACCTTTAATGGTCAGGCTTGTAGTTTGAGGCCAGTCTTGTCTACAGAGTAAGTTCCAGGATAGCCAGACTGTTTCACAGAGAAACTCTGTCTTGAAAGCAAAAATAAAAGTATTTCAAATCCAATTTTTTCCTATATGGGTCATTTTCCACATTATAATAAAGCTGTTTTATAGCCTTCAATATTTTTATTAACTGCAGCAAATTTTACTACATGCACTGTCTGTTTGATGTATATAGACTGCTAAATGTATATTAATTATGGAAGTTCCTCCAGAATTACCACAAGCTGTCATGGCACACATTAAGTGGTTTATGATAATGATTGCTTATTAAATCTATTGCTAGTGAGATAGCTCATCAAAGTAATCTATCATTGATATAGCACATAAAGTCTTGATTAACAATTTTTAAAATATCAGTAAAGGTATTTTGGAGTAAAAGTATGTATTAAAAGTACTTCAACTAATAGCTGTATCCAGTTCTTGTCATGATCTTTTAAAGCTTGCAGTGGCTTAGCAATGTGAATTATGTGATTATTTTTCTCCATAAGGAAACTATCAAAAAGTTCCTCGAGAAACAAGATTTCAATTGCTAGTATTCCCAAATCAGGCTATGGTACAAGGTTCTTATTCTCTCCATTTCTATGGAAATATCCAGGTTGTTTAAGTGCAAGCAGCCATGAGCAAATCATGAAGATACACTTGAACTGAGCAGAAAGGTCAGAAAAGGAATTTCTGGTTAACTGAACCTTAGAAAATGTTGAGGATATTTTGATGACAAAAAATGATTTTAATGTGTATGCCAAATGATTCAAAAAGAAAATTTGACTTGTGAAATACCACTGTATACCACACAATAATAAATCCTCAGTATTTGGAGAATTAAAATCAAGTGACTATCATTAGAACTAGATTAAATATTAGTTGATTTTAATCTTGATTATTCATAAAATAAAACTTTCTAGTGGGTTTCATTTCTTTATTCAGTCTTTGGGGTTAAAAACAACATGAGAGGAAAAACTAAACTGTTGGTGCTAATGTCAGGAAAACTCTGCAAAACTGCTTGCTTGCAAATATTGTTCACTACATACACAATATCTAGCTGAACAGAAGATAGTCAAACTGGATCTTAGAGGACATCTAAAGGATGCCATAATGACCTATGGATACCCATGGTGAATCAATAGACTAGCAGCCCCTCATTGAGATCCCTTAGAATTTGAAGGCATGGGAGACTGGGCACATTCTAGTAAGATAGCATACCATAAAAAAGCTATGTTCAGAAATTCAGCATCCATCCAATCAAAGCAAAGAGATGCTGGAAGTGGGTAGAGAAAGTGATAAGGAAAATAAACAAAATTTCATGTGTAAGATTGTATCAGGAGTTATAGTGGTTGGACACTTAAAAAAATCCCACACTAGCTCAGAAATAAGAAATAGGTAGGCATTTATTAAGGAGTAAACTCACATATCAGAATTCTCCACTTGACCAGTTGAATCATGCCACCCAAAGGAGCAGCCAAATGGTCATGGAGTAAGGGGAACTAGAGAGAAGGGGCACACACACTCAGCTTCCCCATAAATAGTAAGAGAGGCCACACCCCCATGAAAGGACTAATACAAGGTATAATTCTTCCTGCAGCACCTCCCCTTTTTCTTTAAATAAGAGAGTTCTAAGTTTATTTATTTTTTTTGTTGTTTTTTATTTATTTATTTATTTATTTTTTGGGTTTTTCGAGACAGGGTTTCTCTGTGGCTTTTTGGAGCCTGTCCTGGAACTAGCTCTTGTAGACCAGGCTGGTCTCGAACTCACAGAGATCCGCCTGCCTCTGCCTCCCGAGTGCTGGGATTAAAGGCATGCACCACCACCGCCCGGCTGAGAGTTCTAAGTTTAATACAAAATCATATACAATAAGCACAAATATCCTATTCTAACTAGCTTGAGGCTTGTATAATGAATAACTTGGCCAAGTCATAAGTGGAAAGTAACTACACTTATTTAGTCTTCAAACCCATCAAAGATCTGAGAAGGGAAATAATGTTACTTGAGTGAGTAGGAAGTGCAATCAAGCAACTTCCAAAATGTGCAACAAATGGCAGAGAGAACTGGCTACGTGGACAATCACCCAAAGTCTCATTGGCAATATTGAGGCAATCAACTTCGGCTAAGGCCCAGAATAACTGACAGGCTATTTTCAAAGGCGAGAAAATTTTCAAAACCGTCTTATTCTGTCTTGGCAAGATTTGACAGTCCTGCTTATCCATTTCCAGATACTATGTACTTTGTCAGTAGTTGATATATGTCCAGTTCCTTGCCCAAAGTCCAGTTTTGCCAAGAAGAAAACAAGCTCCAAGTGGAGTGTCTTCAGTGCTCAAAATTCTCTCAAGAATAGATTGGTGCTCCTATGTGGGGCTCTGTCATTTTCTCCATCCAACGCCAGGTGAAGGTTCTATGGTGATATGCAAGATATTCATGAGTATGGCAATAGGATCTGGACATTTCTGGCACCCTCGACTCAGCTGCCCAAGGAACTAGCTGGGGGTGTCTTCCTGGACACCTGGGAACCCCTCTAGAGTCAAGTCTCTGTCAACCCTAGAATGGCTCCCTTAATTAAGATATATATAATTCCTTGTTCCCATATCCACCCTTCCTATATCCCAACCATCCTATTCCCCCAAGCTCTTCCCATCCTCCACTTCACACTTTTTGCTCCCCATCCCCTCATCCCCCATCCCACCCCACCCCCAAGTTCCCATTTTTTGTCCGGCAATCTTGTCTACTTCCAATATCCAGGAGGATAACTATATGTTTTTCTTTGGATTCACCTTCTTATTTAGCTTCTTTAGGATTTTTTACGAATTATAGGCTCGATGTCCTTTATTTATGGCTAGAAACCAATTATGAGTGAGTACATCCCATGTTCATCTTTTTGGGCCTGGGTTACCTCACTCAGGATGGTGTTTTCGGACTGAGCTCCCAAGGTCCTGATGAGGAGCAAAAGGAGGGAGATCATGAGCAAGGAAGTCAGGACCGTGAGGGGTGCGTTCACCCATTGAGACGGTGGGACAGATCTAACAGGAGACCACCAAGTCCAGTTGGAATGGGACTGATGGAACAGGGGACCAAACCGGACTCTCTGAATGTGGCTGACGGTGGAGGATGACTGAGAAACCAAGGACAACAGCAATGAACATGAACTCTACAGCATGGACGGGCTCACTGTGAGCCTTGTCAGTTTGGTTGCTCACCTTCCTGGAATTAGGGGGAGTTGGGAGGACCTTGGACTTAACATAGTAAAGGGAATCCTGATGGCTCTTTGGTTTGGAGAGGGAGGGAGTGGGGGTATGGGTGGAAGGGAGGGGAGGGAAGGGGGAGGAGGAGGGGAGGAGTTGGAAATTTTTAATAAAAAAATGAGAAAAAAGAGAATAGATTGGTGGTGCCAGGAGCAATTGTGTCTCACTTCAACAGAACTCTCAGTTTTGTAAATGCCATTTTATAGAGCTCTTTGAAGTGGTTGAAGATTATCTATCTATGCAGAATATAATCTCTGTGTATCTAAAGAATCTGATTAGTCTAACTATAAGTATGACAAACATAGATGACTATTGATCTATAATTCTTAATACCTGTATAACTTAAAGACTGAGACAATAAACAACTGTGCAATAAATGAAGACAATGAACTCCAAATGTAAACAATATATAAGTATCTTGATCAGAGGTAGAAATGTACATTGCAATTATATATATATATATATATATATATATATATATATATATATATATATAAATTTAAACAGAGACCCACATCAGAGCACTGGACTGAGCTCCTAAAGTCCAGTTGAAGAGCAGAAGGAGGGAGAAGATGAACAAGGAAGCAGAAGTCAGGACTGCAGGGGTTGATCCACCCACTGTGACAGTGTGCCCAATTTAATGGGAGTTCACCAAATCCAGCTGGACTGGGACTGAACAAGCATGTAATGAAACCAGACTCTCTGAGTGTAGCTGATAATTGGGGCTGACTGAGAAGCCATTGATAATGGCACTGGGACTTGTTTCTACTGCATGTATTGGCTTTTTGGGACACTAGTCTATTTGGATGCACACCTTCCTAGGCATGGATGAAGGGGGTAAGGTCTTGGACTTTTCACAGGCCAGGGTACCCTGTCGTTTCTTAAGCCTGGAGGGAAAGGGAGGAGGGGGAGTGGTGGAAATGGAGGGGAATGGGAGGAGGGGAAGAAGTGGAAATTTTTGAACAGAAAAAAATCCAAGCAAAAGAAGACCATGGCCTGGGGACAGACTCAACTACCCAGATGGTTATAAAAGATCTTATTAGCAGCTCAACCCTAAACAGTGACCCATAGGAACAAAACAGGGAAGGTGTTTGGAAATTCTAAATATATATTCTAAATAATTCTGAGATATGAATAGAATATTTATATCTATCTATTCATGTTTTAACCTATTTTGTTTGAATAATCATATAGTATATGGAAATATAATGTTATTTGAGAATTGAAAACAATGGCATATAATTCTGCCATCTGGACAGAATTATAAGAGCTTTGTTTCACCTTACTCAATTTGTCTGATTTGTAACCTGCCTTCTTTAATTTATTAGCATCAGTATAAAATGTACAGGCTCCAGTTACTGGAGCATCACGTACAATTTAAGGAAGAAGACAAGAAGTTCTCTTTATAAGGTTAAGTCTATCGCTTTTGGGATAGTTGCTATTAATTTCTCCCCCAAAATTAACACAAGCTCTTTGCCATGATTCATTGTCTTCCCATAACTTTTTTCTTTCATCTATAGTGAAAGGCACTATAATTTCTGCTGGGTCTATACCTACTAATTGAAAGAGTCTCCATTTACCTTCAAGGTTATCCTCAACCTTGAACTTCAAATACATGAAAATCTGATCCCCAAATCCGATGTAGCCCAGATTCAGATGGTACAAGCACTTGATACAACAAATTTTAGTTCTGGCAAGGTTACACCACAGAGTGAGTATGTTCAAAGCCAAGGTCAGCAGCATAAATACAAGGTAAAGAATGGTCACAGAGACAGAGTAGTCCATCAGACAACATCTGGAGTCTCCAGGTTGTGAGAGGCATAAAGCCAGGTTGATTGCCTAAATACCAATAGACTAAAAATATCCAGAAGTTAGAATAACACTGGAGAAAACATAAAAGGCCTAACACTGTACTTCCAATTCAATGTCAATGTAGAGTGTATCTCACAACTAGTAATGAAAGGAAGCCACAGACAGGTGGCAGAGACCAGTGAGACACCCAGAAGATGAGAAGAAATATTTGCACATCTTCTTCCAGATACTGCAGTGAGACCTTCCTGATCCAGTGAGCATGTGTGCTACTTATTAGCCTATTCTGATATCATCCCAAAACTTGGTGTCTGTGAAAGAAATGTTAGACTACTGAAAACAAGCCACAAACTGGGAGGAAATATTTATATATCACATATGTGAAAAATTAACTACTCTCCTAATAAAGTTCCTTGAACTCTTTACCAAGGTAATGAATCTTGTGTAACATTACTAGAAAAACAAAGCCAGGAGACTGGCATTGGTACAACACTACTAAGTAGACTTCTAACCCTAAAAAGTATATAAGGAATTTTCAAAATTCAGTGGGTATCAAACCAGACCAATGCTTCTCTGCAATGAGCACTCACATGTAAAAATAAAGGGCTTTACTGCATGACTGTGTTACACTGCAGCTCCCATGATGAGATTCCCCCTTCTTCCTTTTACCCCTTTTTTCTCTCTTAAATTTTATTTTGTTTTATTTGTAGAAGGGAGTCAATGGGATGTGAATGATATGAAAGACTCAAAAAATAAATTAAAAAGTTAAAAAAAAACAATCTAACAAAAGGTATAGACAACCAAAGGGAAGATATGGGTGATAAATTATCTTGTGGAAAATCTCAACAGCATTGCCTGCTATGAAAATTCACATTGAAATTATGTGACATTAGTATCTACTATCAGAATGACTAAAACAAAAACAGTGACAATACCAAATTATGTAAGAGATGTTATGACCATCCATTATAGCTGTTAGTGAGCTAAATATGACAAAGTCATGCTAGATAATAGTTTGATGGTTTCATATAAACTCTATATTTAGCTAACACACAAGCCAGAGAAATGCGAACAATATGCACTCAAAATGTGCATGAATATTCACATCACTTTTATTCATAGTAGTTTAAAACTATAAGTGACCAAACTGTCCCTAACACAAGTCCTGGATAATGGAATACTACACAAATGAATGAAATATTGCATATCCATCAACCTAGACACAGCATTCTAAATGGGGAAAAGGAAATTGTAAAAGATTTTATTCTGTATTGTGTAGTGTGAATGCTAATAGATCTTAATAATAAAAGCCTACAGTCGGATATTGGAGAAAATGCTGAGAGATCAGAGAGATGAAGGAGCCAAATCATGGCCACCTTACATTTCCACTTCCAAGACTAAAAGAGATTGAGTTCCTGCTTCTTCCTGCCTTTCCCTGGCTAGCTATATCACTTCCTTTCTGTTTGTACAGACCTCCAGACCTATATGTTTAGTTAATGGCTAGTTCTGCCCCCTGATCTTCAGGCAAAATTTATTTGTACAAAAAATACACCACCACAGTATTGCTGCTATTATATAATATACTTTAAATAGTAGAATCATAAAGAGGAGCTGAAGAGATAATTCAGTAGTTTAGAGTATTTTGTTGCTCTTACAGAAGACATAGGTTCAATTCTCAGCATCCACAGAGTTGCTCACAATCATCCATCACTCCAGTTCCAGGGAACTTAAAACCATTTTCTGAACTTCTCAGAAAATAGGCATGCATGTAGTACACACACACACACACACACACACACAGACACGTAAATATTTATATGCATAAAATAATTAAATAAAAGTTTAGAAATTTAAAAATAAAACTTAATTATAAAAATGGAGAACAGAATAATGTTTACAGGGACTAATGTAGGGGCTGTGAGTAAGAAGGGGTACTAGATGGAAGTTCTTTTCTGGTGGTATAATAGTCCTGCATCCTAATTATTACAATACTACACAAATGTATATATTAATCAAATAGCCTACATCTACACATATGCAAGTACATATAAAATTATTGAAATTATTTTATGTATGTAATGTTTGCATTTCTGTGTATCAGGTCTGTATTCCAATTACAATCCTACTGTGTTAATATCATTGTCTGTACATTAGTATGTACCAATGAATGTTCACTAGAAGAATGAATCAATTATTAATGAGCAAACTATAGTGTGTATACCAGGTCTGTTGTCTAACACTGTAATATTAATATTAATTTCTTAGTTTTGACATTACTGTACAGTTATATATAATCTCAGCATTAGGAAAATTGGTTCAATGTAGTCTAGTATTACTTTTCCAACTTGCTATAAATACATAATCATTTTCAAAATAAAGAATTAGAGAAAATCATGATCAGAAGGATACAGCAAGCATGTTTCCATACAGCTGTAAAGGGTAAGTTTTTGCAACAATTGAGATATGCATATCAAGATTACAACAATAATTCTTATCAGCTAAACCTATGGGAATATACTTTAAGAAGTATCCAAATATCTATCTTAATGCACATTCAGGTATTTTGTCAGAGTACTTGCTGCAGGAGCTCCTTCTGCTCCTTCAGCCAATAGCCGCTGAGATACCAGCCCACTGGGGCGTGGTCTCTCTCTCTTTAAAAAGCAGCCTAAGCCCTCTGCTCTCTTTCTTGTTCCAGAGACTAGGCTCCTTTCCTGGCTGTTTTGTAGAATGGTCTTCTGTAAGTTTTTCCCCTCAAATAAATAACCCTTTGAATCTACAGTGGTGTGGGATGGCTTTGCGCATTAAGTACTGCCAATGAGAAGGAAATGACCTGACTTTGTTATGATAGAGTTATAACTAAAAAAGTGAATCATTTCATGCACTGTAGATTACTATGTGGCCAATAAAATATGATTTTTAATATTTATAATGTGTGTGATGTGAGATAACAATTCAGATACAAACCATCTGTACACTATAAAGAAATATAAAAAATTATAAATAAAATCCAAGGGAAATACGATAATTTTCAGAGGACTTTCAATGCTAGATTTTATGAAGTCTTTTTTTTTTATTTCCTTACACTTACACTAACATTAACAATTTTCCATATATTATACGGTGAACATGTTTTCACATTTATAATGTAAATACATTAGACTCAGGGGAGGTTAACCAAAGCATTAGCAAGTATATCTTAGTGGTTACACTGTTATATCACTTACTCATGGTTTTGTATCATTTTGTTTCCACATTGTCTACAATAAATTTATTTATTTTTTTATTTTTTATACAATAAGTTTATATTATTTATATCATCCAAAAATCTAATGAATGCCAATCCAAAGAAACTTTTCCAGCCTAGATAATGGTCACTGATAGCATTGTTATAGTAATTCTTGCCCTGCAACTTTTCTGAAGATCACATGCATTTCACAAGCTTCTCTGGATCAATATTCATTAGTTTCCTCAATTAGTCATTAATTCATTCCTTCATCTTGTGAAAA
Organism: Arvicola amphibius; assembly: GCF_903992535.2. NCBI lineage: Eukaryota > Metazoa > Chordata > Mammalia > Rodentia > Cricetidae > Arvicola > Arvicola amphibius. Next base: position 130,825,346 of record NC_052065.1, on the reverse strand, counting down.
TTTATCATCATAAACCAGAGTAGAGCCAGGAAATAAATAAGTGAAATATGCAGACATGACCTTTTCCCAGTTATGGTTGTTGTGAAGTGTCTCCCATAGGTCCATGTGTTTGATCATCTAGTTTCTTACTAAATGCTGCTGTTTGAGCAGGTTGTAAAAGCTTTCAATGGCACAGTCAGCTAGAGAACCTGAGTAGCTGTGAGCTGGGCTCTGAGTATCTACTATATTTGAAACAGTCTCCTGATTCTTGATCTACAAGAAAGGAGCAATTCATAACACAAACTCTTCCACCATTCTTTCCCATCTATGATGAATAACACATTCTCAATTTGCTTGCTAAAATCAAGTTTTCCTTTTCTTTCATGCCAGTGAGAAAAGAGACCTCCTATGTATGATATCCAGTCACATGTAATTTGCCTAGTACTATCATTTCTATACACACCAGTGGTTCTCAACCTTCCTAATGCTTAGACACTTTAACACAGTTTCTCATGTTGTGGTGACCACCAACCATAAAATTATTTTCATTGCTACCTCATAAGTGTAATTTTGATAGTATTAGGGATTGTTATGTAAATATCGTATTTGCTAGACATCTGAAATGTGACACCGTGAAAGTGTTACTTGACTCCCAAATTGGGTTGCACCCCACGGGTTGAGAACACTAATGTATACTGTCAGGTGCAACCAACTTAATAATCTATGAGGCTTTAGTAAGGGAGCTAGAGGCAGTTAATGCTGATATTCTCTTCAATTATTTTTGGCTAAAATATTTGTTGAAATAATTTTAGACTTCCATTTGGTCATTTCATTTTGTAACATTTTTGCAAAATTATAATATAAATTCAGGTTATTAATGTTGCTATCATCTTTCTTAGTAATATCCCCTAGCTTTATATATAGTTACTTGGGTGTGCATATGCATCTGTATTAGCTCTGTACCATTGTATAAGTTTGTATAATCATGTGACTATCAAGATACACAACAGTTATAACAACATAAGGATAAATTATGTTGATATTTATACTATTCATCTTATTCACCCTAATTCTTTCTGCTATCATGCCTCACTGCTGGTAGTCACAATATATACATGGGGAAAGATGTCAAAGAAGATGTGTTAATAAGAGACACATTAAAAGATGCTCAACATCATTATCCACAAGGAAACTAGATTTAAAATCATGATGAGATCTAAGAGTGTGGCTCAATGGTACAATGCTTGCCTCAAACGTGTAGGTACCTGAATTCTAAGCCCAACAATACATAAAATTACTAAATCTCTATTATAAAGGCATAAAGGAAAACAAATAGTGACATCACCAAATGATGGTAAAGATGAAAAGAAACCAGTAACGTGTCCATCAATATTAGTAATGTAATATGCTATAGTGACTATGGGGAAGAAATTTCATGTCTTCATCTTAGATATCACCTGAGAAAATTTGCCTCAAAGAAGGAAGTTTTAACTTAATACAAAAAATAAATCTGCACACAAATGTTCATAACCTAGTTGCTGGTAAGAGCTCCAAACTAAAATTGCAGATATACTTTGCTTTCCTTTATTTTGGCCTACATAGGGAGTTCCAGGCTGGCCTCAAAAACATAGACAGCACCATGCCTATACCTATCAAGTGCTGAAATCAAAAGTGTACACATCCACACTCAGCCTTTCAGGTATCATTCAACCAAAACCAATGAGCAACTATAGTATATCTATATCTGATACTACTACTCAGCAATACAGATATCATGAGTAAAACTTTAGTGCATTGTGGCTACTAAAAATATTTTAAAATAGTACATACTTCATCAACTTATTTTTAAAGCATGTTTGAAAGGAAACACATTATAGTTACTTATATTTTATTTCATTGTGATTCTTTTTCTCAGGTTCTTTGAAAAAAATATCTTCTGTGCTGTATAATATAGATGATGTGGCAGTCTCCAGTGGTGAATTACTGATAAAAATAAGGAGTGTGTTATATACAGTTATGAAAATCCAGCAAGCCATGATTTCTACATATAGTATATGTTTTATTGAAATTCAGAAGCAATAATATTTAATCATTAAGTTTAACTGCTTATCATTTCCCTCTTTAAGGTGAACAAATTGAGTTTCACAAACATTAAATGTTTTTTAACCAAGTTTACACAAGTTCAATGGAAAAACAAAAGCGGGACCATGAAGAAAATGACCTCACACACAGCTTCAAGATTACTCTTCCTCCTCTGTTATAAAAAGCTATGCTCTACCATCAAGCTCACAGCTTTGGGCTAGAGAACACAAATGGAATGGTGAACAGGAATAAAATACCCACTTAGATATTCAGATTAGCCAAATCATTCCTGGTGACCAATAGGATGACAGATAAAATATCCAGATCACCTCAACACTTTTAATTTTCCTTTTTTTCTTTTATAGTGCTGAAGATTGAACCTGGAGTCTCATAAGTTAGGCAATTACTTTTCCACTAATCAACATCTCCAAATCCTAGACTTTTTGTTTTTTAAATAATAATTTTACTTTTGTTAATGTTCCTTATTTTAGTCAATGTTATTTTATTCTCTGATCCTTTCCTATTTATGGTTGTTTATGATATATAACCACTAGTGTAAAAAGCTTTTATTAAATATCAGTATCTCATTTTCTTTTAATTTATGCTATTTTCTGTGGCTTCTGCTACAGTAATATTGGGGATCAAGTCCAACACACTGAACACACAGGGTGGATGTTTTGCTAATGAGAGTCACACTAAAAACAGGTTAAAATTTTAGCCACAGCAATAAGACAAGAAAAATGATTAAAATAGGAAAGGAACATGTCAAAAATTACAGATTGCATCTACCTACATTTAAAATAACAAAAGACTCCATCAGAAGAAACTTGGATTTGAGAAAAAAACATTTCAGGAAAGTAGCAGTAACTGCTTCTAGCTCCGTTACTAAAGAACTCATAGGTTATTAAATGGATTGAGCACCTGACAGTGCTCAACCTATGGGTCTCAACACCTTTGGGAATTTAATGACCCTTTCACAGGGGTTGCATATAAGATATCCTGAGTATCAGATATTTGCATGGCAATTCATAACAGTAGCAAAAATGCTGTTTTGAAGTTGCAATGAAATAATTTTATGGTTGGGTGTCACCATAACATGAGGAACTATATTAGGTCCCAATATTAAGGAAGTTGAGAACCATTCGTCTATAGAATGCCCATCCTTACAGAAAGTTCCATTGAATAGCATTTCTCTTACTGGTGCCAGGTACTTGCCACATATAATTTTTCATACAATAAGGCAGCCATATGTTACAGAAACTCTGTGAGTTCTGCTGAACAGACAAGGGCACTAACATTGAAAAAAATGAAGAGTTATATTTAAAAGAAGACACACACAAAACCTGTGAATGGCAGAAATGGTGTTCTACATTATTTCTAAAGTTCTACAAAATGCCAAGCTATAGGCTTTTCTTCATCACTCCTATGGGTCCCTCAGTGAAAGTCCAGAAAGTGAGTATCTAGGGAAAAAAAGTCAATAGGGAAATGAAATGTCACTACTCAATCAAAATCCTATAAAGACAAAAGCCATATTATCATCCTTCTGATGTAATTGACTTCAGAGTATAGACTCTACTTATGTTTATAAGGTAAGAAAGCTAAGCACTGTTGAGGAGAAATTGAAAGTTTCTAACAGAATTATCACTCCTACTTTCTAAGAAAAATATATTTTCAGTATAAAAGCACTGTTTTAAGTCGTTATATTCTCTTTGTCAGGGCTGACAAAGTATGTGTCCTTTCTCTGCCACACACTGCAGAAACTTGGGCACAGAAATCAATTCCTGAAACTCTGTAAAATTCAGATATCAACAACGTCATTTCAAGGATGGTATAAGAGTATTGTGGAAACCAGGAGCTAATCCTAATCAAGGGTGCATGAATAGGCTTATCCAAGCACACTATCAATTGCACCAACCAACTTCAAAAAAAAAACCAGTAGGTGGAATCATAGTGGTGCCAGGCTCTCCAACAGATAGGGCTGAGGAAAAGGCGATCCCACTGGTCTTTTCCTGGAGCTGAGTGGGATGGTGAGTGTCGATGACCCAGACCTGCCCCTGGCCACCAGGGAGAAACACACTGAGTTGGGAGTCTTTTAAAGCAGGATTTTGTTTAATTGTATTAGGCAGGAACTTATATAGGGTTGTGATAGTGGGTGGGAGTCTTGGGATGGGGTGCACTGGAGTAAGGAAGAAGGAGTGTCAATAATATTCTGCCATGTTAGCAGTGGCTGGGCAGAGGCATGTTAGGTCGGGCTGTGCTGAGTCACTCATATGTCAAAGTCATTGCCAACGACAGGTCTCCAAACTCGACCTAGGCTCAGGAAGTTACACTGGGCCTCATGCCCAGGCAAACATAGTGGAACATATGTGAGAATAAAGAAGAGAAGTAAATGCTGAGATTTAAAAGATTTAACTAGGATGGAGAAAACAGGAGGGGCAGGTTCTGGGTTAACTAAACTAAGGATTATGAAAAGGAAGAATTTATGGAAATCTATTAGTTAGTAAACTAATTTAAAAATAGGACTTTAACTGAAGAGTTCAAACAAAATAGCCTTGCATGTATAAGAAATTTTGTTCCACAAGACATGAGTAAGTAAAAATTAAATCCAAAATGTAGACTACATCCCTACAACTTATTGGTTAAGGAAGCCCCAGAAGTTTCCCAAACAATACAATCTGTTGTCAATTCCCCAGGTCACTCATTATAACTAAGACCCTATTGCGGAAGACAATATACACTTTGACAGTAGCACATGAAAAATTCAGTTTCTAAACAATACTGAAATTTGTTCCCTGGTATCAAGATTTCATAGTACTGGAAGATGACATAGGGAGAAAAGACATCAAAGTACAAGAAAGAGAGTCAGTACTAGACCCTGCATGCTACAGTGTCTACCTAGCAGCCAAGGTGTGCCCAGTGGTACAACTTTAGCATCAGTATTACACAGCAACTGGTTTCTGACTAGAGTTGAGGCTATTTCATGGGAGAGGGTTTCATTACTAGTACTTCTGTCCTGATTAAAAATCCAATAACAATTCCTAGGGTAGACTGAGTTATTATTTTACTAGGTGGTTATACTCTTAATTTGCCTTTAAATAATGTATTTTTATATCCTTAGCCCTGAGCTGTTCTCAGTTATGGTCAGAGAAGCTACTTGACTTTTTCTTCTTTCTTTAAAATGTCTATTTTATGAGCATAAACATTTTGCCTGCATGCATGTCTGTGTACTACAAACATGTTTGGTGCACACAGAGGTCAGAGGAAGGTGCCAGATCCCGCTTGAACTGCTGTTATAGATAGTTGTGAGCCACCATGTGAATGCTAGGAATCAACTCTGGGTGTTCTCTGATATAGCAGTAAGTGCTTTTAACCAGAGTCATCTCTCCAGCCACAAAGCTTCTTTTTTAAGTATATAACAGCCAATGGAAAGATGCATTATTTGTCAAAGTAATGAAAAATAGGAGAGTCTATGTTCAGTCACAAATTGAATATATTAGCCCTACAACCACTAAGGCTCAGAAAATATGATGAAAGAGGAGAGAGAAATGATGTCAGAGCTGAAGGAGGGGATGGGTGCTGTGGGCTGCGCCTTCTGGATCTGAAGGGTGGCATGGGTATATAAGAAGTTTAAAAACCCAAAATCCCAACTCCACTGGTCTTTTTGAGATATAGATGTTTTCCTTGAATAAGCATTCCTAAAATTGTTGCTAGTCTTTGGTGAATTTCCAGAGTTCTGAAAGGGTTATTTATGATTTTGGTGACCAGAATTTTCATTATTTTATGTACAAGCAGGTATATCATGATCCTTAGTCTGTCATTCTAAACACACACAGTGATACAGTAGGGTTTTAATAATTACTCATTTTTTAAGGTAAAATATTTGTTCAGAATTATTGCCATTAAAGAAAATCCATTTTTATCAAATCATGTATCCAAAGAGATACCCAAACTATTTTATCCTTTATCGATACAGTGAATTATATTTAATTATACAGAGGTAACCTTATATTCTTGGGATGTATCCTAATTACATGATTCTGCTATAGTTTGAATGCATGTACATACATCCAAAATTGATATTGAAATGTAGTTGCAATTAAAATCGTTGTAATAGTTGTGGACTTTCAAAATCTCCGCCTTTATGAATAAATTAACATATTAATAAAGGCATGGATTTATTATAATACAATGAGCCCAAGATTTTCTTGTACTATCATTTACCCTCCTGTCTTCCTCATGCAGGATAACACAAGAAGTCCCTGGCTAGGAATTAACATCTTAACCTTGTGTTTCTTGTAACAATAATGGTGTGAAAAATAGATGTTCTTTTATAGTAGCAAAAATAAGAACTTGAATGGTTTTGATTATACTTTTTCATAAAACACTGAGTTCTATTCATTTGCATTTGGGTAGAGTATTGGCATCTATGGAAATTAATGCCTGCCCTTCATTTTTTATTTCTTCTCAAAGAAATTTTTTCAATAAGTATTAAGACTATGTTTGGTTCATAAAACAAATCAGGAGATGTTCACTTGTTTTCTCTTTTCTGCAGTTTTATGAAAAACTGGAATAATTTCTTGTTTGAACGTTTGCAAGAACTTGCCAGTAAAACCATCTGGGGCTGGAGTTTTCATTGTGAAAAGACTGCTGCCTAAATACTTTAATTCATTTAAGTCTTTTAGAACCATTTGGACTTCTAATTCTTATCAAATTGGTTTTGGTATATCAGACTTTTAAAATAAGTCATCTGATTTATCTAACTATTTACCTTCTTAGAAAGAAAAACTTCATAAAATTTTATCTTTCTAATTTGAAGCATCTGCAGTAAGTTATTTTTCATGTTGATTATGGAAATTTTACAGGAAAAATATAAAATAATTTTTCTATGTTTGAAAGAAGCTTTGATTTTCATAACTAATTTTTATAAATATATTTTACTTTTAAAGTCTAAGCTTATTCTCATTTTAAAGGCAAGTATATTTGGAGTTACTTTATTAAAATTGTCCTTATTAGATAATGCATAAAGAGAAAAATTTATAAGGTAGTCATTAGTAGTAAAAGATTGCTTAAGAAAAGTGTTGTTTCAAGCCAGGTGGTGGTGGCACATGCCTTTAATTCCAGCACCCGGAGGCAGAGGTAGGCGGATCTCTGTGAGTTCGAGGCCAGCCTGGTCTACAAGAGCTAGTTCCAGGACAGGCTCCAAAGCTACAGAGAAACACTGCCTCAAAAAAAAGAAAAGTGTTTCAATCTAATTATAATCTCAGGCCAGGTGGTGGTGGTGCACACCTTTAATCCTAGCACTCAGGAGGCAGAGACAGGAGATCTCTGAGAGTTTGAAGCCAGCCAGGTCTACAGAGAGAGTTTTAGGACAAGATCCAAAGTTATAGAGAAACCCTGTCTCAGAAAAACCACAACAACAACATTAAAATCTCAAAAATAAAACAATTTTTAAAAAGACTAAGAAAACCAGAAAAATGTATTTTGAATTCTCATTGTCCTAGTCACTATTTTTTATTCAGTTTTCTGATTCTTCTTCACAACCATCATTTCCCCTTTAATGATTCTACATATTTGACTCTCTATTAACTTTCATCGTTCTATACAATTGTATTTTTGCAACCAACTCCATATTTTCTTAATGATAATTGTTTTCTAAGCATTCTTATGATTAGTTCATATGAGTATTTCAACAATATTCATTCCTGGAGTTCTCTTGGTTATGATATATTCTTTCCTTTATATTTCAGTTGTACAATCAATTTTTCACTATCTTAAAGTGATGACTTGCTAGAAATTTGTGATATTATAATATATATATATTTTTTTTTCCATAATTTCTGACTTATACCATCTTCCTGAAGTCAGGAACTACAATTTCTCTTTTCCATGGTGTCATAGAAACTCTATTATTTTCTGGTTCTTTTGGTTTTTGGAGTTGACTGTAAAGAGAATTTCTGATATCACCCTTGTCTAATTGAAAGATATAAAACTTTTCTCATTCTAAAGAATGCTGACCTTTGAAGGAAGAACACTGCACACACATATAAGTTAAGAAGAAATTTGAAAAATGGCAGGTGTGCAGGGTTTCCCCATATAGTCTACTGATATAACCAATGAAGCCCATGTATACCTCCAAAGGACAAGATTGTAAGAACTTGTGAATAGCTGAACACACAGATGTCTCTGGAGAGTAGTGTCCTCAGAATCTGGGTAGTTTCTACTATTTTATCTTGAAACACACCCACTTTTCTCCTTAGAGCTCTAATCTGTTATTAATGTCATCTACTGCATTCTTCATGTTTTGTACTATAGCAGTCAATTCCAAGAGATTAATTTGAATCTATTTTATAATTTTCATTCTCTACCTAGTTTTTTGAGAGATAAAATAGTTGCAAATATTTCATAGTCATGTCAGCAAATTTCTAAACAAGTGCAAGATACAGATTAGATTTGATTTCTCATGGTCACTTTTATATGAGTTTTTTCATGATAAGCTCAAACATCTTCCAATATGCAGTCTTTGTGTGTCTATTGTTGTGACACCATGACTATTGCATAGCACCATGCAAACTGGCATGATGCTGGTGAAGGAGTTGAGAGTTCTACATCTTGATCCACAAGCATCCAAAAGTGAGCACCACACTAGACATGACTTGTGCATTTGAGACTTCAAAGCCTGCACCCCTAGTGACATACGTCCTCCAACAAAGTTGCACCTACTCCAACAAGGCCACACCTCCTAATAATATCATTCTCTATAATCCTATGCAGGCTATTTTTCTTTCAAACCACCACATATGCTTACTAACTTATTTTTTCTGCAATTGCACCTTCATGTTTTGCACATTTCTCTATATCAAGTTCTCTCATTAAACACAAAATAAGACTTCTTATGGACATTAATGGTCAAGAATCCACAGTTTCCTAGTTCTGAGTTGTGTTTCAAATTTATTTGAATCATTTTTATTCTGACTTCTAATATTTTGGTGATTGATATATATGGAATATATATATATATATATATATATATATACACACGTATATATATGTATATATATATACATATATATGTGTGTGTGTGTGTGTGTGTGTGTGTGTGTGTGTGTGTGTGTGTGTGTGTGTGTGTGTGTGTGTGTGTGTGTGTGTGTGTGTAAGAAAGCAACCACTGGTCCAAAGGAAGTGAATACACACATAAAACCCCAGGCATCCCACACAGGTAAAAGTTTGTAGGACCAAGGAAGCTAAACTTGGTATATATATTCAGCAATATATTGCCTGTACCTAATTCATTTGCTCCAAGATAGAAAGGTGAAAGGAAGATCATCTATTGTGTATGAGACATGAATAAGATATGAATACACTGTTTCTCATGCAGGAAAAATATGGAATCTTGTTAGATCTACTCACACAAATAAACTCTGCTAATGTCAATATTGTAAGATAGGCTCCAAGGGCAGGAGGGCACAACAGGGACAGCAATGAAATACCAAATAAAGTATTTGGTTCCAATTGGAACATACAGAGAACACTGTTACCCCTGAGGCTCACACACCTTTTATTAAGACACCATCCTCCATGTGAATGCACATTAGTCGTGGGTCAGTTTCCTGCATAAACAACTTCTGGCATGTGAATATTTGCCTCAGGACACTCCCACCATGCTCAACTATACAGTATAAAGTCCAAATCTATAAGTTACTTACAGAGATGAACATGACCCACAGACTTGAAAGAAGACTAGGATTCTCAATGCAGAGAGTCTACCTGTGGGGGCCAGCCATGATAACCTAAGTATGGGCAGATCACCCAAAGGAAGCTCTTTATTTGCAACCACTATCACCTGCCAGAGTAGAACTTAGCCATCTGTAGATGGAGCAGCAGGACTGTGTCCCGCCACCCGGCTAGCTTTACCCAAAATAATTACACAGAAAACTGTATTCTTTTAGACACTGCCTGGCCCATTAGGTTCTAACTCTTATTGGCTAACTTCTCACATCTTGCTTTTACCCATAGTTAGTAATCTGTGTAGCACCACGAGATGGTCGCTTACCAGGAGAGATCTTAACCTGTGTCCATCTTAGAGAGGAGAGGCATGGCAACTGCATATGGCGACTGCCTGAAGTGTCTCCCCCACTGCCTTCTACACAGCATTCTGTTCTGTCTACTCCACCTACCTAATTTTCTGTTCTCTTAAAGGGGCAAGGTAGTTTCTTTATTAATAATGAAAGTAACACATAGACACTCCTCCATCAGCCATCCATAAATTTAATAAGAGGACTGAGTCTCAGTAGTTTACCCTGAGGCAATACCTGGTTGCAGGAGGAACCAAAAGCTGAGATTACCTGACCACAGCCCAAGAAGAGACCATCAAAAGGAAATGCCTAACAATCAAACCACTGTAGATAGGACCACCTGTAGATAGTACAGAATCACCAGGATACCCCTAGACACAGGTCAGCCAATCAGAGGCCCTAAACTTCAGAAACCCCTTACACCCTCCTTTACTACTATAACAACCCAATTCTAATTGAGCTTGGGGCTCTCCAGTTATTCCAACACATTGACTTGTGGAGAGACTGATTTTGTAACCTTGATTAAAATAAAGGCTCTCTGTTTTTACATGAGGGACTCAGTCTCCTTGTTGGCTTTTGCAGGGACTTCACAGATTTGGGCATAACACTACCCACAATGACACACTGGGACAAAAATCTAGGGTAACCTCAGTGGACTCAAGGACAAAGCAGTAGGAAGGAAATGTTTCTTGGTAGATATGTAAGAAAAGAAGCAATTGAGGTACACAAGAGAAAATCTCAAGGAATACCAGAAGCGTATCCTCACAAACATTTACATATAACCACTTTACCATGGAGAGAGAGAGAGAGAGAGAGAGAGAGAGAGAGAGAGAGAGAGAGAGAGAGAGAGAGAGAGAGAGAGGAAACAGAATGTAGAAACTCATGTGTATAAGAAATGTATGGAGGAACACCTTCTCTTTGTCTTGTCCCCTCATAAACTGATGTGGAGAAGTGAGGATGGGCAGGCATGCCAGTGCTAGAATACAAAAGAAATGCCTCTGTTCCCAAATCACACCACCTAGCCAGCCCTCTCCAGGGTGCTCTGTGGCTTTCAACCCCCTCCTCCAAGGCTAGTGTTCGCTGATGCGAGGCAGGGAAGTAGAGAATATGGGAAGAGTGGGTGTCTATGGAAGGGTGAGAGACTGGGGATGGGAGGGCCAAAAGTTGGGGAGGAGGGGGGAAATAGGGGAGGCAGAGAAGTTGGAGGACTGATGAGGGGAGAGGAGTTGGGTGGTTGGGAAGGTTGGGGTAGTTGTGGAAGGTGAGAATGGAAGCAAATGTGTAGGAAGGGAAGGAGGTAGATCCTCTGAGATTGGGGGTCTTCAGTGAACCACATGGAGGGGGTAAGGATTTGGTCATAAGATGGCAATGCACAGAAACTCCTCCTTACAAGTTTGACGAAGAGACAGTAGAGAAAACTAGATGGGGAGAAGTATGATATGTGAAATGACAATGATAACTCTTGTAGGAGAGTTAGACAATAACCTTAGCTGTTATCCAGCCCCACCCTTTGAAAGACAGAAATAAATTCCCTACAGACCAGCAATCCTCTCATCCCATTGAAATCTATCCCAAAGACAAAGGATGGTGTTTTGTGAGGGCCAGAATCCACCTTGTCATTAAGAAGCTTTGGATGCAGCTTTACATACTGAAGGTGAAGAGAATAGATAGGGCTGTACCTGGCAGATGCTGTCTATAGAATTTTATAATATGAACAGAGCAGAAAAAGCTGGTCCTGTTTGTATTATATCCATTATCCCCCACAATATCTAATAACAAATGATGTTGGTGATTAAACACTTTCTTCTCTCCACCCCTGAGTCTTCCCCTGAACTAAATTCTAAATGTTTGCTGTGATTTATGTTATGCCATATATAAATAAGAATATTTTGCCTTTGCACATTTTCAGAGATTTCCCTTTTAGGAACTGGATGGATTCATGAGGGAGATCATGTTCCAGTGTCCTATTGTGCAGTGGCCCAGCCCCTGCTGATAGTTCCCAGGGCCTCCTTCTGTCACTATTCCTCTTGCTAGGAATCAGCAATCAGGGCTACTACATGCACAGTTCTAGACTACAGGCCTTAAGCAAGGTAGGCCACAGAGGCATGCCTCATTAAAACCAGACTCTAAATAATGGAAGAATAAAAATAACCCAGAAAAAGATAGGCCTGGTTAGATCCACTTGTCTGTATGGATGTCTTACTCTATGCTGGTGTGACTGCTGACATGCAAAGTTTTGTTTGAGAAATGCAAGAGTTTACAGAATGTGAAAATATTTTATACATCTTCAGCATTACCTTTAAAAGTTAAATGTATTCTTTTTACTCAATTAAGACTACAGAACAAAGCAAGAAAGAGCATTTTCATTTCTTGTTTTATTGTTTTATAATTGTACCTTTAACAGTCTTTGCAAAGATTAACTAGGTCGGTACAAATAGGGGTAACTGACCCAAAAGCAAATGGACTTGAGATTTCCCTAGATCAAATTCTAGGTGAAGGACCTTACTCTGATCCTAAGGATCAACCTCTTTATGATGACCACACCTTGTCCCTATGCAGTAGAGCAGGTTTAAAGGATTGGGACATAATTCAGAAATCAGGAAAAAGAATTTAATCATATCTTAGTGTTAAACATGGTCAGAGAGAACCTTTTAGTGACTTTTTGCAAAGACTAACTAGGGCTGTACAAATAGAGGTAACTGACCCAGCAGCTAGATGTATAATAATTGAATCTTTGGCTTATGAGAATGCCAACATTGAGTGCAAATGGATCCTTGGGTCTTTAAAGATCAGATCATTACCCATGGATGAATGGGTCTTGCATACGAGACACTTGACTATGGTACTGAAGTGTGGGTAGGAGAAATAATTTTCAATGGTAAGAGAAGATATCAGAATATCAAATATTTTAATTGTGGTAGAATGGGACATCTGAGAAGCAAATCTAGACAATGGATTGCTAGGAATAATGTCTCCTCTGGGAATGGCAAAAATAGGAGGACTCAGCCTTCAGGTGTATGTAGGAGGTGTGGTGAATGTCGACACTGCAACAACGAATGTAGATCAATGACAGACAGACAAGGGAACCTTATACCATTGGGAAATACTATGGGGGTCCTCTTGCAGGCCCCCATGATGAATGTGGTCCAATCATTCCCAGTTACTGTGGGGAAAATGTCTCGCCAGGAAAATGAAAAAAATCCAGTGCCTGCTCTAAAAAGATATACTGGTCTGAATGATGGGTTAAATGTAGAGGATGTTTCAAAAACTCCAGTAGGACAGAGGAAATGTATATTTTGGCAGTCTTCTATAAATGATCAAATAACAAAGCTAATAGTTTGTATAAATGGCATATTTATTGAAGGCTTATTAGACATGGGTGCAGATGTAAATATCATTACTCCAGAATCTTGGCATCCGAATTGGCCTCTTCAAGAGGTATATATTCAGTTCCTGGGAATTGGAACCCTATCTTGGCTAAAACAAAGCATGAGCAGGGTTGAATGCATAGGGTCAGAAGGGCAAATAGGAAGATCAAGACAATATATAGCCAATATTGCAGTGAATTTATGGGGTCATGACCTATTGCAGCAATAGAATAACCAGATTAACATTTCTGAAGCCCCCAAAATGCATGTTTCTGGGGAAAATATTGGAAGATATTACAGATGATGGACACTAGCCATTCAGGCTGTATAAGAACAAACAAAAACGATTGATAAACCTTCAGTGGTACCAACAGCCCTACCTTTAAAATGGTCAACTGAGAAACCAATATGGGTTAAGCAGTGGCCTCTAGCTGAGGAAAAGTTTCAGGTTTTAGAACAACTGGTACAAGAGCAACTAGATGCTCTACATATAGAAGAATCTACCAGCCCTTGGAATTCTCTTGTATTTGTTGTTAAAAAGAAATCTGGAAAATAGAGATTGGTGACAGATCTAAGGACTATCAACAAGGTTATTCAACCTATGGGTCATCTACAATCTGGAATTACTCTGCATTCTCTGTTACCAAAGGGATGGCCTCTTATAGTTATTGATTTAAAGGATTATTTCTTCACTATACCTTTACAAGAAAAGGATAGAGAAAAGTTTGCCTTCAGTGTGCCTACTTATAATTTTAAGCCTACTAGAAGATATCATTGGACCATCCTCCCACAAGGAATGATCAATACCCCCATCCTGTGCCAATAATTTGTCAGCCAGCCATTGGAAATAATTTGTAAGCAATTTCCTAGGTCTAAAATCTGTCATTACATAGATGACCTTTGTTATCTAATTCAAATACAGATACTTTAGAAAGGATGTTTGAAGAAGTATAAAAGTCTTGCCTAAATGGGGATTACAAATTGCTCCAGAAAAGATTCAAAGAGGAGATTCTGTTAATTACCTAGGTTACAGAATAGGCTTACAGAAAATTAGAACACAAAAGGCACAAATTAGGAGAAACCAGTTGCAGACTCTTAATGACTTTCAAAGATTATTGGGAGACATTTCCAGTCTACAACTGGCTATTGGAATAACACCTGATGTAATGATTCATTTAAACAAAACCTTAGATGGTGATAAAGACTACTAAATTTATACAAGATGATACAGAATTGACTTCATTGTTTATCCAGGTGCAAGACATAATCAGGAATAAGCTTTGTTGTATGTGCATAACACACATCCAATCCCATACGGGTCTGCCTGGTCTTTAGCACAAGGTAATGTGAAATTGATCAATTATTGATTGGAAGCATGTTTCAGGCCTCAGAATTTCATAAAAAATCATGTCAATAATAAAGGTTTAAAGAAAGAGTTTTTCATTACATGGCAACAAGCTAAAGACATTATAAAGAGGTGTCCTACTTGTTCTTTCTATAATCAAACACCGTTGCCTGCAGGGAGTAACCCAAAGGGTACTCAAAGGAATGAAATCTGGCAGATGGATGTGTTCCACTTTATGGAATTTGGTAAATTAAAGTATGTACACCACACCATAGGCACGTATTCAGGCTTTCAATAGATAACTACCCTGAGCTCAGAAAAGGCTGATTCAGTAATCACACATTTATTGAAAGTTATGGCCATCATGGGTATACCTGCACAAATAAAGACAGACAATGGTCCAGCATATGTAGCTAAGAAAATGAAATGCTTTTTTGCTTATTATAATATAAAACAAATTACAGGTATACCAAATAATCCAACAGGTCAGGCAATTGTAGAAAGATCAAATCGTACTATAAAGGATATGCCGAACAAACAGAAAAGGACAGAAAATACCCCCCAAAATAGATTGCATAGTGCTTTATTAACCTTGAATTTTCTTAATGTTAATGAGAAAAAAACAGCAGCAGCAGAGAGGCATTGGATAATGGAAAAAACTTCTGAATTGAATTAACTAGTATATTTCAAGGATGTGTTGACTTTACAATGGAAGCCAGGAAATGTGCTACATTGGGGAAGGGGTTTTGCTCTTGTTTCCACAAGAGATGAAAAAATATGGATACAATAAAAATTAATAAAGATTCTCTTTGCAAAGGAGAAACCTATTGAAACAGAGAAATGACAGCTCATCCACACTGGTGATAACCATACAAGTGATAAGAAAAACATTTAGGATATGCGCAGGGTCCTTTTCTTGTCTTTGCAGGAAAATACTCATCTTCAAAAATTCAAGAAACCCCTGATGTTTGAATGATGACAGGTAGAAAAATAACTATTCAATAAGGATCATCAAGAAAATCAAATTTGGTTCAAAAGTACAAATGATACAATGTATATATTTATATATGTGTATAGGTGTATATATATATATATGTGTGTGTGTGTGTGTGTGTGTGTGTGTGTGTGAGTGTGTGTGTGTGTGTGTGTTGCAGATTGTAGACTGCGCCTGTAAAAGCACAATCGGCCCTCTGCCTCAGCCACCACTGCGAACCAACAGCCCTGCGGAAGGACGAGAGAGGAGCCCGTTCTCTCTCTCTCTCTCCCCGTTCCTGCCACTGCTGCTGCCCCTGCCACCAAAGCCGTTCACTCCACGCACGCTGTGATCCCAGACGCCATCTTTGATTTTCCCTGCCACATGGATCCAGGTGCACTGTGCCATCTACTGGCAGACAACGGTCATTACAGGTAATTTTTCTTTTGATGGAAAATAATCTGATTGAAAATGTCTGATAATATCACTGTTGACAGACTTTATAGCTTGTTTAATTACACAATGACTGAATTTCGGAGCAATGCAGATGTGGTTTCCTTTGGTTGGATATCTACAGGGCTTGGTATCTTCTTTATTTTTATTTTTTTCATTACAACGTGGTTGGACAATAGAAAAATGATAGAGTCCTTACAGGCAGAAGTTAAAAAATTAAAGAAGGGCACGACTGTTTTGGGAAACAACTTCCATCACATCAATAAACAGTTTGAAGTTCTCGAGGAAAGGAATAATAGATCCTCCTCGGAGATGGCTTTGTCAATTGAGAAAAACATGTAGGAGATTTGTAAACAGTTTGAAGTTCTCGAGGAAAGGAATAATAGATCCACCTCGGAGATGGCTTTGTCAATTGAGTAAAATATGCAGGAGATTTGTAAACGGTTTGAAGTTCTCGAAGAAAGGAATAATAGATCTTTCTCTGAGATGGCTTTATCATTTGAGAAAAAGGTGCAGAATATGGAGGCAGGAACAGCTGATTTGAATCATAAATTGCAGTCCCTGTCTGTAGGAACTGAAACATTATCTGAGAAGATTCGAACCATTGAATATATTAACAAGACTTTATCAAAGGGCTATGAAAGATTACTGGACAGAATTTCAATACAAGACGGCACAATTCATGCCATGAAAATTCTGTCCAAGGATGAGATATTATCGGTGTTGGACAAACTTCATATCTTGAATCCTCTATGAAGGCCTTGGAACATAATACTGGACAAGAGATTCAGGCATTGCAGAAGGCAATGGTAAACAGATTTGAAAAGATTGGGGAAATTATAGACTCTGATGAACAGGAGCAAATGGTACAAAAGACAGTCTTAACCCCATCAGTGAATAGAACCCTCTGGGATAATTTTCACAAGACCTTGCCTGTCTTCCCGGTAATAACAACAGAGAAAGTGACTGGTTCTAAAAACCCTAAGGTCACCAAGGAATATACATGGGAACCCATCCGTATGAATGATCTGAAAGAAATTAAACAGGCTGTTATGAGTTTTGGCATTCATAGCTCCTTTGTTAAGGAGATGCTAAAATTGTGGTCAGTCAGTACGAGACCCACACCAAGTGACTGTATTCATTTGGTATCGGTGGTTCTAGAGAGTGGATATCAATTAAACTGGAAGTGTTTGTTCAGACGGAGAACATGCCTTGTCAGAACAATTAGAAAGCCCCATGCCTGTTGTTAAAAGCAAAAACGGCCTGAAAGATGAATTATGTGTATTTTGGCAAACTTCTATAAGTGATCAAAGACCAAAGTTAACAGTGTGTGTAAACGGCATTTTCATTACTGGCCTGCTGGACACAGGAGCGGATGTAAGTATCATTACTCCAGAATCTAGGCATCCGTATTGGCCTCTACAAGACGTAAATGTTCAGTTCTTGGGAATTGGAACCCTATCTCGAGTAAGGCAAAACACGAGATGGGTTGAATGCATAGGGACAGAAGGACAAATAGGAAAATTAAGGCCATATGTAGCTAATATTGCAGTAAATTTATGGGGTCGTGACCTATTGCAGCAATGGAATACTCAAATCAACATTCCTGATGTCTCTAGAGCATATGTTTCTGAGGAAAACATTAAAAGATATTACAGATGGTGAAAACCAGCCATTCAGGCTGTACAAGAACACAAAGCAAAGGATGCCCCTCCAGAAATACCAACCGCCCTACCTCTAAAATGGTTGACTGAGAAACCAATATGGACAAAGCAATGGCCTTTAGCTGAGAAAAAGTTGCAGGCTTTAGAACAGCTGGTACAAGAGCAATTGGATGTTCAACATATTGAAGAATCTACCAGCCCTTGGAATTCTCCTATATTTCTGTTTAAGAAAAAATCTGGTAAATGGAGAACGGTGACAGATCTCAGAGCTATCAACAAAGTTATTCAGCCTATGGCCTCTCTGCAATCTGGACTTCCTCTGCCCTCTTTATTACCCAAAGGGTGGCCTCTCATAGTTTTTACCATACCTTTACAAGAAAAAGATAGAGAAAAGTTTGCCTTCTTAGTGCCTACATATAATAACTCTCAACCTACCAGGAGATACCAGTGGACCATCCTTCCACAGGGCATGTTGAACTCTCCCACCCTGTGCCAATACTTTGTAAATCAACCATCGCAAATAATAAGCAAGCTATTTCCCAAGTCTATAATTTATCATTACATGGATGATATCCTATTATCTGATTCAAACATGGATACCTTAGAAAGATTGTTTGAAGAAGTTAAAATAGTTTTATCTAAATGGGGATTACAGATTGCTCCCGAAAAAATTCAGTGAGGAGATTCTGTTGATTATCTAGGTTATAGAATAGATTTGCAAAAAATCAAGACACAAAAGGCACAAATTAGGAGAGATCAACTAAGGACTCTTAATGACTTTCAAAGGTTGTTGGGAGACATTTCCAGCCTTCAACCGGCTGTTGGGATAACACCTGATATGATAATTCACTAAAATAAAACCTTAGATGGTGAAAGAGACTTGAACAGTCCGAGAGAATTAACAGCTGAAGCAGAAAAAGAACTGACAATGGTTGACGAAAAGTTAGAGGAAGCACATGTGGATAGGGTGAATCCAGAACTCAGTTGTATTCTCGTCATATTGCCTTCAAAAATTTCTCCTACAGGAATTTTAATGCAAAGAGATGATATTATCTTAGAGTGGATCTTTCTACCACATAAACCAAGTAAGAAAATATAAACTTATGTGGAGAAGGTTTCTGAATTAATTATAAAAGGCAAATTGAGACTTTGTCAACTAGCAGGCATGGACCCAGCAGAAATCATAGTGCCTTTCACTAGTGAGGAGATAAGAAAATTATGGGAAGATAATGAACCATGGCAAAGAGCTTGTGCTAACTTTTTAGGAGAAATTAATAACAACTATCCAAAAAGTAAGAGGCTTAACTTTATAAAGAGAACTTCTTGGATTCTTCCTCGAATTGTCCGTGATGCTCCAATAACTTGAGCCTGCACATTTTATACTAATGATCATAAATCAGGCAAGGCAGGCTACAGGCTACAAATCAGAAGACTTGAGTAATTGGAACAAAGTCCTTATTATTCTGTCCAAAAGGCAGAATTATTTGCCATTCTTATGGTGCTAAGGGATTTTAAGGAACCTCTAGATATTGTTACTGACTCACAATATGCAGAAAGAGTTATCTTACATATTTAAACTGCTGAATTCATGCCTGATGATACTGAACTAACCTCATTGTTTATCAAGGTATAAGACATGATCAGGAACAGGCTATGCCCTATGTATATAACATACATCTGATCCCATACGGATCTACCAGGTCCTTTGGCACAAGGTAATGCAGATATTGATCAATTATTGATTGGTAGTGTGCTACAGGCTTTTGAATTTCATGAAAAGCATCATGTCAATAGCAAAGGCTTGAAGAAAGAGTTTTCTATTACATGGCAACAAGCTAAGGAGATTGTAAAGAAATGCCCTATTTGCTCTTTCTACAACCAAACACCACTGCCTGCCAGGGCTAATCCAAAGGGCACTAAAAGGAATGAAATCTGGCAGATGGATGTGTTCCACTTCACAGAATTTGGCAAATTGAAATATGTACACCATACCATTGACACTTATTCAGGTTTCCAATGGACAACTGCTTTAAGCTTGGAAAAGGCCGATTCAGTAATCACTCATTTGTTAGAAGTTATGGCCATCATGGGTATACCTGCGCAAATAAAGACAGATAATGGTCCAGCTTATGTCTCTAGGAAAATGAAACATTTTTTGCTTATTATAATATTAAGCATGTTACAGGTACACCCTACAATCCTACAGGTCAAGCAGTCATTGAAATTTCAAATAGAACTATAAAGGATATGTTAAACAAACAAAAGGGGGTGGAAAATACCCCCAGAAATAGATTACAAAATGCTTTATTAACCTTGAATTTTCTCAACACTAATGAGAAGGGGACAACGGCTGCTAAAAGACATTGGATAATGGAAAAGTCTGTTGAATTAAATCAACCAGCTTATTTCAAGGATGTGCTGACCTCACAGTGGAAGCCAGGGGATGTGCTGCGTTGGGGAAGGGATTTTGCTCTTGTCTCCACAGGAGAAGAAAAATTGTGGATAGCATCAAAGTTATTAAAGGTTCGGTTTAAAGAGGAGAAACCCCTTGGAAAAGAAAAATAACAATTCATACACAGGGATGGTGATCGTACTGATGGTAAGAGAACTATAGTTTTGGGCAGGGTTCTTTTCTTATCTCCACAGGAAAACACTCACCTTCAAAGGATTCGAGGGACCCTGGATATCTTGAATACTGATGGATGGAAACCAGTTGCAACCCACCAAGTATCAGCATTTACATTGGATAAGATCTGTGAGTATGAAAAACAATTTTTTGAATGTGCATTAATATGCATTTCTTTATAAATATTTAGAGCTGGTTTCGGCCTAGTCCCTCTCCAATTCCAAGCCTGTTTATAAAAGATTTCTCAGACTTTCTATCTCAAATCAGGAGTCATGTTAGGGGACAGAATAATAATAATAATAATGTTAATAATGATACAATATATTTGCCTTCTTTGCCTTCCCTCATATCTGTGTCGGGCTTTAATGCACCTTTCATTGAATATATACACGTATATGTCTGTATATGTCTCTGTAGATAATGCTTATCTTTCCTGAAACAAACAACAAATTTTTTCTTCAGTAATCTTTGCAGTTTCCAGGGTGAAGACGGGGCCCCACAACATCAAATCCAACTGGTTATTATGACGTCATGTTTTTGTAGTGCTAAAATTTGGCCTGTTTCTTGGTACCAATTGCACAAAAGATTTTTGAATAGTGTGCATTTTTGACAACATTCTGTCTGGATCTCCTCAAAATATTCAGAGGCTAGACACATTCTTCCTAGATGAAATGTTACCCTGGGCATTTTACCATCATTTGCTTTCACAGGACTCCCTGAGAAAAAAAAGTCACTGCTATGTCAGCTGGAAGCAATCTTAGATGATGACGCCCCTTCTCCTAACAAAGTTTACCCTCAGGTTTAAGGTCACTAATTGGTGGCTGGTATAGGGTTGAGGGGTTGATTTATCCTAAAAAAAAGGAGGGATTAACTGATTTGAAGGAATAATTGATATTTGTGAGTTATGGTTTTTTGAAAACTGCATTGGTGTTAACTCTTGTATATTGATATATTGAACATTGTATGAGAGGATGATCCTACCTCTGTTTGAAACAATTGTTATATTGAGATATATACCATATTGCAATGTACATTTCTACCTCTGATATTATTTATGTAATGACATTGTTTACCATATTGCATTGTAAATCTCTACCTCTGATATTATTTATGTAATGACATTGTTTACATTTGGAAATCATTGTCTTCATTTATTGCACAGTTGTCTATTCTATTAGTCTTAAAGTTAGATAAGTGTTAAGAATTATATGTTTGTCATATTTATATTTAGGATAATCAGGTTTTTAGACACATAGAGATTATATTTAGTATAGATAGTATAATCTTCGACTTCTTCGAAGAGCTGTGGAACATGGCCTTTAATCTAACCTAGAGTTTTGTACTTATGAGACACAATCACTCCTGGCAACAATGCTCTACTCCCGAGAGAACGTTGAGCACCAAAGGCACTCCACTGGGAGTTTGTCTTCTTCTTGGCAGAACTGGCCTTTGGGCGAAGAAAAGCCCATACCTCCACTACTGACTAAGATACAAAACATCCATAAGTGGATAAAAAAGAATTATCTTATCTTGCCAAGACAGGATAGGATAGTTCTACTAAAGGTTCCTTGCCTGTGAAAAATGGTATGTCAGGTTGTGTTAGGCCTTAGCCAAAGTTGGTTGCCTTAACATTACTAACGAGACTTTGTGTGGTTGCCAGGTAGTCAGTTGTCTCTGTCATCTGTTGCACATTTTGGAAGTTTCTTGTTTGTGCTTCCTGGTTGCTTTAGTAATATTACTTCCCTTCTCAGATCTTTGATGGGGTTGAAGATTAGATAATTGTAGCTACCTTCTACATTATTTAGACTTCCTGAAGTAGAATGTTTAGTAAAATTTCTGTTATATGTTCCTCGCCTAATATTGTTTGCTTCTTGTAGTTTTATATGACCTGTTCACATTGTATATAGCTGTATTTGTTTTTTGTATCTGTCTTGTTTAGACAAAAGGGGGAGATGTTGGGGCAGCTGACCACTCCCTTGTATGAGGGGTGTGGCTGCCCCAGGGGCGGAGGATACCTTTAAAAGAACCGGGTTTTGGGTAGGCCGGCCCCCTTCTTTTTCCTCTTGGTTCGTACCTCTTCCCTAGAACCTTGGACCTGTAAGTTTATTCCATTTTCTTCCTTTATTAAAACTGATTTATTCTAAAAGGACTATTTTTGGTTATTCCCAAATTCCTCTGACCGCCGCTACACAATCTTACCAGATATTAATCTTGAAATTTAACCATTATTTTACTTTCACAAGATCCCCTAGAAAGAACGTCGCCCCTATGAAAGCTGGAAGTAATTCTTGAAGACGATGTCCCCTCTTCCAGAAAAGGTTGTCCTCAGGCTTAGGGAAATCATTTAGGGGTTGATTATAATTGGTATATGGTTGAGGGTTGGGGGAGTAATTTTATAAGCTCACGGATTAAAAAAAAGAAAAAAAAGGAAACATTGGATGATGGGATAATAGATTGGTATTTGTGAGTTACTGTTTACAGACAATTACATTAGTATAGATTCTTGTATATTGATACAAAATTAAATTATATTGAATATTATATGCATGCATGCTTCTACCTCTGTTTAAAACATTTTTCATACATATATATGTATGAAAATTTTTCATATTTTCATATTGTAGTGTATACATTTCTACCTCTGATCAAGATACTTATACATTGTTTACATTTAGAAGTCATTGTCCTCATTCATTGCATAGTTGTTTATTGTCTTAGTCTTTAAGTTAGTTATTAAGAATTATAGATTAATAGTCATCTATGTTTGTCATACTCATAGTTAGACTAATCAGGTCCTTTAGATCTATAAAGATTATATTCTGTATAGATAGATAATCTTGAACCACTTCAAGGATCTGTGGAACATTAAATGCCATCATTTAAATAACTTAGGGTTTTGTAGACTTGAGACATGATTGCTCCTGGCAGCACTGATCTATTCCTGAGAGAATGTTAAACACCAAAGATACTCCACTTGGAGCCTATTTTTTTCTTGGCAAAAAACTGGCCATTGGAAAAAGAAATGTCCATGTCTCAACCACTGACAAGAAAAAGTATCCAGAAATGGATAAACAGGACTGTCAAATCTTGCTAAGACAGAGTAAGACAGTTTTGAATTTTTTTTACCTTTGAAAATGATCTGTCAGTTATTCTAGGCCATAGCCATAGTTGGTCGCTTCAACATTGCAAAATGAGAATTTGGGTGATTGCTCAGGTAGCTAATTATCTCTGTCATATATTGCTTGCTTTGGAAGCTACTTGATTGTATTTTCTGCCAGCTCAAGTAGTATTATTTCAATTCTCAGGCATTTGATAGGGTTGACAATTAGATATAGTTACCATCCTCTTATGATCTAGCCAAGCCATTTCCTATACAAGACTTGGATTCCATAGAATAGAATGGTTATTAAAACATTTAGCATATGTTCCTTGCTTAATATTGTTTATTGGTGATTGCAATTCTAATCTTATAGTTAATATCTGTTCCTTATGTAAATTGTTTTATATTGGGTTTAGAACAATATTACTTAAACAAAAGGGGGAGATGCTGTGGGAGTTCCTTCCACTCCCTCAGCCAAGAGACTTTAAGATACCAGCCCACTTGGGTACGGTCTCATTTACTTTAAATGTTGCGGTAGCCATGTGCTCACTCTCTTGCTTGCAGCTCTGCTTCCGGCTACTAGACTCCTTTCCTGATCGTGCAGAGGGATGTTGTCTGGGGTGGTGATCTGTAAGGTTTTTCCCTTTAAATAAATAACCATTCTATTAATCATAATTCCAAACTGGTGTGGGATTGTTTGTGACTTACACCTTCAATACACCATGATCAAGTCATCTTTATCCCAGAGATGCAGGGATGGTTCAACATATAAAAATGTGTCAAAGTAATCCACCATGTATATAAGCTGAAAAATAAAAACCACATGATCATCTCATTAGATGCTGAAAAAGCTTTTGATAAAATACAATATCCCTTCATGATAAAGGTCTTGGAGAGAGCAGGGATACAAGGAACATACTTAAACATAATAAAGGCAATATACAGCAAGCCAACACCCAACATCAAACTAAATGGAGAGAAACTCTCAGTGATTCCGCTGAAATCAGGAACAAGACAAGGTTGTTCACTCTCTCCATAACTATTCAATATAGTTCCTGAGGTCCTAGCTAAAGCAATAAGACAACAAAAGGAGATCAAGGGGATACAAATCTGAAAAGAAGTCAAACTCTCACTGTTTGCTGATAATATGATAGTTTACATCTGCAATGCCAAAAATTCTACCAAGGAACTTCTACAACTCATAAATACTTTCAGTAATGTAATAGAATACAAGATTAACTCAATGGCATAAGAGCAGGCAGGAGGACCAATGGAACAGAATAGAAGACCCAGATAACAATCCATACATCTTCAAACACCTGATGTTTGACAAAGCAAAAAATATCAAATGTAAAAAAGAAAGCATATTTAACTGTATATCACCATGTAGAAGAATGAAAACAGACCCATGTCTATCACCTTGTACAAAACTCAAGTCAAAATGGTTCAAAGACCTCAACATAAAGACATCCACACTGAACTTTATAGAAGAGAAAGTGGGAATGCATTGGCACTGGAGATCACTTCCTAAATATAACCGTAGCATCACAGACACTGAGAGACACAATTAATAATTGGGACCCCTGAAACTTAAAAGCTTCTTCTGTAAAGCAAAGGACATGGTCAACAAAATGAAATGACAGCTTACAGAATGGGAAAAGATCTTCACTAACCCCATATCAGACAGAGGTCTGATCTCCAAAATATACAAAGCACTCAAGAAACTGGTCACCAAAAGAACATATAATCCAATAAAAATGGAATAGAGACTTAAACAGAGAACTCTCAACAGAGGAATCTAAAATGGCTGAAAGACACTTATGGAAATGTTCAACATCCTTAGTCATCAGAGAAATGCAAATCAAAACAACTCTGAGATTCCATCTTATGCCTGTAAGAATGGCCAAGATCAAAAACACTGATGACAACTTATGCTGGAGAGGTTGTGGGGAAAAGGGAACACTTCTGCATTGTTGGTGGGGATGCAAGCTGGCACAACCACTTTGGATGTCAGTGTGGTGATTTCTCAGAAAATTAGGAAACAACCTTTCTGAAGAGCCTGTAATACTACTTTTGTGTATATATCCAAAGAATGCTCAATCATGCCACAAGGACGTATGCTCAGCTATGTTCATAGCAGTTTGTTTGTCAGCCAGAACATGGAAAGAGCCTAAATACCCCTCGACTGAAGAATGGATAAGGAAAATGTGGTACATTTAAACAATGGAGTACTACACAGCAGAAAAATAATGAGATCTTGAATTTTGAGTAAGGTAACCCAGACACAGAAAGACAATTATCACATGTACTCACTCACAGGTGTTTTTTAAAACATAAAGCAAAGAAAATCAGTCTACAAACAACAATCACAGAACTTAGACAACAATGAGGACACTAAGAGAGACTTACATAGATCTAATCTACATGAGAAATAGAAAAAGACAAGATCTCCTGAGTAAATTGGGAGCATGGGGAGCTTGGGGGTGGGTTGAAGGGGATGGGAAGAGGCAGGGAGGGGAGCAGAGAAAAATGTAGAGTCAATAAATATCAAAAAAGCACAAATGGCAACACAAACATATGAGTTTGATACTTAGTGCAATACCTGGAACAATGTCCAGATTCAATAAACATTGGTTCTTAATGGAGTTAACATTAAGAAAAAGATGAATGTGTATCTTTCAAAGAGTCATGAATTGAAATTTGAAAAGATAAGGAGATAGATTCTGAGGTGATTAGGTTGAGAGGGGAGGCCTCTCTTGAGTGGTATTAAAGCCCTTCTGAAAGAGAACCTACAAGATCATTCACCCCATCTGGCATGTGAGGGCCCAGGTGAAAGATTTTTTCTGTGGACCAGGAGACACTAATATGCCAGTTGTGTTGCTTTAAGACTTGCTGTCCTCTAGAATGGTCAGAAACAAATTTCTGTTGTATTTCAGTTGAAGAAATTTTGATCTAGAAGCCCAAGCAGAATAAGACAAATTGACATCAAATTATTTTAAAATTAAAATGATCGTGGCGCACGCCTTTAATCCCAGCACTCGGGAGGCAGAGGCAGGCGGATCTCTGAGTTCGAGACCAGCCTGGTCTACAAGAGCTAGATCCAGGACAGGCTCTAGAAACTACAGGGAAACCCTGTCTCGAAAAACCAAAAAAAAAAAAAAATTAAAATGATCATAAAGAATAGTAATTTACCCCAAATGGAAAGACACACATTCTATCTGTCAAAAAATTTAACAGAGTTGCCGAACAACACCTAACATGTAACTTATAGAAATGACAAACACAGTATCTATGATAACAGATGAATTAACATTGATTATAAATTACATGTAACAGACGGAGCAGCTGTAAGGGTGGCTTAGCAGTTAAGAGCATGTGATCTTTTTCTTGGGAAGGACCCAAGATAAATTCCCAATACCCATGTTAGGTAGCTTAAAACAATCTGAAATTTAAGCTCCATGGAATCCAGTGCATCCTTCTGGTTTCTATAGATGCTGTCACGCACATACCCACACACAGGCATATATATATGTAAGGACATGGAAAACTTTAAAAAGCTTTGCTTGATTAGGAGCTGGTTAAGACACATGCTTTGAGCTTTTTTTGCAGCATCATAGGAGTCAGCTGGAAAAACCAACTGTTCTTGAAGGCTAGCCACCTAGCTTTGTGGTCTAGAGAGGAACAGAAATAACTGCTTGGTGGAAGGGTGGGGGACATGCACAGAAGCAGAAGTAACCACTTAAAGGAGGAAGAGGGTATGCAGAAGGAGTCCATACCCTGTACTCAGTAAAACTAACCCCCTTGACCCAAAGTAAACCTGGCTTGCGGTTTTTGATTATATATGTCAAACCTAAATGAGAAGTCAGAGCTCTCCCTACTATGCTACTTCGTATGTAGTGGACAACTCCCAGGTGGCAAAAGAAATAAATCTTGCTTTTGCATTCTGGACTTGACTGGATTCCAGTGGTCTCTTGGGGGGTCTCAACTGGGGCACAAATTATATACACATAATTAAAATAAAATGAAACCTCATAAAAAGACAAATAACAGAAAAAGGTCTGTGCTTGAATCCTAGTAGAAGAAATCATTTCGAACAAAAACCCAAACAACCAAAACCAAAACAAACAAACAAACAAAAAAAACAGCCTATCAATATGCATGGCAGTTACTCACCTTCAGGAGGTTAGAATTTTTTAAAGCATAATTTATTTACTGATTTTTTTGAGAATTTCATATCATGCACCCTTATTCTGCTTACCTTCCAGTCCCCCATGTTCTCTCCCCACCCCTGTAGCTCCCCACAAAAGAAAACTTTAAAAAAAATCAAATCAAAACAAAACAAACAAAGCAAGCAAGCAAACAAGGAAAAACAAGAATGAAAACCACCCCTCAAAATAACAAAAACAAATTTCTTGCTTCTCCATCTTTCCTGCTTCTCCAACACATCTTTATCATCCTAGTGGCATTGGAAGCAGTGTGTCAGATAGTATACCCTTTGTCCAATCAGCTTTCCTTGCAAAGATTTATTGCAATGAGTTAGTTGTCTGGTTCAAGACCTCTGGTTCTGGTATAAAATCATCACTGAATCCTCCCTGAAGCTCCTCTGGGATAGCCTGTGGCTGTGCTGAGTCCTAAAGATCCTGCAGGTATCCATAGGACTAATCCCTTTACAAGCACCAGCAGGTCCTCGATGGAGTAAATGTTAGGGTGGGCAAACCCACAGTCAGGCTGTGGGCATGGGTGGGGGCTGAGCTGTTCAGAGTGAATCACTGGGGCCTCCTATGTCATGTGAGGGGATAAAGGCATCTCCTCTATACCCATTAGTACTTGGATGGCTGAGGAGGTGAGGTTTATCTCAGGAATGCTGGGTTGGTAAAATTTTCAGAAATAAAATATTGAAGTTTATATAATTATCAAACTGAAGCAAAACAAAACAGTAGATATATAATGAGATTTTTTGTATTTTTTATTAAAAATTTCCATCTACTACCCTCCTCCCATTTCCCCCCCTCCCCCCTCTCTCTCTTCCCTCCCTCTCCATTCAAAAGAGCAGTCAGGGTTCTATGCCCTGTGGGAAGTCCAAGGTCCTCCCCTCTAAATTCAGGTCTAAGAAGGTGAGCATCCAAACAAACTAGGCTCCCACAAAGCCAGTACATGCAGTAGAATCAAAACCCAGTGCCATTGTCCTTGGCTTCTCAGTCATTGTCTGCCACATTCAGACACTCTGGTTTGATCACATGTTCCATCAGTCTCAGTCCAGCTGGCCTTGGTGAACTCCCATTAGATCAACCCCACCATCTCAGTAGGTGTGTGCACCCCTCAAGTTCCTGACTTCCTTGCTCATGTTCTCTGTCCTTCTGCTCCTCATTTGGACCTCGGGAGCACAGTCCAGTGCTCCAATGTGGGTCTCTGTCTCTACCTCCATGCATTGCCAGATGAAGGTTCTATGGTGATATGGAAGATATTCATCAGTATGGCTATAGGATAGGACCATTTCAGGCTCCCTCTCTTCAGCTGCCCAAGGAACTAGCTGGGTACATCTCCATGGACACCTGGGAACACTTCTAGAGTCAAGTCTTTAGCTAATCCTAAAATGGCTCCCTTAATTAAGATATATATATATATATATATATATATATATATATATATATATGTCACTGCTCCCATATCCACCCTTTCTCCATCCCAACTGTCCCATGCCCCCAAGCTCTGCCCATCCTCCCCTTCTCCCTTCTCTCTCCCCATCTCCCCTCACCCCTACCCCACCCCCAAATTTCTAATTTTTGCCAAGCAATCTTGTCTCCTTCCAATATCCAGGAGGATAACTTTATGTTTTTCTTTGGGTGCACCTTCTTATTTAGCTGCTCTAGGATCACTTATTATAGGCTCAATGTCCTTTATTTATGGCTAGAATCCACTTACTAGTGAGTACATACCATATTCATCTTTTTGAGGCTGGGTTACCTCACTCAGGATAGTGTTTTCTATTGCCATCAATTTGCATGCAAAATTCAAGATGTCATTGTTTTCTATCATTGAGGAGTAATCTAATGCATATATATATATATATATATATATATATATATATATATATATATATATATATATTCCACACTTTGTTTATCCATTCTTCCACTGAGGGGCATCTAGGTTGTTTCCAGGTTCTGGCTATTACAAATAATGCTGCTATAAACATAGTTGAACAAATACTTTTGTAGTATGACAGGGCAACTCTTGGGTACATTCCCAAGAGTGGTATTGCTGGATCCTGGGGTAGATTGATAGCAAATTTCCTGAGAAACCGCCACACTGATTGCCAATGTGGTTGCACAAGTTTGCATTCCCACCAGCAATGGATGAGTGTTCCTCTTACTCCACGTCCTCTCCAGCAAAGGCTATAATTGGTGTTTTTTATTTTAGCCATTCTGACAGGTGTAAGATGATATCTCAAAGTTGTTTTGATTTGCATTTCCCTGATCACTAAGGAGGTTGAGCAGGACTTTAAGTGTCTTTTGGCCATTTGAAATACTTCTTTTCAGAATTCTCTTTTCAGTTCAGTGCCCCATTTTTAATTGTGTTAATTAGCATTTTAAGTCTAGTTTCTTGAGTTTTTTATATATTTTGGAAATCAGACCTTTGTCTGTTGTGGGGTTGTTGAAGATCTTCTCCCAGTCAATAGGTTGCCTTTTTCTCTTAATGACAGTGTCTTTGCTTTACAGAAGCTTCTCAGTTGTAGGAGGTCCCATTTATTCAATTTTGCCCTTATTGTCTGTGCTACTGGGATTACATGTAGGAAGTGGTCTCCTGTGCTCATATGTTGTAGAATACTTCACACTTCTCTTCTATCAGGTTCAGTGTGTTCAGATTGATATTGAGGTAATTCATCCGTTTGGACTTGAGTTTTGTTCATGGTGATGCATATGGATCTATTTTCATTCTTCTACAGGTTGACATCCAGTTCTGCCAGCACCATTTGTTGAAGATGCTTTCTTTCTTCCATTGTATACTTTTAGCTTCTTTGTTGAAAATCAGGTGTTCATAAGTTTGTGGGTTAATATCTGGGTCTTCTTTTCGACTCCATTGGTCGACTTCTCTATTTTTATGCCAATACCAAATAAAAGCTACTTACAGCAAGCCAACAGCAAACATCAAATTAAATGGAGAGAAACTCAAAGCCATTCCACTAAATCAGGAACACAACAAGGCTGTCCACTCTCTCCATACGTCTTCAATATAGTGCTTGAAGTTCTAGCAATACCAATAAGACAACATAAGGGGATCAAGGGGATTTGAATTGGAAAGGAAAAGTTAAACTTTTGTTATTTGCAGATGATATGGTAGTGTACATAAGCAAGCCAAAAAACTCTACCAAAGAACTCCTACAGTTGATAAACACCTTTAGTAATGTGGCAGGATACAAGATCAACTCGAAAAAATCTGTTGCCCTCCTATACACAAAGGATATGGAAGAAGAGAGGGAAATCAGAGAAGTGTCACCTTTCACGATAGCCACAAATAGCATAAATTATCTTGGTGTAACTCTAACCAAGGAAGTGAAAGATCTATTTGACAAGAACTTTAAGTCTTTGAAGAAAGAAATTGAAGAGGATACCAGAAAATGGAAGTATCTCCCTTGTTCTTGGATTGGGAGGATCAACAGAGTAAAAATGGCAATTCTACCAAAAGCAATCTATAGATTCAATGCAATCCCCATCAAAATCCCAACAAAATTATTCACAGACCTTGAGAGAAGAATAATCAACTTTATGTCGAAAAACAAAAAACTCAGGATAGCCAAAACAATCTTATGCAATAAAGGAACTTCTGGAGGCATTACCATCCCTGACTTCAAACTCTATTACAGAGCTACAGTATAGAATGAGATTTTTGATAAGAGTCCAAAAGACATTCCTTACAGAGATTGTTTACAAGATAGACATACAAATGGACATCTTTAGCAAAACATAGCATAAGAAATGTGACTTTTAGCTTTTTAAAGCAATTACCAATTTAAAATATAAGACATTCTTTTTCATTATTAATCATTTTATTTAAAATTTTTCATACATTATATTTTCATCATATTTTCCCCTTTCCCCATATCTTTTCTACTTCCCTACCACCCAACTTTATGTTCTTTCTCTTTTTCCGAAAACACAAAGAAAAGGAAATTTAGACCAAACAAACAATGATACAAAAAATACCAAAACAAAGCAAATAATATCTACCAAAATGGAATCTGTTTTGTGTTGTGTATCCATGGTAGATATATGTACCATTGGAGAACATGGAGAAATTGAACTGCTGTCCAAATGGAAACTTCACCCCTACTGATTATCATTGTCATGGTGCTGAAAGATACTGTGTACTATACAGGGGGAACAAAAGTAATCATTAACATCACAAGACTATAAAGCCGGTGACCTATATTAGTGACTTACCTGCAAAACTACTGGTGCAATAGTGGCACAAATGTTGTGGGAGTTTGTGTTTTTTAATTGGATTAAAGGTCAACTTCATGACATGGAATTCATACTTGGAAGGGCTAAAGTTGTCAAGAACCTGAGAGTAGATAGGTCATTGCATAATGAAAAAAAACTGATACTATTAGAGTGCTAGAGGGCATAACAATAAAATAACTATTAATGACACATTGACAAACTCATAGATTAGTTCTGTACCTGATTTGTGTGTATCACTCAGCATTCATCAAAGCTTGCTTCTTCTTACAATATATGAGAACTGACAGAGTGACCTGCATTTGGAAAATGCAGAAAGTGAGATACTTTGAAACATTCAATCCTAGGTGTGATATCGTTATTAAATCTTTCTGCTTAAAGCTTAGGGAAATATTTTGAAGAGGGGGCAGAAAGACTGTAAGAGCCAGAGATGGTGATTGACTCGAAGCAAAACAGTGCATTCTAGATAAGACAGAATTGATACAAATAAGTACTCACAGAAACAATGACAGCACAAATTCAAACCAGACAGAATCTCATCACTGAGATGGGGAGATAGACTCAAATACCTACCCGTAACCCAGAGGCTCTTTAAAATTGATACCTGCTAGAAAAGGGGAAATCTGATTTCTCCAAGATATAAGACTTTAATAAAAAATGTGGGAATAATTTTCCAGGCTATTTCCTGCTGGTTGGGGGCACTGATAATCTTATGGGGACCTAGAGAAAATTTCGAATTATGATCAAGTCCTGACTGGAGTATCCTGTGAGTCTTGATCATCTCAGGCAGCAGTCTTGAATCTGTTCTTGATGTAGAACTCAGACATCTGGGCCATCTGTTCCTAGCAGAGAATTCTCAGGTGGTCTTCCTTGATCAAAGCTGATTTTTATTAACTCAGAATGAATCCATAACCCCTCATTTTCTGTGGAAACAAAAGCAAAACCTCTGCTCCAAAGCAACATATCCTTTGACTTCAATTTTGAAATCAAGGCATTTACAAAATATTTATGTTTTATTAATCTAGCAGCATTTATATTTAAATGTCTTTCAGTAGATTGTTGCTCCTTCCTCAGCTGTCAAGCAATTCAAAGACAGCATAATAATATACAGTATCCAGACTCTCAGTGTGTTTTTCATCTTTATGTGGCTTTATTTTAATCTCTATTTCTTTTATATTTACTTTTAATTTTTGTCTTTGTGAGACAAGGTTTCTCTGTGTATGTTTGGCTGTCATGAAACTCCCTCTGTTGACCAGGCTGTCCTTGAAATCACAGAGATCTGCCTGTCTCTGCCTTCCAAGTGCTGAGATTAAAGGTGTGTGCCACCACACCTTGCATTCACAGAGATCTGTCTGCCTCTGCCTCCGAAGCATTGGGATTAAAGACGTGAGCCACCATGCCTTGAACTCATAAAGGTCTGCCTGCCTCTGTCTCCCAAGCATTGGGATTAAAGGTGTGTGCTACCACACCCAACTACTCTCTTTCTTTCCTTTTTATTGTAAGGACTTTAGCCTGTTTTTTTTTCTCTTCCAAGTCTGCAAATATTTTTAAGACACTGTTGTAACATGAGGGGCTGCTTGTTGGGGTTTCTGTCTTGCCCAGTTCCCACAACTGGTAAGCCCCAAAGAAATTACACCGAGTTCTATATTAATGATAAACTGATTGGCCCATTAGCTCAGGCTTCTTATAACTCTTGTAACTTATATTAACCCATTATTCTTACCTATGTTAGCCACATGACTCAGTACCATTTTAGAGGGGCAACTCACATCCTGCTTCTTCAGTGTCTGGAAAGGACTGCGGGAAAAGCTTCCTTCTTCCCAGAATACTCCTGTTCTCATTGCCCCACCTCTACTTCCTGTCTGGTTGTCCCACCTATACTTTCAGCCTGATTACTGGCCAATCAGCGTTTATTTAAAACATAATACAATTGACAGAATACAATTGTCCTGCACCACACTGTAAACCATTTAGAGGTTTTCTTTTTCTTTGAATCTGTCTTTACTGTATCTCTCTCTCTTTTTCTGTCCACATGAGTCTTTAATTTGCTAAGCAATATGGAGAGAATTAAAGCCATGGCTTTGATGGCTTCCTCAAGCCCATTTCTTAGCTTTCTGAGATTCCAGCCTCATGGTGGAGGTACCGACTGGAGGCATGCTTATTGCCACAACTCTATGGTATTTCAAGGTCCCTGCCACCATCAAAAGCATGCAGTCTGCTTCTCATCAACAGCATTTAAGTGTTTTGTGACAGGACCTTTTAAAAGTGCTGTAAAGTTTTGCAGCTAAAGCTGAGTCAAGAAGCCTCTCTTAAATGAGAGTGCTTGCTTGCCTCTAGCAAGCAGAGCAAACCCTAGAAAATGCTGCTATCAATAAGCTTTGCTTAACTCTATCCTTTTTTTGTCTAGAATTACTTCCCAAGCTCTCTCAGGCTTTTTAAGTGGGTTCCTCTATACCAAGCTGTCTTTGAATTCACATAGTTATGCCTGACTCTGCCTTTTTTGCTAAGAAGAAAACAAGGTCCAAGTGGAGTGTATTTGGTGCTCAACACTCTCTCAGGAATAGATTGGTGCTGTCCTGTCAGAAGCAATCATGTCTTATGTCAACAGAACCTTAAGTTATTTAAATGCCATATTCAATTGATCCTTGAATTGGTTGGTTGACAAATACCTATCTAGACAGGATACAATCTCTATGTATCTAAAGAACCTAATTGATCTGACTGTATGTACAACAAACATGAGCAACTATTTGATTGATAATAAATATCTGTATCTTGATCAAAAGTAGGAGTAATATATAATGCAATATGAAAATATACCCTAAAAGTTATATCAATATACAAAATGTCCTAAACTGAGGTAGAAACATATATATATATATATATATATATATATATATATATATATATATATTCTGACAAAATAACTTTGTATATATGTACAAATAATATAAACAAAGGTAACAAATATAATTTAAACTTGTAGAAATATACAACTATACTAATGCAAAATTTCCATAAATAATAGCTGACAAATATTTACTTTATTACCCACTATTACTATCTCCACTTTTTTTGAACAAACAATTTTTTCTCCAACCCTCTATCTAGTACAAGTAATAATCAACAACCCCTAAACAGTGTTCCCAACCCTATGGACAAACTTTTTTGGGATAGGAGGCATCATCTTCTAGAATTGTTTCCCACTGTCTTGGTGGCAATGTTCTCTTAATGGGATCCTGCAAAACTTACGTGGAGGTTAAGTTCCAAAATTACTGTCTAGTAGAGTTACAAACAATTTTGGAGCAGTCAATAATTTTTTTTTCTTTCAAAGTTCTCATTTGGAGTGCTGGACAGAATATGATAAGGTGCACAATTTTAGCAGCTGGAATCCAAAATGGTTTTAGAGTAGCACTGTCTATATCACATTGTCATCTCAATTAGGTGGAGTGGTTGCTGTGGGGCACCATCTTCTTTCTGGAAACTTCAAAGATTACTGCAGGTAAAGGATCTATAGGAAATTCTATTGTTTATCATGGAAAACTTAAATATCATTCATATAAACATACATACAATGAAGAATATGATATAGACAAAATAGGCATTGAGAAGGTAATTTTTTTCTAAAGTCTTCCTTCTGTTCCATACCAGATGGAAAAGAAACCATATGAGAAAGAAACTCTGAATGTTCCCTTTAACAACACAGTTGGATTTATGCAATCTATTTCTGGGGGTATTTTCCATCCCTTTTTGTTTGTTCAGCATATCCTTTATAGTATGATATGAACTTTCTATAACTGCCTGACCTAAGGATTACTTGGTATACCTGTAATATGTTTTATATTTTAATAAGTGAAAAAAGTTTCATTATTTTAGATTCATAAGCTGGAAAATTGTCTGTCTTTATTTGTGCAAGAATGCCCACGATGGCAATAACTTCTTTTTCCATAATACTTCATTATATCCTTTCCAGAATTATAAGTTCCTTGGATTACAGGAATGTTAATCTGGGTATTCCATTGCTGTAGCAGGTCATGACCCCCAAAATTTTATTGCATTATTGGCTATATATGGTCTTAGTCTTCCTATTTGCCCTTGAGGCCCTATGTATTCAACCAATCTCGTGCTTTGTTTTACACGAGATAGGGTTTCAGTTCCCAGGAATTGAATATCTACCTCTCAAAGAGGCCAATTCGCATACCAAAATTTGGAGAAATGATACATCTGCACCTCTGTCTAATAAGCTTTTAATAAAATGCCATTTATATAGACTCTTAGGTTTGGTCTTTGAACGTTAATAGAAGTCCGCCAAAATATACGTTTACTCTGTCATACTGGATTTTTTGGCTCATCTAACTCCACATCCAACCAATCATTTAGACCAGTATTGCTTTTTACAGCAGACATTGGAGTCATGTTCTCCACTGTAACTGGGAATGACTGGGTCACTTTTGGCTGGGGGCTTTCTAGAGGCCCCTTAAGGGGTTTCCTGATGGTATCAGGTTGCCTTGTCTGTCTGTTGTTGACCTGCATTCGTTGGCCCAATGTCAGCCTTTACTGTACCTCCTACATATACCTGAAGGCAAAGGTCTCCTAGTTTTGTCATTCCCAGGGGAGATATTATTCCTATAAATTTCTTGTCTGCAACCCCTTTTCAGATGTCCTAGTTTACCACAATTAAAACACCTGGCAGTTTGATGTCTCCTCATTGCTTTGGAAATTGCTCTTCCTACCCAAGATTCATCATTATAGCCAAATATCTCAACATTAATTGTATGTTGAATCCATTCATCCTTAGGTGCTGATCTAGAACGTAAAGACCCAATTATCTTATTACATTCTAAATTTGCATTTTCAAAAGCCAGAGATTCAAGAATTATTTGTCTAGCTTCTGGGTCTGTTACTTCTATTTGCAGAGCTTTAATTAATCTTTGCAAAAAGTCAGTAAAGGGTTCTATCTTTCCCTGCCTAACCCCGGTATATGAATCAACCTTTTTCCTAGATATTGTATCCTACTCCAAGCACTCAAGGCTGCTTTGTGACACAGGGACAACACTGATTTGTTGTAAAAAACTTGGATCTGTGGATCAGCATACGCTCCTACACTAAGAATTTAATCTTGGGAAACCTCCACACCTTTTGTTCTTCCTTGTTGTTCCATATGTTTGGATTCTTCTCTGAAATAAGTTCCAAACATCAAGGAAGGTCCATCATCTAATACTGCAGACACTAACTGAGAGAAATCATGAGGGTAGCTCTGACATTAGAAGCCCAAGTCCTTATCATTTCCTTAACAAATGCAGAGTGCAAGCCATAATTAATTACAGCTTGCTTAATTTCTTTTAGATAATTCATTCCTATTGGCATCCATCTACCTTCTTTGACTCCCTTTGAGTCTTTAGAAGTTGACGCTTTGTAAATAACAGTATATGACGCTAAAACCCTGGGTAAACCAGTTCTGACAGCTGGTGTTGACATTTATCCTGTCCTTGTGCCTTCTTACACTGTTCACCAGCTCTAATAATTTCTTCAATAATTTCAATTTTTTTTATCATTGTCTCTCTTACATCCTGAATCTCCTGACCTTCATGTGTTTCTAGTGATTTCACTAATGTATCAATTTTTCATGTAAATTGCCATCCAGGAGGTACATTCTATCTGTTACCTTATCAAAACATTGTGATAACTTCTGAAAGTCAAACTCAACAGCCTGAACCCTTTCAGGCAACTTTCTAGTACCCTTGGATATGGAGTCAATTTTGCCTATCATAGTATCCATTCATTCAGATAACCTCTGATTTTCAATAATTTTAATCCTTTAAACTAGCCATTCATTGTTTGTAAAGATTGTATCATTCTTAGGAATGCCATATTCTTCTTATTGATAGAATATGGAAAAGAAAACTGAAACCTAATAACCAGTAAATTGAGGTATCCCCATAGTCATATAAACCTCGCATGATATAATCCACTGTATTAGTAAAGAAAGCAGAAAATGTTGCATTGGAAATGAAAACTGCCATATTACCTATTTTCCAGCAGGTGGCACTGTTGCAGAGTCATGACGAGAACCACTGCAAAGGCGACAGAAATGAGGTCCTGTTTCAGTGTCCACCTTAGTAGTTGTTAAAAACTGGGAAATATGATTTGCTCAAGAAAGTAAATGTAATTAAATCAATTCCATACACTGAACCAGAAACCCAGAATCTAGGAGTAGAGAAGAGCAACCCAGAAGCCGCATATGCCTCCATGTGACAGAGTCGCCCCGAGGGGTTGCAACTTTCAGGAAGGGAGATTTAAAAACAACTCAGAAAGGAGCAAATTAGGCAGGCAGAGACTGTCTGGGCCCATGGAGTCCGGGAGCCTTGGAGTTTAAATACACGTAGGGAGGCAAATGATTGGGTACGTGGGGACTTGAAGCCAATCCAAGGCATGTAAAGAAAAAAAAATATAAAGAATTGCAGCAAGAAAAGCCACTGAATGACAATTTATATTGAGCTGCTCGCTCCGTGTGTGCCAAGCTGAGCTGGCAGCAGGCAGCCGAGCAAGGGTCAGGGGGAGTTCTAAAACCAAACGTTGGGTGCCAGATGAAGGCATAAGTAACAAACAATCCCATACCAGTTTGGAATTATGATTAATAGAATGGTTATTTATTTAAAGGGAAAAAACTTACAGATCACCATCTCAGACAACAGCCCTCTGTGCAATCAGGAAAGGAGTCTATAGTTGCCATAAGCAGAGTTGGAAGCAAGAGAGTGAGCACACAGCTATTGCTGCTTTTTAAACGAACGAGACCATGCCAAATTGGGCTAGTGTCTTAAAGTCTATTGACTGAAGGAGTAGAAGGAGCTCCCACAGCTGTGGATGATGGCTCTGATGTGTTCTTGGATTTGATTCGGCAGTATTTTATTATTTTTGCATCAATGTTCATGAGTGAGATTGGTCTGTAATTCTCTTAGTAATGTCTTTCTGTGGTTTAGGTATCAGGGTAATTGTAGCCTCAGATAAAGAGTTTAGCCATTTTCTTTCTGTTTCTAGGATGTAGAATAATTTGAGGAGTATTGCTATTAGTTCTTCTTTGAAAGTCTTGTAGAATTCTGAGCTGAAACTGTCTGGTCCTAGGTTTTTTTTTGGGGGGGGTTGGGAGACTTTTGATGACTGTTTCTATTTCTTCAGCAGTTATAGGTCTGTTTAATTTGCTTATCTTGTCTTGATTTAATTTTGGTAAGTTTTATTTATCCAGAAAGTTGTGCATTTCCTTTAAGTTTTCCAAGTTTGTGGAATACAGGTTTTTGAAACATGACCTGATGATTCTTTCTATTTCCTCCATGTCTGTTGTTATGTCCTCCTTTTCATTTCTGAATTTGTTAATTTGGATATTCTTTCTATGCCTTTTGGTTAGTTTGGATAATGGTCTGTCTATTTTCTTGATTTTCTCAAAGAACCAACTCTTTGTCTCATTGATTCTTTGTATTGCTTTCTTTGTTTCTATTTTGTTGATTTCAGCTTTCAGTTTGATTTTGTGCTGTCTAGTTCTCTTTGGTGAGTTTAGTTCTTTTTGTTCTAAAGTTTTCAAATGTTCTCTTAATTCACTATTGTATTTTTCCAGCTTCTTTATGTAGGCGTTTAGTGCTATGAACTTTCCTCTTAACACTGTTTTCATTGTGTCCCATAAATATGGGTATGTTGTGTGGTCATTTTCATTTAATTTTAGGAAGTCTTTAATTTCTCCCTTTATTTCTTCCTTGACCCGTTGATGATTCAGGTGAGCATTGTTTAATTTCCATGTGTTTGTGGGTTTTCTGGAATTAGTATTTCTGTTGACTTCTAGTTTTATATCATGGTGATCTGATAAGGTACATTGGGTTATTCCAAATTTTTTGTATTTGTTGAGGTTTGTATTGTTACAGAGTATTTGGTCAATTTTTGAGGAGATTCAATGAGGTGCTGAGAAGAATGTATATTCTTTTCTGTTTGGATAGAATATTCTATAGATGTCTGTTAAGTCTATTTGAGTTGTGTCATCTGTTAGTTCTTTTATTTCTCTGTTAATTTTTTGTCTGACTGACCTGTCCATTGGTGAGAGTGGATTGTTGAAGTCTCCCACTATTAGTGTGTGGGGTTTAATGCGTGAATTAAGCTTTATAAGTGTTTTTTACATATGTGGGTACCCTTGTATTGGGGGCAAAGATGTTCAGTATTGAAATTTCCTCTTGATGAATTTTTCCTGTGACTAATATAAAATGTTCTACTTTGTTTCATTTGACTGATTTTAGCTTGAAGTCTATATTGTTAGATATTAGGATAGCTACACCCACTTGTTTCTTAGGTCTATTTGATTGGAATACTTTTTTCCCAACACTTTACTCTGAGTCGATGTCTGTCTCTGAGTTTGAGATACGTTTCTTGTATGCTTAAGAAGGTTGGATTCTGTTTTTGTTCCCAATCTCTTAGCCTGTGCTTTTCATAGGTGTGCTGATTCCATTTACATTAAGGGATATTAATTATCAGTGATTGATATCTCCTGTTAATTTAGTTTTTATTGTTGGTGATGTTAATTTGTGTGTTTTCCCTTCTTTGGGATTTGCTGATATGAGACCATCAACTGCCTGTATTTTTGTTGATGTAGCCAACTTCCTTGGGTTGGAGTTTTCCTTCTAGTATTTTGCATAGGGCTGGCTTTGTGGCTAGGTATTGGTGAAATATACATTTGTCATGGAATATCTTGTTCTGTACTTCTATGGTGATTGACAGTTTTTCTGGATATAGTAGTCTGGGCTGGCATTTGTGGTCTCTTAATGTCTGCATAATGCTTGACCACAGGCTTCTGGCTTTCATTGTCTCCAATGAGAAGCCAGGTGTAATTCTGATAGGTCTATGTTTATATGCTTCTTGGCCTTTTTCCTTTATAGCTCTTAATATTCTTTCTTTACTCTGTATGTTTAGTGTTTTGATTATTATGTTGCGGGAGGACATTTTATTTGAATCCAGTCTATTTGGTGTTCTGTAAGCTTCTTGTGTCTTCATAGGCATATCTTTCCTTAGGTTGGGAAAGTTTTCTTCTATGACTTTGTTAAATGTATTTTCTGTGCTTTTCTCCTTTGTCTATACCTATAATTCTTTGATTTGGCCTTTTCATGGTGTACCACATTTCCTGGATATTTTGAGTTAAGTTCTTGTTAGATTTAATGTTTTCTTTAACTGATGAGTCTATTTCCTCTGTTGTATCTTCAGCACTTGAGATTCTCTCTTCATCTCTTGAATTCTGCTGTTCAGGCTTGCGTTTGTGTTTCCTGATCATTTTCTCATGATTTTTGTTTCTATAATTCCCGCAGTTTTTGTTTTCCTTATTGCCTCTATTTCAATTTTCATGTCCTGAATAGTTTTTTATATGTTTGATTTCTTTCTTTCTTTCTTTCTTTCTTTCTTTCTTTCTTTCTTTCTTTCTTTCCCTTCCTTCCTTCCTTCCTTCCTTCCTTCCTTCCTTCCTTCCTTTCTTTCTTTCTTTCTTTCTTTCTTTTTTTGGTTTTCTTTAAGTGATTTCCTTATGTCTTCCAATTTTTTGTTTGTCTTTTCCTCCATTTCTTTAAGGAAATTTCTCATTTCCTCTTTTAGAGTTTCAAACATTTTCTTGATGTTATTTTTTAGGTCTTTTTCTTATGCCTCATCCAAATTTAGTTGTGCAGGTCTTGCTGTTGTAGAGTCTTTAGGTTTTGCTAGTGTTATGTTTCTCTTTGTGGTGATGCATGTGTTCTTACTCTTTCTACTCATCTTTTCTTCTAATAAGTGTGGTTGGGGCTGTCTGAGATTCTGTTGAATAATCTTCTGGGTACCAGTGAATCCAAAGTTCAGATGGTTGTTCCTCATGGTATAGTCAGTGTTACAGTTCTAGTTACCCCATTTGTTACTCTGTGTTCCTGGAGATAGCTCAGTGCTCCTGTGCTTTTCTCTGCTCGCTTGGAGTTTGTTGTCTTAGGCCTACTTTGGACTAGGTTTCCATCTTTGCCCTGTTTCTATAAATCCTGGTCTGGAGCCCCTCCTGCAGAAGTCCCTGGGTTGGAGCTGGACTTGGAAATGTTTCTGGCTCCAGTCTACTGCCTCAGAGGTCCCAGGCTTGGGTACACCCAGAATCACAGAGGACCTGCTTACCCCTCAGACGTCCCAGACTCACACTTGGAACCACAGAGGTTTCAGGTTCCTGCCTATTGCCATTGAATTCCCAGACCAATGCCTGGACCCACAGAGGTCCTGGCACAGGCCTACTCCCTCTGAGGAACCAGACTCATGCCAGGTCCTGCCAATATCTCTGGTTCCTGCCTATTCCCTCAGAGGTCCCAGGTTCACTCATGCCCCAGACTGGCTCAGGCCTAGTTCCTGGGAGGTCCTAGACTCACGCCCAGACCCACTGGGTTCCTGGATAAAGTCTACTCACTTGAAGGTCTCAGATTCATATCTGAACCTTCATCGATCTCTGGCTCTGGCTCACTCATTCAGCAGTTACTCCGCTGTACCTGTTCCAGTGGAGATTGCTGACTCTGAATCTAGTTGCTAGCTCAATACTGATATGCCAGTCTCATCTTAATGCATACATTTATCCGACTCCTTTCTGTGCCTCTGTTACTCCATCTGCCTCTGAAGCATTTTCTCACTTACTCATTTAGCAGAGTTTTGAACATTTCTTCTCCTCCAGAGACTAAATGATTCACTCCATACTGCATTCTTCTTCCCCAGAGGAACAGCAGATGGCATATTCTCTGAGATGACTTCAAAAAGGCAGAGCTATATATTGACATGGAAAGGGGGAGCCAAAATGAACACAAGTTATATAGAGGTCTGGAAAATGCTAGAGCCTATAACTGAACCATAAAGAAATTCCATCTTTTCCATCTTTGTGCCAATGTGTTTGCTTTAGGTATCAGATGCCAAACTCCTTTTGGGAGAGCATGGTCTTTCTCTGCAAATGACATAAGAATCTGAAAGTATCAGCTTTTTTGCTGTTGTGCTAACCTGTACATTTTCTGTTTGAGAAAGTTTGATTCACAAGCAATATCAACATCTGTTTTAAGACTCCCAGCTGGAATTGCAGTTTCACACAGCCAAATTGCCTGTGCTTCCATCAAGAAAATGGCTATTGATTTTATGCAACCATCTGGGCTTTAACTAGGATGTTTTGTCATTTGTGGTCTTATTTTCTGGCTTTTTCTTTTAAGGATAAAATTTAATGACTTCATAAGTAATTTGTTCTGTAATATCATACACACACACACACATACACACAAATTTGAATCAACATTCTCTAAATGGTTCATAATGTCAATGTGGTCATAAATATTTTACCTTTGTGCCCTCTCTTCCATTTACCTCAATTGTACTTGGATCTGCTGTACAATTGGATTTGAAAAAAAAAAAAAAAAACTCTTGCAGGGCCCATATGCAGTTGCCTGAAAACTTTTTGTGGGGATAAGTTCCCAATGTTTAGAAAATCAGTTTGTTACCAAATATGATTGTTCCCTTACTTCCTGGCACCTCTC
Source organism: Arvicola amphibius (assembly GCF_903992535.2). Lineage (NCBI taxonomy): Eukaryota > Metazoa > Chordata > Mammalia > Rodentia > Cricetidae > Arvicola > Arvicola amphibius. Next base: position 130,781,694 of record NC_052065.1, on the reverse strand, counting down.
ACAGTCTTAGTACTTTCAAAAATACTATGACCTCAACCTTTATAAACTTTCTGCATCTTTAAAGTGAATGACTTCCCAGGAAGAAGAGTAAAAATGACTGGTGGTCCAGAGTATAATTTCAGTGACTACCAGTGTAGGAGACATGATGTGATCCAAGGATAATCAATTTATCTTTAAAAATGCAATCTCCATTTTCTTGAAATAAATTTATTTGAGATTATGAAGTTTAGAAAATCTTCCAAGTATTCTAATTTAAAATTAAAAGACATGAAAGACCCATTGACAACATGTGATTTTTCTTTTTACATAGTAATCTCATTTACCTGGAATGAAGGCATAAAATTCAAGGTCCATTGGAAGACTGCAAGCAGCCCAAATAAATTTTGTAGAGTTTATATCCACAAAACTTAAAGACTTTATTCATAGAATTGTGCTTTGCTCATTCTCCATTTACTCTCACATTACACACAATTATATTTAGTTTTCCAGCCCATTACAAATTAGAATCAGCCAGTTAGAATGAAGAGAGGATCTGCCAAGGGAGAGTCAGAAACATAATCAATTGGAGACACACAGAGGTTCTGGTGTGCTTAGGACTGGGCTAAAAGCTCTTTCTACTTCCATACCCATGAGATCACATTGTGTTACAACCCAGTGCAATCACTAATATTCAGAATGACAAATTGGAGTCACCAAAGGGGTACATTATTTAGAGAGAATCTTTCTGTAGGAAGGCAGAGACTGTAAAATATTTAGGAAAATTTTTGTCCAAAATGATTTACATTTTAAAAGGTAGTGCTCAGCAGTATTGAAGGGTTCATTGAAAGCCAGATGACAAGAGTTTCTTCACTACTGGTCACCTTTCTACTACATCTCTACCATGCCCCCAGTGCCTCACTTCCATAACTCATCTTTATACTCATTTTAAGAGTCATTTTCCTAAAGCAGTTGCTTTGATCAAATTATTTCCATGACCATGGATCTCAAACAGATCTGCTTAGCCTCCCACTAAAACAAAATACTGAACTTATTTACAAAAGACTACAAAATAGTGCTAATCTATCTTTTCAATACTATTTACATGCAATTCAAATATTACCATTCCATGGCTTCTTTTTTCAAAATCTCTAGAAAAACACTGCTTGCTATTTTTTTTTTTAGCAGTGTACTTTATCAGAGACCTAGTAACTGAGAAACTCTTGTTGGGGTATGGTCCAGTCACTTAGTTTAATAGGTTTTGAGTTTATCCTGATACACACTCAAGGATAAGACCTACTGAGCTAAAAAAATATTAAAATTATAATTTCTTTGCCTCTATGATTGTTTTTGGTATTTTTTCATCTTAACTTCCCATTGATTTTGCCTACCATCATAAAATTCTAAATATATTGCAAACATCTGTGAAATATATCTTAAATATCAGTAGCCTCAAATATAATTTTTTCTATAAACCCTTCAAAAACATTTAATTACAGTTAATTCATTCTATTAATCATAAACAGTTAAAATCACTGAAGTATGTTATTGCCAGAGGACACGTCCCAGGAATATAATGGTACATAATCCTTAGGAAGAATTATGTCACTGTATACTTTGCAGGCAATGGGAATGGCACAAAAAATCATATCTTTTCATAAACTTAAATTTTGCTATGATTTCTGTTAAAAAACATCATCTAAGCTCAACATAAAATATAAGAATAGAAAATCAGCAATGTTTTAGTATACTAAAAACATCTTTTTAATTCTTTGCAGTACTGGATATTGAATCCAGAGTTTGGTGGTTTTGAGCATATCAGGAAAATTACCTACCTATAAGCATGTCTAATCATATAAGCATGTCTAGTGCAGTGATACAAATAAATCCTTTTAAAAGAATATCAAAGTCTTTGGGGATGTCTTTTTTCCATCCAACTAGTGACTGTCAAATACAAAGAAAGTAGCCAAGCTTAGACTGCCAATGTGTGCCAGACACATTCCTGATATCTTAGAGAACCCCTTAGCTGAGAACACTAAAAATAAACACAAATGTTGCCTATTTCTACATTCCACAGTCATATTCCTGCCTCAAACCAGAATTAAACATTGGAAGAATAATCATCTAAGAACCTAACACTCTTCTGACAAAAGTCAGCTGCCCTTTTAAATATTTCAACAACACACCAATTGATTATCCAAAATCATATGTCATCCCTGACCATATACATACAAACATACAAGTAACAATTTCCAGATTGAACAATTAAAATTATATATGTGTGTGTGTGTTTCATTTACATATATTCACACAACAATAATTAGTGAAATAAGAAGCTATTAATTTAAAGGAGAGTGGGAAGATATAAAAGGAGGGTTTGGAAGAAGAAGGGAAAGAGAAATGTGATTATATTATAATCTCAAAAATAAATTTTATAAGTTCAGTGCAAAAATAATAATTTCAAGCCTATGTAGAAATTTACCTTCTGCTCTATTACATTAAACAGTGGACTTGTGTCCAACAAAAAGATCCACAGTGTTAGAAGGATTTCTCTAGAAAATCAAATAAACCTCAGTGTCAGATTTCTCCAGTCAGATAAACTTCCTGACACACAGCTCTGAGAGCTCTAAGAGTTGACTTAGAAATATCTGCTGAGCACAAGGAAACTTGTTACCAGTTCTACTGTTTGGCTCAGGCAACGTGCAGGGCATGTGAGGAGCCAGGGTCAGCACTCCTGCTCTCATGCCCTCAGGGCTGGTTCACCTGTGTTCCCAACAGGGTCAGCTCTAGTGTGCTGCCACGACAGAAAGCAGAGACTGTTCATTGTGTGCTGCAACCAGGGAGGGTCAGGGCAAACTCTCCACTCTTTTGACCCCCAGACCCAGCTCTCTTCACCTTGACAAAATTCTTAAAATATTATATCTAAAATGTGAGTAATTCTCTTACAATAATAAAATTATCAACAAAGAAACATACAACCAATCTAACCATCACCATGTGCTGTGAGAACCTCCTTTAAGCCAATGGCCTTTGAGATGCTCTAACAGGGTGAGTGTGGTCTTGGGTAACAAAGAGGTATTGTGCCACTCTGACTCGCTCTCTCTCTCTCCTCTCTTGCCTGGCTGATGGATTTGGTTGCTGTTCCCCATTTGTGCAGAGGACTGATTCTGGAGTACCCCCTAAATTAAAACATATTTATAGTACTCAATTCTGAGCTGGTGTGGGACTACTTATTCTGTCCTACAATCATCGTTAGATTGTTTGGGGGCAACCTTTCTCTTCAACCAGAGTTTCCTATTCTCTAATCTGGCTACCTTCAAATTCTGATCCCCCTGTCTTCATCTCTCAAGTACCAAGATTAGGGGTGTGCACCACCACAACTGGTTTTAGATTCTGAAATTTTTGTTGATTTCAGCACAATTTTATTTAAGTCTTTACCATAAATGTTTCTTCTTGTTGAAAATGGATTAAAATCACCATTGCCAGTTAATGACCTGGTGCTCCCTCTGAGGCTCATTCTCAGTAACTACAACTTGTGGAAAACAGATATTAAGTTATGTAGCTGAGACTTCCAAGTGTCCACCCCAACTATCCATTCTTTTTTTAGCCTTAGTTATGAAACACCAGGAATGGTCTTATAGGTTAGACTCATTGTAGCATATGAGTAGCCACCCAGTTTTGAATTTGGCCAGTGTTCAAACTACAAGTTTTATAAGGACCTCCTGTTTCCTATAGTTTCTTCAAACAGCAAAAGATCTGGTTGTTTCTGGACTAGTAAGCTGAGAAAGTAATAGGTCAAGGACTCATTCTAGGATGAGTTCAATAATGGTATAGTATTATACAATAGTTTCTTTCTGGAACACTTTTTTCACAAGTTAGATAAAGTTTGTATCACTTTATATTGTCTGATTTACACACACTAACCAACTACTTTACTCATAACTCTTAGTGACATTTTATTTTTCTGATAGTCACATTATCAATTTTATTTTATTTTTTTCCTCATTTTTTATTAAAAATTTCCATCTCCTCCCCTCCTCCTCCCACTTCCCTCCCCTCCCTTCCACCCATACCCCCACTCCGCCCCTCTCCAAGCCAAAGAGCCATCAGGGTTCCCTTTACTATGTTAAGTCCAAGGTCCTCCCAACTCCCCCAAAGTCCTGGAAGGTGAGCAACCAAACTGACAAGGCTCACAGTGAGCCCGTCCATGCTGTAGAGTTCATGCTCATAGCCATTGTCCTTGGTTTCTCAGTCCTTCTCCATCATCAGCCACATTCAGAGAGTCCGGTTTGGTCCTCTGTTCCATCAGTCCCATTCTGACTGGACTTGGTGGTCTCCCGTTAGATCTGCCCCACCGTCTCAATGGGTAAATGCACTCCTCACGGTCCTGACTTCCTTGCTCATGATCTCCCTCCTTTTGCTCCTCATCAGGACCTTGGTAGCTCAATCCGGTGCTTCTTTGTGGGGCTTTGTCATTTTCTCCATCCAATGCCAGGTGAAGGTTTTATGGTGATATGCAAGATATTCATGAGTATGGCAATAGGATCTGGACATTTCTGGCACCCTCTCCTCAGCTGCTCAAGGAAGTAGCTGAGGGCATCTTCCTGGACACTTGGGAACCCCTCTAGAGTCAAGTCTCTGCCAACCCTAGAATGGCTCCCTTAATTAAGATATATAATTCCTTGTTCCCATATCCACCCTTCCTATATCCCAACCATCCTATTCCCCCAAGCTCTTCCCATCCTCCACTTCACACTTTTCTCTCCCCATACCCCCATCCTCCCATCCCACCCCACCCCCAAGTTCCTATTTTTTGTCTGGCAATCTTGTCTACTTTGAATATCCAGGAGGATAATTATATGTTTTTCTTTGGATTCACCTTCTTATATATCTGCTCTAGTATTTTTTTTTTTTTACGAATTATAGGCTCGATGACCTTTATTTATGGCTAAAAACCAATTATGAGTGAGTACATCCCATATTCATATTTTTGGGCCTGGGTTACCTCACTCAGGAAGGTGTTTTCTATTTCCATCCATTTGCATGCAAAATTCAAGATGTCATTGTTTTTTACCGCCAAGTAGTACTATAATATGTATATATTCCACACTTTCTTCATCCATTCTTCCACTGAAGGGCATCTAGGTTGTTTCCAGGTTCTGTCTATTACAAATAATGCTGCTATAAACATGGTTGAACAAATGCTTTTGTAATATGATTGGACATCTCTTAGGTAAATTCCCAACAGTGGGATTGCTGGGTCCTGGGGTATGTTGATCCCAAATTTCCTGAGAAACCTCCACACTGCATTCCAAAGCGGTTGCACAAGTTTGCATTCCCACCAGCAATGGATGAGTGTACCCCTTACGCCACATCCTATCCAGCAAAGGCTATCATTGGTGTTTTTGATTTTAGTCAATCTGACAGGTGTAAGATGGTATCTTAATGTTGTTTTGATTTGCATTTCCCTGATTGCTAAGGAGGTTGAGCATGCCCTTAAGTGTCTTTTAGCCATTCAAACTTCTTCTGTTGAGAATTCTCTGTTCAGTTCAGTGCCCCATTTTTTAATTGGGTTAATTAGCATTTTAAAGTCTAGTCTCTTGAGTTTCTTATATATTTTGGAATTTAGACCTTTGTGTGTTGTGGGGTTGGTGAAGATCTTTTCCCAGTCAGTAGGCTGCCTTTTGTCTTAGTGACAGTGTCCTTTGCTTTACAGAAGCTGCTCAGCATCAGGAGGTCCCATTTATTCAATGTTGCCCTTAATGTCTGTGCTGCTGGGGCTATATGTAGGAAGCGGTCTCCTGTGCCCAAGTGTTGTAGAGTACTTCCCACTTTCTCCTCTATCAGGTTCAGTGTGTTCAGATTGATATTGAGGTCTTTAATCCATTTGGACTTGAGTTTTGTGCATGGTGATAGACACAGATCTACTTTCATTCTTCTACAGGTTGACATCCAGTTATGCCAGCACCATTTGTTGAAGATGCTTTCTTGTTGGGGCAGCTGGTCCAATCCCTGCGTTCAGGGGGGTGGCTGCCCCAGGGGAGAGAGGTACCTTTAAAAAGAACCGGGTTGGGGATAGCCGGCCTGTTTTTTCCCCTGTGTCACCCTCTGCTTCGCTGGAGCCTTGGCTTTGTTAGTGTCCTTCTTTCTCCTTTTATTAAAACTGATTTATTCCAAAAGGACTATTTTTGGTTATTTCAAATCACTCGCATCATTTTGGTGTTCCAACATGCCCCCCCCCTTTCTCCAGGGGCCTGCAACCCTCCTGGCCTCATTCCGCGCTGCTGCTCCTCCCCTCCTGCCGCTCCGCGCGTCCCTGTAGCCATGCAGGAGTTCCTCCGCAGCAGTTTTTCTTTTTCTTTTTCCTTTTCTTTGAGCTGCCTGCATCCTAGTGTGGGAAATCAACCACGGCACTGATCTGAGCTGCGCTGAGATTTTATTTCCCCTCCCCCCTTCCCTCGACTCCGCGCTTCCTTGTAGCCAACAATGCAGAGGAAAGCGGATTGTCCACGGCAGTTTTCCCTTTTCCTTTTCTTTGAGCTGCCTGCACCTTAGTGTGGGAAATCAAACCACTAGGGCAGATCTAAACCACGCCGAGATTGTATTTCCCCTCCCCCCCTTCCCTCAGCTCAGGGCATCCCGAGCGAGCGCTCAGCCCAGGTTGCCTGCCAGCTGCTTGTGCAGCTTTTGCAGAGATTCAACATTGATTTTAAGCTAGCGGATCATCCTGCCCAAACCTCCCTGTCACCGCCGTTTCTCCAGCTGCTGCAAGCTCTGTACCCTGGTCCAGGATGCCATCTTTGGTTTCCCAAAAACACGTGAACCTAGGTGCACTGCACCATCTACTGGCAGACAACGGTAATTACAGGCAATTTTTCTTTTGATTGAAATTAAATATTCAGATTGAAAATGTCTGATAATATCACTGATAAAGGATTCTATAATTTGTTTAATTATACGATGACTGAATTTTGGAGCGATACAGATGTGGTTTCCTTTGGCTGGATATTTACAGGGCTTGGTATCTTCTTTATTTTTATTTTTTTCATTACAACGTGGTTGGAAGATGGAAAAGTGATAGAGTCCTTACAGGCAGGAGTTAAAAAACTAAACAAGGACATAACTGGTTTGGAAAATAACTTCTGCCACACCAATAAACAGTTTGAAGAGACGTTTGCAGCTCTCGAGGAAAGGAATAGTAGAGCTTCCTCTGAGATGGCTTTGTCAATTGAGAAAAATATGCACGAGATTTGTAAATGGCTTGAAGCTCTCGAGAAGTTTGAATCTCGTGAGGAAAGGAATAACAGATCTTTCCCTGAGATGGCTTTATCACTTGAGAGAAAAATGCAAGATATGGAGGCAGGAACAGCTGATTTGAATCATAAATTGCAATCCCTGTCGGTAGGAACTGAAACATTATCTGAGAAGATTCGAACCGTTGAATGTATTAACAAGACTTTATCAAAGGGCTATGAAAGATTGCTGGACAGAATTTTGATACAATATGGCACCATTTATGCCATGAAAATTCTGTCCAAGGATGAGACGTTATCGGTGTTGGACAAACTTCATACCATTGAATCCTCTATGAAAGCCTTGGAACATAATACTGGGCAAGAGATTGAGGCATTGCAGAAGGCAATGGTAAATAGATTTGAAAAGATTGAGGAAATTATAGACTCTGATGAACAGGAGCAAATAGTACAAAAGAAAGTCCCAACCCCATCGATAAATAGAGCTCTCCGGGATAGCTTTAACAAAACTCTGCATATTTTTCCAGTGATAACCACAGAAAAGGTGACTGGTTCTAAAAACCCTAAGGTCACCAAGGAATATACATGGGAACCCATCCGTATGAATGATCTGAAAGAAATTAAACAAGCTGTTATGAATTTTGGGATAAATAGCTCCTTTGTTAAGGAGATGCTAAAGTCTTGGTCCATAAGTATGAACCCCACACCAAGGGACTGGATTGATCTAGTGTCGGCGGTTCTAGAGAGCAGATCTCAATTAAGCTGGAAGTGTATGTTCAGACAAGAGGCTAGGCTTTTAGAACAGCAGGAAAGATCAAAGGGAGTTGACATTACCCTAGATCAAATTATGGGTGAAGGACTTTATTCTGATCCTCTAGAACAAGCTAATTATGATGAACACACTTTATCCATGTGTACTACCGCAGATTTGAAGGCTTGGGACAGGGTTCAAGACCCAAGACAGAGAACGGAATCATATATCAGAGTTAAACAGGGTCCAAGAGAACCATTTGTCGACTTTTACATAGACTAACTAAAGCTGTACAAATAGGGATATCTGACCCAGAAGCAAGGCAGGTAATAATTGAGTCCTTGGTTTATGAGAATGCCAATGTAGAGTGCAAAAGGATTTTGACGCCTCTAAAGATCAGATCAGCACCTCTGGAGGAATGGGTCTTACATACAATGAATATTGAATCGGCTGATTTTAATACGGAAACCTGGGTAGAAGAAGCCATTGCCAACGGTAAAAGGAGACATCAAAATACAAAATGTTTTAATTGTGGCAGAATGGGACATATGAAACGGAATTGCAGACAAAGGATTTACAGAAATAATAATAATAATAATGCCTTTTCCAGGAATAACAGGAATAGGAGGCCTCAGCCTTCAGGGTTATGTAGGAGATGTGGAAAAGGTAGGCATTGGGACAGTGAATGCAAATCGTCAAGAGATAGGCAAGGAAATCCGCTGCAAGCGGGAAACGCCATGGGGTCCAGTCATTTCCCGTTACAATGGAGAACATGCCTTGTCAGGACAATTAGAAATCCCCATGTCTGCTGTTAGAAGCAAAAATAACCCAAAAGATGAATTACGTGTATTTTGGCAAACTTCTATAAGTGATCAAAGACCGAAGTTAAGAGTGTGTGTAAATGGCATTTTCATTACTGGCCTGCTGGACACAGGAGCGGATGTTAGTATCATTACTCCAGAATCTTGGCATCCGTCTTGGCCTCTACAGGATGTAAATGTTCGGCTCTTGGGAATTGGAACCCTATCTCGAGTAAGACAAAGCACGAGATGGGTAAAATGCATAGGGACAGAAGGACACAAAGGAAAATTAAGGCCATATGTAGCTAATATTGCAGTAAATTTATGGGGTCGTGACCTATTGCAGCAATGGAATACTCAAATTAACATTCCTGCTGCCTCTAGAGAATATATTTCTGAGGAAAACATCAAAAGGTTGTTTCTTAGGTCCATTTGCTTTATAAACCTTTTCCCAACCCTTTACTCTGAGTAGATGTCTGTCTTTGTGGTTGAGGTGTGTTTCTTGTAAACAGCAGAATGTTGGATCCTGTTTTCGTAGCTAATCTCTTAGCCTGTGCCTTTTTATAGGGGAATTGAGTCCATTGATATTAAGTGATATTAATGACCAGTGGATGTTAACTCCGGTTGTCATTTTTTATTTGGTAGTAGAGATTGTGTGTTTCCTTTCTTTGAGATGTGCTGGTGAAGGGTCGCTAGATGTCTGCGTTATTTTGGGCAATGCTGGATTCCTTTGTTTGTGAATTTCCTTGTATTACTTTCTGTAAGGCTGGATTTGTGGCTACGTATTGTTTAAATTTGTTTTTATCCTGGAATATTTTGTTTTCTCCATTTATAGTGAAGGAAAGCTTAGCTGGGTACAGTAATCTGGGCTTGCATCCATGGTCTCTTAGTTTCTGCAAAACATCTATCCAGGACCTTCTGGCTTTCATGGTTTCCATAAAGAAGTCAGGTGTTAGTCTGATAGGTTTACCTTTATATGTTATATGTTACTTGACCTTTTTCCTTTGCAGCTCTTAATATTCTTTCTTTATTCTGTATGTTTTGTGTTTTATTATAATATGGTGAGGGGATGATTTTTTTGATCCAGTCTATTTGGTGTTCTGTAAGCTTCTTGAACCTTAATAGGAATATCTTTCTTTAGGTTTGGGAAGTTTTCTTCTATAATTTTATGAAATATATTTTCTAGACCATTGAGCTGCAATTCTTCTCCTTCTTCTATGCCTATTATTCTTAGGTTTGGTCTTTTAATTGTGTCCCAGATTTCCTGAATGTTTTGTGATGAGAATTTGTTGGATTTGCTGTTTTCTTTGATCAGTGCATTTATTTTCTCTATGGTATCTTCAGAATCTGAGATTCTTTTTTCTATCTCTTGTATTCTGTTGGTTATGCTTATTTCTGTAGTCTCTGTTTGTTTACATAGATTTTCCATATCCAGCTTGCCCTCGGGTTGTATTTTCTTCCTTGCCTCCATTTCATTTTTCAAGTCTTGCACTGTTTCCATTATCTGTTTGATTGTTTTTTCTTGGTTTCCTAGGATATCATTTACGGATTTAGTCAATTCTTCAAACTTTTTGTTATTTTTCTCGTCCATTTCCTTAAGGGAGTTTTTCACCTCCTGTTTAAGGGACTCTATTACTTTCATAAAGTCAATTTGTTCTACTTCTTCTTGATTAGTGTGTTCAAGTCCCCCTGTTATAAGTTCGCTGGGTTCTGGTGTTTTCATGTTGTTTTTCAAATTGTTGGAGGAATTCTTGCATTGGCGCCTGCCCATTTCTTCCTCTAAATAATCCCCTTTGGGTCTTCTTTTAGAAGTTCAATTCACCCCAATGAATTCAATTCACTCACCCCAATGAATGACGGATCTTCTGGTAGACAGTCAGGTCTCCTTGCTGGCCAAGCGGCTCACTGACAAAGGGCCTACCTTGCTGCAGGCAGACTATTGAAACAGGGGACCTCTCACTGGCCTGGGTGCACTCAATTCCAGGTCGCCGACACCCAAACAGGCTGATCTGTGGGATATTGTGGCCCCAAAGATGGGAGGATGAAGCGAGGGGGGTTCTGGGTGCAAGCTGGGAAGGGACAGGAAGAGAGAGGCAGGATCCAGGGAGAATAACCCCTGCAGGAAGAGCAGGAAGCGTGTGGGGGGGGGTTGGGGAATTTTGGTGGTCCCTCTCCAGGTAGCTGCTGCAGTTCAGGCACTCATTCACCTCAATGAATGATAGATCTTCTGGTAGACAGTCAGGTTTCCTTGCTGGCCAAGCAGCTCGGTCACATTATCAATTTTAAATGCTGGATATTTGATGTGATTTTTCTAACTTCTTTCTGTTGTTCTTTGCATTTTTATGGTATTCATAAGTAAAATTTAAAATATATATCAAAATATTTCCATGTCATCACTATAAAATATCTAAAAGTCAGTGAGGAATTAAATTTTGGAACTATCTAGTATCATTTCACTTTATCTCCAAGAAAATAAAGCTCAGATCAGCTAACACAAGCTAAAGTTTACACAATGAGTCAAAACAAAGCTATATTCTAACCAGTTTTCCTACCCCTGCATTCCAGATTCACTCAACTGCACTCCAATGTTGAAGCAATACCCAGGTTTATTTTACAAAGAAAATGCATTGCTCTCCCTTGAGTTAGCCAATTCCTTTTTGCTGTATCTCTTTTAAAATATTCTGATTTCCATTAGATTTGGTTTAATGACATTTTTGTTGTCATCATGAATCCCCCCCCTTTGCAACCATGAGAATTAAGGAAGAGATTTTGAGGGGAGGAGAAAACTAAAGAAGGAAATGAAATAATATGGCATGAAAGAAGAAAGGTGGGATATTTGGAGGGAAGAGTGAAAAGCAAAATGTGTCAATAGGAAGGCATGAGTCAGGGCAGTGGGAGAAGGGGAGAAATAAAAACAAAGAATAATGGCATCCACATATGAACATGCCATAATGAAGTTCATTATTTTATATGGCACTTTTAAGCTAAATAATTAAGTTTAAAATACCTCCTTTTTAATAATTTGCTTTTTCCATTCAAATTATAACTTGAAAGATTAATAAGGAATGTCTCTCAGAAAATAAGTTAATATATTTTACATATAAATATTTAGAGCTAGAAAGTCTATATAGCACATAAAATTGACCATTCTGAAGTTGGTCTCAATTCATACCATACTTCATCTTTTAGAACACACTTTCAAGGGTTGAAAATACATCTTAGTGTTAGAGTCCCTGCCTTCAATGCCAAGGCTCTGGGTTCATTCCCCAGTATCTGCAACATAAAGTACTTTCATTATAATTACCTTTGGGCTCCTTGCCAATCCTGAGGTGGGTAAGGATTGCTTTTGTCCCATAACCAGATTAGCTGGGCATTAATGAGGCAAATATGTCTTCATATACCTAACTCTCATTTTTCGTAATTTTTCAATCATTTATTTATTTACTTGTTAATTCTAGAAGAGTCTCCAAACATTATTTATCTACCTACATACTGTATCCCTACAAAATTAAATATGGGTATATCCTGATAACATATATTTTACAGTAAGAAATTTAGGCTAGATGAAATTAACTAACTTTATTGCAACATCAGAATTTTCCAAAACTTTACATAGTCTAATCCACTTCCACATAGTTGATAATTTAATCAAGATGACTTTGTGTTATGATATTCCAAAGTATCCATTTAACATTTTCTTATAAAAACATGCTCTGTTACACTAAGTCCAAACAGTTCTTTACACACACGCGTGCACATGCGCACACTTACATGAACACATATGTGCTTACAGTGCCTTCACCGGACATAGAGAAATAGAGAAGTACTAACACAGCACAGGCACATTAAAGATCACTCCTGGAGGTGAGGAGAGCAAACTTGAACTCTGAAATATTTCCAAATGGCACAGGAGGCAAAGGAGATTTCTTACTAACTCTTAGAGAAAATTACTTGATTTTGCTCAAAAGATTCATGATGTTGTGAGGAAAGGATGATGTTAAATAATGCGGTATGATCAAGTAACATTAAACCAGATGGCGAAACAATGATCTCACAGGATGTTGTACGGAAAGTAATAGTGCACAAACACTATAGAGGATGGTGTATACCACATCAAAGACTGGCATCACCAGTCGTTGCCCACTCTATCACTTTACATAAGCCTGCTAATATAGATGATAATTTGGGGAGAGAAGTCACAGAAGAATCTAGATATAAACTAAGATTTGAAATTGATGACTTGAAAGCAACCAGGATCATGTTTTGTACCATCTAGAAGACTTAGGACATAAGATGCTACACTCACTTATGGAAATAGTGGACTAACATATATAGCCCTGCTTTATCAGCTATATAGTTTGTACCTACTCAATAACAATTTAAAAAAATATTTAGTAGAGGATTTAAAAAGTAAATAAACAAAGTTTTATTGTTGTCCCAGAGCAAGAACTGGTGGTACTTCCACCATTTTAAAATTGGAGAGAGGAAGAGCCAACATCCAGAGCAGCTGCAACCAAGTTGCTTAGTATTTTAAAAGTTCTTCTAGACGGTATAAATATATAGACAACGGAATAAGGACAGATTTGTAGAAGGAGCGGCAGGCTGCTTCCTGCAACCCAGCTAGCTTTACACCCAAAATAATTACACAGAAACTGTATTCATTTAAACACTGCCTGGCCCATTAGTTCTAGCCACTCATTGGCTAATTCTCTTATCTTGTTTTAACCCATATTTAGTAATCTGTGTAGCAGGACGAGGGGTGGCTTACTAGGAGAGATCTTAACCTGCGTCTGTCTTAGAGATGACAGACATGACATCTGTCTCAGAGAGGAAAGGCATGGAGTCTGCCTGAGGCATATGCCTGACTCAACTTTCTTTCTCCCAGCATTCTGTTTTTTTTTTCTTTTCTTTTTCTTGTTTTTTTTTTTATTTTTTCGAGACAGGGTTTCTCTGCATCTTTTTTTTTTTTTTTTTTTTTTTTTTTTTTTTTTTTTTTTTTTTAGAGCCTGTCCTGGAACTAGCTCTTGTAGACCAGGCTGGCCTCGAACTCACAGAGATCCGCATGCCTCTGCCTCCGAGTGCTGGGATTAAAGGCATGTGCCACCACCGCCCGGCTTCTCCCAGCATTCTGTTCTGTTTACTCCACCTACCGAATTTTCAGTACTGTCAAAAGGGCCACGGCAGTTTTCTTTATTAATCAATAAAAGTAACACATAGAGAGATGACCCTCCCCCATCATTTCCCTTTTTTTCTGTTTAAACAAAAAAAAAAGCTTTAACTTTAACATAGTAAATTACATAAAACAGTTATCAAGCAAGAATTACAGTTACAATATTTAATTATATTTTACCTTTTATCATAACAATGGAAAACTATAACTATCTATCCATTCTTCAACTCCATCAAAGACTCCAGAAGGATATAATATTAATGAAGTAAACAAGAGGTAAGCAACTTCCAAAACTCTAGAAATGATAGAGACATCTCGCTGTCTGGACAGTCACCCAAAGTTCTTCTGTACCATTGGGGCAGCCATCTTCAGCCTACAGGCCCATAGTATCCATCAGATATTTCCATGAAGCAGGAAATTCCAAAGGCAGGTCAGTCACTTTCTGCTGTGTTCTGCAGAATGTCTTGCAGATTCTTTCATGAATCAGGAACCCCGAAAGACCATCTCACCTTTAGGCAAGTTCAACAGTCCTCTCTCTGTTGGTTCTTTGTGTCCATTTTATGCATCAGTCCAGGCAAGAGCAGTTGCTTGCCCAAATGGCTATCAAACTCCATAAGGAGCCTCTTCGATGCCCATCTTCTTCTTGAAGTAGATGGTGTTACAAGGAGCAGATGTGTCTCATTGTCATGAAAAGCACTAAGTTATTAAAACATTTTAAATGCCATATTCTACAGTCTTTGAAAGATATGAAGAATGCCTATCTAACTGAAATATATCTCTAATATCTAGAAAATCTAACTAACATGACTACAAGTTTGACTATTGTTGATGATTATCCATTAACAATCTTTATTTTGTAATTATACATTACATTTTTAAATGAACTACACAATCACAGTACCTTAATCAAAATCAGAAATATATATACATATAACAAAATTGACCTTAAATTTATATCAATGAAGCAAAATTTATATCAAAGTAAATTATTCATATCTATATCATATCTCCCTTTAAATGTAAAAGAACATTTATAAACAATATTTGGGAATATAGACATAGTTATTTCTCTCCAAACTGCTTCATGCTGAATGGGGACCATGTTATTCAGGTCTTTCATGGTGTAACCTGTCTGCTAGGTTCATCTCAGTGGGCAGTTGGGCAAAGTAATTTTTTGAGGGTATTCACAGCAACCTTTCAGGAGGGTGTGGTCTATCATACCATAATATTGGGATAGAAGCAATCCACAGGGTCTCATCCTCTGTGAAAAAAAAAGAACTTTTCCAAAGCATCATAACCTTAGATCCAAATTTTGAAGTCAAAGTATTTTCAAAATATCTATCTTAGATTAGTTCAACAGCATTTATAAACAAATATCTTTTAGTAGCTCTTGATCCTTCCTGAGCATTCAAACAATTCAAAGAGAACATAATAGCATACAGTATCAAGATTCTCTGTGCATTTTCCATCTTTGTGCAGCTTTATTTTAACCTCTGTTTATTTTATTTTTACCTTTTTTTTTGAAACATGTTCTCTGTATATCTTTGTCCTGGAATAACTCTGTAGACCAGGCTGCCCTTGAACTCTCAGAGATCCATCTGTCTCTGCCTCCCAGACATTAGGATTAGAGTTGTGTCTTGCCACACCTTGAAGTCACAGAGGTCAATCTACCTCTGCTTCTCAAGTGTTGGGATTAAAGCTGTGTACCACCACACCCAACTACTCTCTTTCTGTCTTTAAGAACTTTAACCTTTAGCCTACATATATTTTTAGCACACTGTAAAACATTTAGAGGTTTTCTTCAACTTTGAATCTTTCTTTTACTGTATATCTCTCTTTTTGTGAACACATGAGTCTATAATTAACTAAGCTTTTAAAATCTGCTTACCATTGCCTTCTGTAAGCCCTGAATCTCCTGTCCAGTATTATGCTCCAAGGCCTTCATCGAGGATTCTAGGGTATGAAGTTTGTCCATTAGAGATCATGTCTCATCCTTGGACATAATCCTCCCACATCACAGATTCAGGCATAAAAGACCTAAAAATGGGTCACAGTGTTGGATAAATGTACGTAGGCTTGAGAGAGAAAAGAAAAAAGAGTATAGAGAGTCATAAAATAAAGTTAATGCTTAAAAAAGGGTAAAGTCTTTAATGAGACAGAGTAAAGTAATATAGTAAATACAAGCCAAGTAAAGATGAAAAATTCACAGAGATAAATTCTGGATTATGTATATTATTGTGTTTCTTTGAAACTTTTGACAGTACAGGAGCTAAGTACAGAGAGACATTTCATTGTATGGGCTGCTAAGCTAAACCAGCATGTATATTATGTATATTATATAGGTATTTTGACTTCAGAATTTGAGTCTAAGGATATGGTGCTTTGGAAAAGAGGTTCTTCTTTTGTTTTTCACAAAAGATGAGAACCTTGGATTGCTTCTAGACAAATATGGTTTGATAGACCATGCCCTCCTGAAAGGTCATTGTAAACAAAAATTGCTTTGCCACATTACTGACTGCAATGAACCTAGCAAACAGTATACACCACGAAACACCTAATTATCCCCATACAACAGGAAGCAGTTTGGAGAGAAAAATCTGGCCCATTTCCCAAATATTATTCATAAATGGCCTTTTACATTTAAAAGGAGATATGATATAGATATAAAATATTTACATTGGTAAGGATCATGTTTTATTGATCTAAATTTAAGGTCAATCTTGTTATATGTATATTTCTGCTATTGATTGAGGTGTTGTGATTGTGTAGTTTATTTAAAAAATTTAATGTAGAATTAAGAAATATAGGTTAATAGATAATCCTCTATAATAGTCAAGTTTATAGTCATGTTATGGTATAGGAGGGTCTTCTTTCTATGTGTTGCTTTCATTGGTTAAATAAAGAGACTGCCTTGGCCTTTTGATACGACAACAGCTTAGATAGGTGGAGTAGACAGAACAGAATGCTGGAAGAAATGAGGTAGAGAGACAGAGAGAGAGAGAGAGAGAGAGAGAGAGAGAGAGAGAGAGAGAGAGAGCTGCCCACCATGAAGCTGCAAGGTCAGAAATGCTGAATCTTTCTTGGTAAGCCACAAGCTCGTGGTGGCATACAGATTATTAGAAATGGGTTGAATCAAGATTTGAGAGTTAGATAATAAGAGGCTAGAACTAATGGGCCAGGCAATGTTTAAATGAATACAATTTGTGTGTTGTTATTTTGGGGTATAAATTAGTCATGTGGTCGGGAGCTGGGTGGCGGGATGCAGCCCACCACTCCTTTTTACTACAATATTAGATTTTTCTAGATGTTCAGAGAAGTATTTCAGATGAATAGGTATCCTTTAAATATTTCAGAGACCTTCAGAATATGGCACTTAAATGTTTTAAAAATTTAAGACTTTTCATGACAGTGAGACATAATATGTTCCTGGCAGCACCAAGCTACATTGTTGGAGACCCTTCCCCAACCTCCTTGGTTATGGATGACCCTGGGTAGTACCACAGAAATCAGGACACAGGGGATGCAGATTAGGAGATACAACTGCATACTTTATTGTAAAGCCAGTGGTCTTTTTATAATACTCAAATGATTATTCAAACTAGGTTCCCATAATACATAAAAATATTTTCATAGACTAATCACTTGGTTAAAACTAATTTCAAGAGCTTTGTGCACTAGCTAATCTAAACAAAAAGCTTGGTGTTATGGTAAAAACTCTTGTTGTAATATAATGTGTAAAAACACCTCATCAGAAGACAAACCACAACCTAATCAGAGCCTTTGAACTACAGTGCACATCTGTGTTCTCAAGGACTGACGATTAGCAAGGCACTCAACTGATGGGAAAGGTATGCTTCCTCCTGACTTGATTTGCCAAGCCTGTAAGTGAGAATGCTACCTCAAGTCACCCCTGCACAGAGTTTCTATGCAGTTCAAATTCAGCCCTCTACACTACTTCAAGAGGAAGGTGTACATCGAAGAGGCTCCTCAGCCATTTGGGCAAGAAATTGCTCTTGCCTGGACTGTTTCAGTGGGCATGCAGTACCCATAGAGAGATGACTTCTGAACTTGCATAAAGCTGAGATGGCCCTGGGGATCCTGCTTCATGAAAGTGTTTGTGAGACATTCTGCGGGGCACAGAAGAAAGTGAATGAACTGTCTTTGAAATTTCAAGCTTCATGGAAAAGTCTGATGAATACTATGGTGAAGGCGTAAACAATCCCAAACCAGTTTGGAATTATGACTAATAGAATGGTTATTCATTTAAAGGGGAAAAAATTACAGATCACCGTCCCAGACAACAGCCCTCTGCAGAATCAGGAAGGGAGCCTAGCTGCCGGAAGCAGAGCCAGAAGCCAGAGAGTGAGCAGAGGGCAGTTGCTGCTTTTTTAAAGAAGGAGAGACAATGCCTCAATGGGCTGGTATCTCAGCAGCTATTGGCTGAAGGAGCGGAAAGAGCTCCTGCAACCCCTACTCCTTTTGTTTAAGTAAGAGAGTTCTAAACATACTATGAAATTATATACAATAAGTACAAATACCCTATTCTAACTAGCTTAAGTCTTGTATAATAAATAGCTTGGCCAAGTCATGAGAGGAAAGTAACTACATTTATATAGTCTTCAACCCCATCAAAGATCTGAGAAGGGAAATAATGTTACCTGAGTAATTAGGAAGTGTAATCAAACAACTTCCAAAACATGCAACAAATCACAGAGACAACTAGCTACCTGGGCAACCACCCAAAGTCACGTTTGCAGTGTTGAAGCAACCAACTTTGGTTAAGGCCTAAAATAACTGACATACCATTTTCAAAGGCAAGAAACTTTTCAAAACTATCTTACCCTGTCTTGGCAGGATATGACAGTCCTGTTTTATCCATTTATGGATACTCTGTATCTATCAGTGATTGAGGTATGGGCATTTCTTTGCCCAAAGGCCAGTTCTGCCAAGAAGAAAGGCTCCACGTGGAGTGTCTTTGGTGCTCAACATTCTCTCGGGAATAGATCTGTGTTGCCAGGAGCAATTTTGTCTCACTACCATGGAACTCTGAGTTAAATTAAAGGCCATTTTCTACAGCTCTTTGAAGAGCTTGAAGGTTATCTATCTATACTGAGTATAATCTCTATGTATCTAATGAACCTGATTAGTCTAATTATAATTGACAAACATAGATGACTATTGATCTATATAATTCTCAATACCTATCTAACTTAAAGACTAAGACAATAAACAACTGTGCAATAAATGAGGACAATATAACCTCCAAATATAAACAATGTACAAATATACAATGCAATATGGTAAATATATATCAATATACAAACAATATATAAGTATCTTAATCAGAGGTAGAGATGTATACTGCAATATGATAAATATATATATATATACATATCAATACAATATATATAGATAAAAAATGTTTTAAACAGAGGTAGAAACATGCATGCATAGAATAGTCAATATAATTTAACTTTTTATCAATATACAAGAATCAATACCAATATATTTGTCTAAAAACAGGAACTCATAATTACAAATCTACTATCCCATCATCTAATTATCCCTCTTTTTTTCAAAAAGATCCCTGAGATTATAAAATTCCTTCCCCAACCCCCAACCCTCAACCATATAGTAATTATAATCAACCCTTAAATAATATAATGTCACTAAACCCAAAGACAAACTTTACTGGGAGAGGGGACATCGTCCCCTAGAAATACTTCCAACTGTCATGGGGGCGACATTCTTTCTGGGGGATCCTGTGAAAGTAAAATGATGGTTAAATTTCAAGATCAATGTCTTTTTAAATTGCAAATAGTCTCTGAGTATTTTGTGCAGGTCTGGCCAGAATGATGTACAAGATGTGCATTATTTCAGCTAACCAAGTTGAAACCATCTTGTGCAGCTGGTACCCAAAATGGGTCTTGTAGTAGTGCTATCAGTATCATGATGTCATATCAACCAGGTGGAGTTGTTGTTATAGGGCCTCATCTTCTCCCTGAAAACTTCAAATGTCACTGCAGGAAAAACTCATTGTTCATTGTGGAAAACTTAAACCTTAATCATATAGACATATACATACATACATACATATATTCAATGAAAGGCATGATAGATATAATGAAAAGTATGAGAGATATGAAGAAAAGTAAAGATGTTTTCTAAACTCATATTTCTTTTTGTCCCATATCATGGCTCTTGACATGAGACAGAAACTCCAGAAACTCTGGGTTTTTCTCTTAACAACAGGCTTGGAATTAGAGAGGCACTGCACCAGAGTCCAACTCCAAAACCAGCTCTATAAATTTAGAAATATGATTTAGTATATTTTATTGACTGAACCTATTCAGTTTTCTTGATAATCCCTATTGGGCAGTTATTTTTCCATCTGCCAGTATTCAAACATCCAGTGTCCCTTGAACTTTTCAAATATGAATGTTTTCCTATAGAGATAAGAACAGAACCCTGCCCCCATTCTATATGTTTTTCTTATCACCTGTATGAATATCATCATTGTGGATGAGCTGTCATTTCTCCTTTCCAAGAGGTTTCTCCTCTTCAAATCGAACCTTTATTAACTTTGATGCTATCCATAATTTTTCTTCTCCTGTGGAAACTGGAGCAAAACACCTCCCCCAACGTAGCACATCTACTGGCTTTCATTGAGAGGTCAGCACATCTTTGAAATAAACTGGTTGATTTACTTCAGCAGACTTTTCCATTATCCAATGTATTTCTGCAGCTGTTGTTCCTTTCTCATTAGAGTTAAGAAAACTCAAGATTAATAAAACATTATGCAATCTATTTCTGGGGGTATTTTCCATCCCTTTTTGTTTGTTCAGCATATCCTTTATAGTATGATATGAACTTTCTATAACTGCCTGACCTGTAGGATTATTTGGTATACCTGTAATGTGTTTTATATTGTAATAATCAAAAAAGCGTTTCGTTTTCTTAGATACATATGCTGGACTATTGTCTGTCTTTATTTCTGCAGGTATACCCATGATGGCCGTAACTTCCAATAAATGTCTGATTACCAAGTCAACCTTTCTGAGCTCAGGGCAGTAGCCCATTCAAAACCTGAATATGTGTCTATGGTGTGATGTACATATTTTAATTTACCAAATTCCATAAAGTTGAACACATCCCTCTGCCAGATTTCATTCCTTTGAGTACCCTTTGGGTTACTCCCTGCAGGCAATGGTGTTTGATTATAGAAAAGACAAGTAGGACACCTCTTTATAATGTCCTTAGCTTGTTGGCATGTAATGAAAAACTCTTTCTTTAAGCCTTTACTATTGATGTAATGTTCTTTATGAAATTCTGAGGCGTGCAATAGGCTTCCAATCAATAATTGGTCAATTTCAATGTTACCTTGTGCTAGAGGACCAGACAGACCCGTATGGAACTGGATGTGTGTTATGTACATTGGACAAAGCCTATTCCTAATTACGTCTTGTACCTGGATAAACAATGAAGTCAACTCTGTGTCATCTGGAATAAATTCAGCAGTTTCAATATGCAAGATAACTCTTTCTGCATATTGTGAACCTGTAACTATATTAAGAGGTTCTTTAAAGTCCCTTAGCACCATAAGAATGGCATATAATTGTGCCTTCTAGACAGAATTATAGGGGCTCTGCTCCACCTTACTCAATTCTTTGATTTATAACCTGCTTTCCCTGTTTTATTTGCATCAGTATAAAATGTACGGGCTCGAGTTATTGGAGCATCTTGTACAATTCTAGGAAGAATTCAAGAAGTTCTCTTTATGAGGATAAGTCTATCACTTTTGGGATAGTTGCTATTAATTTCTCCCCCAAAATTAGCACAAGCTCTTTGCCATGGTTCATTGTCTTCCCATAACTTTTATTTCCTCAGTAGTAAAAGGCACTATAATTTCTGCTGGGTCTATACCTGCTCATTGATGAAGTCTCAGCTTACATTTTATAATTAATTCAGAAACTTTTTCCACATAAGTTTTTAATTTTTTACTTGGTTTATGAGGTATAAATATCCACTCTAAAATAATATCTTCCCTCTGCATTAAAATCCCTGTAGGGCAAAATCTGGAATGCAATATGACTAGGATGTAGCTAAGATTTGGGTTCACCCTATCCACATGTGCCTCCTGTATTTTTTCCTCAATCATTGTCAGTTCCTTTTCTGCTTCAGCTGTCAGTTTTCTGGGACTCTTCAAATCTTTATCACCATCTAAAGTTTTGTTTAAATGAACTATTAGATCACATGTTATCCCAACAGCTAGTCGTAGACTGGAAATGTCTCCTAACAATCTTTGGAAGTCATTAAGAGTCTGTAACCAGTCTCTCCTAATTTGTGCCTTCTGCATTCTAATTTTCTCTAACCCTATTCTGTAACCTAGGTAATTAATAGAATTTCCCCTTTGAATCTTTTCAGGGGCAATTTGTAATCCCCACCTAGGCAAGACTTTCTTTACTTCTTCAAACATCCTTTCTAAAGTATCTTTATTTGAATCAGATAACAAAATGTCATCCATATAATGATAAATTATGGACTTGGGAAATTGCTTACGAATTATTCCCAATGGCTTACTTATAAAATATTGGCACATTGTGAGACTATTGAGCATCCCCCATGGGAGGACAGTCCATTGATATCTCCTAGTAGGCTGAGAATTATTATAAGTAGGCACTGTGAAGGCAAATTTTTCTCTATCCTTTTCTTGTAAAGGTATAGTGAAAAACAATCTTTCAAATCAATAACTATAAGAGGCCATCCTTTTGGTAATAGAGAAGGCAAAGGAATTCCAGATTGTAGTGGGCCCATAGGTTGAATTACCTTGTTGACAGCTCTTAGATCTGTCACCATTCTCCATTTACCAGATTTCTTTTTTACAACAAACACAGAAGAATTCGAAGGGCTGTTTGATTCCTCAATATGGAGAGCATCTAGTTGCTCTTGTACCAGCTATTCCAATACCTGTAATTTATCTTCAGCTAGAGGCCACTGTTTGATCCATATTGGCTTTTCAGTTAGCCGTTTTAAAGGTAGGGTTGGCTGTTGGTACCTCTAAAGGTTTGTTCTTTGCTGTATGTTCTATTACAGCCTGAATGGATGATGACCTTTTTGCATAGTATCTCATTATATCCTTCCCAGAATTATGTTGGTGCATCTGGCCCAATCCCTGCATTCAGGGGCGTGGCTTCCCCAGGGGAGTAGGATACCCTTAAATAGGATCGGGGCGCCGGAAGGAGCCCTGTTTGCTATCCCCTGCGTTACCTTCTGCTCCGCTGGACCCTTGGTTCTGTAAGTTCCCTTATTTCCCCTTTTATTAAAACTGATTTATTATAAAAGGACTATTTTGGTTATTTCCTAACCCCTCCGACCGCCGGTACTGCTGGTACCCACCGGTATATTTGGTGCCTCCCACGTGGGGCAGAACCCCGGGCAGCCAAGCCACCTGAGACCACCCATACCCCACAGCCTGCTGCGGTCGGCAGATTTCTGCTCACAATTCACAGGCGGGGGGAGCTGGCTCAACTTTAATTCAGCTGATTGAGCCAGAGCACGCACTTTTTTTTTATTATTCCCACATCTCCATACGGAGACAGCCTGCGGCCGAAAGATGCAGTATCCTTTGCTGTGCCAGGCCTGCTGCTTTGCTCTGCCCAGGAGCTGTTTGCCCGGCCTCATGGGCCGCTCCACACCGCAGGACCAGACAAAACCGCTTGCTCCTGTGCTCCACGCGCATCTCCGTAGCCGTAGCCACCAACGCCCGGCCCTGCTTCAGGTGAGGCCCAGTATCCACCTCCAGGCCCGGAGTCCCGGGCCACGGGCCTTTGAGAGCAGCACGCGCGCCCGCGTGCATCCCCCCTCCCACCCCCAGGGCGCCGGGTCTCCCGCCAAATTGTTTGTGAAGCTTTTGCAGAGATTCAACGTTGATTTCAAGCTAGCAAAACATTGCTGCCTTGAACTCTACGCGGGACGCCATCTTTGGTTTCCTAAAAACACCTGAAACTAGGTGCACTGCGCCATCTAGTGGCAGACAACAGTAATTACAGGTAATTTTTCATTTGAAATTAAGCATTCAGATTAAAAATGTCTGATAATATCACTATTAAAGGATTCTATAATTTGTTTAATTACACGATGACTGAATTTTTGAGCGATACAGATGTGGTTTCCTTTGGCTGGATATTTACAGGGCTTGGTATTTTCTTTATTTTTATTTTTTTCATTACAACGTGGTTGGAAGATAAAAAAGAGATAGAGTCCTTACAGGCAGGAGCTAAAAACTAAACAAGGACATAACTGGTTTGGTAAACACTAATAAACAGCTTGAAAAGACGGTTGCAGCTCTCAAGGAAAGGAATAATAGACTTTCCTCTGAGATGCCTTTGATAATTGAGAAAAATATGCAAGAGTTTTGTAAACGGTTTGAAACTTTCGAGTAGAAGTTTGAATCTCATGAGAAAAGGAATAACAGATCTCTCTCTGAGATGGCTTTATCACTTGAGAGGAAAATGCAAGATATGGAGGCAGGAACAGCGGATTTGAATCATAAGTTACAATCCCTGTCGGGAAGTAAACTAAAGAAGAAAGACATAAGTTACAGAACATAAGTATCTCGGTAAGAACTGAAACACTATCTGAGAATTTGAATCATAAGTTAATCCCTGTCGGTAGGAACTGAAACATTATCTGAGAAGATTCGAACCGTTGAATGTATTAACAAGACTTTATCAAAGGGCTATGAAAGATTGCTGGACAGAATTTCAATACAAGATGGCACCATTCATGCCATAAAAATTCTGTCCAAGGATGAGACGTTATCGGTGTTGGACAAACTTCATTCCTTTGAATCCTCTATGAAAGCCTTGGAACATAATACTGGGCAAGAGATTGAGGCATTGCAGAAGGCAATGGTAAATAGATTTGAAAAGATCGTGGAAATTATGGACTCTCATGAACAGCAGCAAATAGTACAAAGAAAGTCCCAACCCCATCGATAAATAGAACTCTCCGGGATAGCTTCAATAGAACTCTACCTATTTTCCCAGTGATAACTACAGAAAAGGTGACTGGTTCTAAAAACCCTAAGATCACCAAGGAATATACATGGGAACCCATCCGTATGAATGATCTGAAAGAAATTAAACAAGCTGTTATGAATTTTGGGATATAGCTCCTTTGTTAAGGAGATGCTAAAGTCTTGGTCCATAACAATTAACCCCACCCCTAGGGACTGGTTGGACCTAATCTTGGCTGTTTTAGAGAACGGACCTCAATTGAGCTGGAAGTGCATGTTCAGACAAGAGGCTAGGCTTTTAGAACAGCAGGAAAGATCAAAGGGAGTTGACATTACCCTAGATCAAATTATGGGTGAAGGACTTTATTCTGATCCTCTAGAACAAGCTAATTATGATGAACACACTTATCCATATGTACTACCGCAGATTGAAGGCTTGGGACAGGGTTCAAGACCCAAGACAGAGAACGGAATCATATATCAGAGTTAAACAGGGTCTGAGAGAACCATTTGATGACTTTTTACATAGACTAACTAAAGCTGTACAAATAGGGATATCTGACCCAGAAGCAAGGCAGGTAATAATTGAGTCCTTGGTTATGAGAATGCCAATGTAGAGTGCAAAAGGGTTTTGACGCCTCTAAAGATCAGATCAGCACCTGGAGGAATGGGTCTTACATACAATGAATATTGAATCGACTGATTTCAATATGGAACCTGGGTAGAAGAAGCCATTGCCAACGGTAAAAGGAGACATCAAAATACCAAATGTTTTAATTGTGGCAGAATGGGACATATGAAACGGAATTGCAGACAAAGGATTTACAGAAATAATAATAATAATAATGCCTTTTCCAGGAATAACAGGAATAGGAGGCCTCAGCCTTCAGGATTATGTAGGAGATGTGGAAAAGGTAGGCATTGGGACAGTGAATGCAGATCGTCAAGAGATAGGCAAGGAAATCCGCTGCAGCGGGAAACGCCATGGGGGGCCTCTCGCAGGCCCCCATGGCGAATGTGGTCCAGTCATTTCCTGTTACAACGGAGAACATGCCTTGTCAGGACAATTAGAAATCCCCATGTCTGCTGTTAGAAGCAAAAATAACCCAAAAGAAGAATTACGTGTATTTTGGCAAACTTCTATAAGTGATCAAAGACCGAAGTTAAGAGTGTGTGTAAATGGCATTTTCATTACTGGCCTGCTGGACACAGGAGCGGATGTTAGTATCATTAGTCCAGAATCTTGGCATCCATATTGGCCACTACAGGATGTAAATGTTCGACTTTTGGGAATTGGGACCCTATCTCGAGTAAGACAAAGCACGAGATGGGTTATGTGTATAGGACAGAAGGACAAATAGGAAAATTAAGGCCATATGTAGCTAATATTGCAGTAAATTTATGGGGTCGTGACCTATTGCAGCTATGGAATATTCCAATTAACATTCCTGCTGCCTCTCGAGCATATATTTCTGAGGAAAACATCAAAAGGTATTACAGATGGCGAAAACCAGCCATTCAGGCTGTACAAGAACACAAACCAATGGATGCCCCTCCAGAATCACCAACGGCCCTACCTCTAAAATGGTTACTGAGAAACTGATATGGACAAAACAATGGCCTTTATCTGAGGAAAAGTTACAAGCTTTAGAACAGCTAGTACAAGAGCAATTGGATGCTCAACATATAGAAGAATCTACCAGCCCTTGGAATTCTCTGTATTTGTGGTTAAGAAAAAATCTGGTAAATGGAGAATGGTGATGGATCTCAGAGCTATTAACAGATTATTCAACCTATGGGCTCTCTGCAATCTGGACTTCCTCTGCCTTCTTTATTACCAAAAGGATGGCCTCTCATGTTATGATTTGAAGGACTGTTTCTTCACCATACCTTTACAAGAAAAAGATAGAGAAAAGTTTGCCTTCACAGTGCCTACTTATAATAACTCTCAACCTACCAAGAGATACCAGAGGACCGTCCTCCCACAGGGCATGTTGAACTCTCCCACCCTGTGCCAATAATTTGTGAACCAACCATTACAAATAATAGCAAGATGTTTCCCAAATCCATTATCTACCATTATGTAGATGACATTTTATTGTCTGATTCAAACATGGATACCTTAGAAAGACTGTTTGAAGAGGTGAAAATAGTTCTACCTAAATGGGGATTACAGATTGCTCCCAAAAAATTGAGAGAGGAGATTCTGTTGATTATCTAGGTTATAGAATAGGCTTGAAAAAATTAAGACACAAAAGGCACAAATTAGGAGGGATCAACTGCAAACTCTTAATGACTTTCAAAGGTTGTTGGGAGACATTTCCAGCCTTCGACCAGCTGTTGGGATAACACCTAATGATAATTCACTTAAACAAAACCTTAGATGGGGAAAGAGACCTAAACAGTCCCAGAGAATTAACAGCTGAAGCAGAAAAAGAACTGACAATGTTGAAGAAAATTGCAGGAAGCACATGTGGATAGGTGAATCCAGAACTCAGTTGTATTCTCGTCATATTGCCTTCAAAAATTTCTCCTACAGGAATTTTAATGCAAAGAGATGATCTTATCTTAGAGTGGATCTTTCTACCTCATAAGCCAAGTAAGAAATTCAAAACCTATGTGGAAAAGGTTTCTGAACTAATCATAAAAGGCAAATTGAGACTTTGTCAACTAGCAGGCATGGACCCAGCAGAAATCATAGTGCCTTTCACCGCTGATGAGATACGAAAATTGTGGGAAGATAACCATGGCAAAGAGCTTGTGCTAACTTTTTGGGAGAAATTAATTACAACTATCCAAAAAGCAAAAGGCTTATCTTTATAAAGAGAACTTCTTGGATTCTTCCTCGAATTGTCCGTGATGCTCCAATAACTGGAGCCCGCACGTTTTATACTGACGCTAATAAATCAGGGAAGGCAGGCTACAAATCAGAAGACTTGAGTAAGGTGGAACAAAGTCCTTACGATTCTGTCCAAAAGGCAGAGTTATTTGCCATTCTTATGGTGCTAAGGATTTTAAGGAACTCTTAAAATTTTACTGACTCACAATATGCAGAAAGAGTTATCTTACATATTGAAACTGCTGAATTCATACCTGATGATACTGAACTAACCTTATTGTTTATCCAGGTACAAGAAATGATCAGGAACAGACTTTGCCCTATGTATATAACACACATCCGATCCCATAAGGGTCTGCCAGGTCCTTTAGCACGAGGTAATGCAGATATTGATCAATTATTGAATGGTAGTGTGCTGCAGGCTTCCGAATTTCACGAAAAGCATCATGTCAATAGCAAAGGCTTGAAGAAAGAGTTTTCTATTACATGGCAACAAGCTAAGGAGATCGTAAAGAAATGCCCTACTTGCTCTTTCTATAACCAAGCACCACTGCCTGCAGGGACTAACCCAAAGGGCACTAAAAGGAATGAAATCTAGCAGATGGATGTGTTCCATTTCGCAGAATATGTAAAATTAAAATATGTACACCATACCATTGACACTTATTCAGGATTCCAATGGGCAACTGCTTTAAGCTCAGTAAATGCCTATTCAGTAATCACTCACTTATTAGAAGTTATGGCCATCATGGGTATACCTGCACAAATAAAGATGGATAATGGTCCAGCTTATGTCTCTAGGAAAATTAAACGTTTTTTTGCTTATTACAACATTAAGCATTTTTACAGGTATACCCTACAATCCTACAGGTCAAGCAGTCATTTAAAGGTCAAATAGGACTATAAAGGATATGTTGAACAAGCAAAAGGGGGTGGAAAATACCCCCAGAAATAGATTACATAATGCTTTACTAACCTTGAATTTTCTCAACACTAATGAGAAGGGGACAACGGCTGCAGAAAGACATCGGATAATGGAAAAGTCTGTTGAATTAAATCAACCAGTTCATTTCAAGGATGTGCTAACCTCACAATGGAAGCCAGGGGATGTGCTACGTTGGGGAAGGGGTTTTACTCTTGTCTCCACAGGAGGAGAAAAATCGTGGATACCATCAAAGTTAATAAAGGTTCAGTTTGAAGAGGAGAAGCCCCTTGGAAAAGAAAAATAACTATTCATACACAAGGATGGTGAACATACTGATGGTAAGAGACCTATAGTTCGGGGGCAGGGCTCTTTTCTTATCCCCACAGGAAGACGCTCACCTTCGAAGGATCTGAGGGACCCTGGATACCTTGAATACTGATGGATCGAAACCAATTGCAACCCAACAAGGATCAGCATTAACATTGGGTAAGCTCCGTGAGTATAAAAAAACAATTTTTTGAATGTGTGTCAATATGCATTTCTTTATAGATATTTAGAGCTGGTTTCTTGGAGTTGGACTCTGGCCCAGTCCCTCTCCAATTCCAAGCTTGTTTATAAGAGATTTCTCAGAGTTTCTGTCTCAGGTTAGGAGTCATGTTATGAGACAGAATATTAATAACAATAATGTTGATAATGGTACCAATATATTTGCCTTCTTTGCCTTCCTTCATATCTATGGTTGTCTTTAATGCACCTTTCATTGAAGATATGCACGTATATGTCTGTATGTGTCTTTGTAGATAATGCTTATCTTTCTCACAACAAACGACAAATTTTTTCTTCAGTAATCTTTGCAGTTTCCAGGATGAAGACAGGGCCCCACAACATCATCTCCAGGTGGTTATTATGACATCATGTTTTTGTAGCGCTAATATTTGGCCTGTTTTTTGGTACCAATTGCACAGAACACTTTTGAATAGTGCACATTTTTGACAACATTCTGGCCTCATTTCCTCAAAATATTCAGAGGCTGGACACATTTTTCCTAGATGAAATGTTACCCTGGGTACTCTACCATCATTTGCTTTCACAGGAACCCCTGAGAAGAAAAGTCGCCCCTATGTCAGCTGGAAGCAATCTTAGATGACGACGCCCCCCCTCCCAACAAAGTTTACCCTCAGGTTTAGGGACACTAATTGGTGGCTGGTATAGGGTTGTCGGGTTGTGGAAGGCTTTATATGGACTCAGGGGTATAAATTATGTATATATATATATATATATATATATCAAATATATAATATATATATATATATATATCAAAAAAGGGGGGGAGGGATTAACTGGTGATCTGAAGGAATAATTGATTTTTTTGAGTTATTGTTTTTTGAAAAACTATATGAGTATTGATTCTTGTATATTGATATATTGAACATTGTATGAGAGTATGATACTACCTCTGTTTGAAACAATTGTTATATTGACATTGTTTACTATATTGCAATGTACATCTCTACCTTTGATATTATTTATTTAATGACATTGTTTACCATATTGCAATGTACATTTCTACCTCAGATATTATTTATGTAATGACCCTGTTTACATTTGGAAATCATTGTCTTCATTTATTGCACAGTTGTCTATTCTATTAGTCATACAGTTACATAAGTGTTGAGAATTATATGTTGGTCATATTTATATTTAGGACAACCAGGTTTTTTAGACACATAGAGGTTGTATTTAGTATAGATAGCATAATCTTCAACCTCTTTGAAGAGCTGTAGAACATGGCCTTTAATCTAACCTACAGTTTTGTATTTATGAGACACAATCAATCCTGGCAACAATGCTCTACTCCCGAGAGAACGTTGAGCACCAAAGACACTCCACTGGGAGTTTGTCTTCTACTTGGCAGAACTGGCCTTGGGGCAAAGAAAAGCCCATACTTCCATTACTGACTAAACTACGAAATATCCATAAGTGGATAAAACAGAATTGTCTTATCTTGCCAAGACAGGATAGGATAGTTCTACTAAAGGTTCCTTGCCGTTGTATAATGGTATGTCAGGTTTTTTCAGGCCTCAGCCAAAGTTGGTTGCCTCAACATTGCTATCAAGACTTCGTGTGTTTGCCCAGGTAGTCAATTGTCTCCGTTTTCTGTTGCACATTTTGGAAGTTTCTCGTTTGTGCTTCCTGGTTGGTTTGGTAATATTACTTTCCTTCTCAGATCTTTGATGGGGTTGAAGATTAGATAATGGTAGCTGCCTTCTACATTATTTAGACTTCCCAAAGTAGAGTGATTAGAAAAATTTTTTGTTATATGTTCCTTGCCTGATATTGTTTACTTCTTCTAATTTTATATGATCTGTTCCCGTTGTATATAGTTGTATTTGGTTTTTGAATCTGCCTTATTTAGACAAAAGGGGGAGATGTTGGGGCATCTGGCCCAATCCCTGCCTTCAGGGGCGTGGCTGCCCCAGGGGAGTAGGATACCCTTAAATAGGATCGGGGCACCGGAAGGAGCCCCGTTTTCTATCCCCCGAGTTACCTTCTGCTCCGCTGGACCCTTGGTTCTGTAAGTTCCCTTATTTCCCCTTTTATTAAAACTGATTTATTATAAAAGGACTATTTTGGTTATTTCCTAACCCCTCCGACCGCCGGTACCGCCGGTACCTGCCGGTACAGAATTATGAGTTCCTGGAACTACAGGAATGTTAATCTGGGTATTCCATTGCTGTAGCAGGTCACGGCCCCATAAATTTATTGCAATATTTGCTATATATGGTCTTAGTCTTCCTATTTGCCCTTCAGGAGCTATGCATTCAACCTATCTTGTGCTTTGTTTTACAAGAGATAGGGTTCCAGTTCCCAGGAACTGAACATCTACCTCTTAAAGAGGCCAATTTGGATGCCAAGATTCTGGAGTAATGATACTTACATCCGCACCTGTGTCTAGTAAGCCTTCAAAAAAATTTATACAGACTCTTAGCTTTGGTCTTTGATCGTTAATAGAAGTCTGCCAAAATATACATTTATTCAGTCCTATTGGATTTTTGACTTGTCCTCCACGTGTAATTCATCATTTAGACCAGTATTACATTTTACAACAGAAATTGGAGCTTTTAATTTTCTTGGTGGGGCATGTTCACCATGGTGACTGGGAATGAGTGGGCCACTGTTGGTTTGGGGGCCTGCGAGAGGCCCCTCAAGGAGTTTCCTGATGGTATTGAGTTGCCTTGTCTGTCTGTTGTGGACCTGCATTCCTTGGACCAATGTCGGCCTTTACCACATCTCCTACATGTACCTGAAGGGCGAGGTCTCCTATTTTTGTCATTCCCAGATGAGATATTATTCTTCCAAGTTCTTTGTCTGCAATCCCTTTGATGTCCTAATTTACCACAATTAAAACACCTGGCAGTTTGATGTCTCCTCATTGCTTTGAAATTGCTTCTCCTACCCAAGATTCATCATTATAGCTAAACATCTCAACATTTATCGTATGTTGAATCCATTCATCCATAGGTGCTGATCTAGACATTAAAGGCCAAATTATCTTTTTTTTGCAATCTATATTTGCATTTTCAAAAGCGAGAGATTCAAGAAGTATTTGTCTAGCTTCTGGGTCTGTTACCCCTATGTCCAGAGTCTTGATTAATCTTTGAAAAAGGTCAACAAAGGGTTCTCTCTGTCCCTGCCTAATCCTGGTATATGATTCGACCCTTTTCCTTGTATCTTCTGTTCTATTCCAAGCATGTAAGGTGGCCTTGTGAAATTATGACAATACTTCTTCATCATAAAGAGCTTGGACCTATGGATCAGCATATGCTCCTACACCAAGTATTTGATCTTGGGAAACCTCCACACCTTTTGCTCTTCCTTGCTGTTCCATATGTTTGGATTCTTCTCTGAAATAAATTCCAAACATCTAAAACTGCAGACACTAACTGAGAGAAATCATGAGGGTAGCTCTTACATTAGAAGCCCAAGTCCTTATCATTTCTTTAACAAATGCAGAGTGCAAGCCATAATTAATGACAGCTTGCTTAATTTCTTTTAGATCATTCATTTCTATTGGTGCCCATCTAGCTTCTTTGACTCCCTTTGAGCCTTTAGAAGTTGATGCTTTGTCAGAATAAATTACAGGGTATGTCACTAAAACCCTGGGTAAGCCAGTTCTAATAGCTGGTGGTGGCATTATATCCGGCCCTTGTGCCTCCTTACTCTGTTCACCAGCTCCAATAATGTCTTCAGTCTTTTCAAATCTTTTTTATTTCATTGTCTCTCTTTAATCCTGAATCTCCTGACCTTCATGTGTTTCTAGTGATTTCACTAAGATATCAACTTTTTGGTCCCTATTCTGAACCTGTGTTTCCAAAGTTTTAATTTTTTCCTTCAAAGATAACATGTCCTCCTTAAACTTTTCTTGTATATCATGGAGATTCCCATCTTGGAGTTACATTCTGTCTGTTACCTTATCAAAACTTTGTGAAAACGTCTTTACGTCAAATTCAACAGCCTGAACCCTTTCAGGTAACTTCCTAGGACCCTTGGATATGGAGTCAACTTTGTCTATCATAGTATCCACTTGTTCAGATAACCGCTGATCTTCAATAATTTTAATCCTTTCAACTAGTTGTTCATTATTAGTCCATAGAGATTGTATCATTCCTACGAGTGCCATATTCTTCTTTAATGATAGAATATGGAAAATAAAACTGAAACCTAGTAACAAGTAAATTAAGGTATCCCCATAATCATATAAACCTTGCATGATATAATCCATTGTATTAGTAAACAAAGCAGTAAGATTTGTATTGGGGACAAAAACTGCCATATTACCTATTATCTAGCAGGTGGCGCTGTTGCCAAGTCACGACTAGAACAGCTGCAAAGGTGATGAAATCAGGGTCCTGATTCAGTGTCTGCCTTAGTATTTGTTAAAAACTGGGAAATACGAATTACTCAACAAACTAAATGTAATTAAATCAATTCCATACATGGAACCAGAAACCCAGAAGCTGCTTATGCCTCCATGTGACAGATTGGCCCCAGGGGTTGCAGTTTTTGGCAACCATGCTGCATTTTCAAGGGAGATTTAAAAGCGACTCAGTAAGAGCAAACCAGGCAAGCAGAGAGTATCCTGTGGAGTTTAAATCCACATGGGAAGGTAAACGGTAGGGTGCGTGGGGACTGGAAGCCAATCTGAGGCTTGTAAAGAGAAAATATAAAGAATTTCAGCAAGAAAAGCCACTGTGTGATAATTTATATTAAACGCTGTCTCCACGCATAAGGTACAGGCTGCGGCTGAGGGAGGGCTGGTGTCAAGCAGAGCTGGTAGCAGGCAGCCGAGCAAGGGTGGGGTGCAAGGGGGGAAGGAGAGGTCCTAAAACCAAATGTTAGGGCACCAGATGAAGACATAAATCACGAACAATCCCACACCAGTTTGGAATTCTGATGAATAGAATGGTTATTTATTTAAAGGGGAAAAACTTACAGATCACAGTCCCAGACAACAGTCCTCTGCTCAATCAGAAAATAAGCCCTAGTTGCCGGAAGCAGAGCCTGAAGCCAGAGAGTGAGTGGAGGACAGTTGCTGCTTTTTTAAAGAAGGAGAGACCACACCTCAAAGGGCTGGTATCTCAGCAGCTATTGGCTGAAGGAGCAGAAGGAGCTCCTGCAACGCTATGGGACTGTAGGCTGAAGATGGATGCCCCAACAGTACAGAAGAAGTTTGTGTAAATGTTGAGGCAGCAAGATGTCTCTGCCAATTCTAATGTTTTAGAACTTGCATACAATTCACTTCCTGTTTACTTAGGTAACACTATATCCTTCTGGAGTCTTTGATGGATTTGAAAAATAGTTATTATTATAGTTTTCTCAGTTATGATAAAACATAAAATAGATATAAGTATTAGAACTGTAGTTTTTGCTTCATACCTGTTTTGTTATATGTAATTTTACCATGTAAAATTAAAGCCTTCCTTTTTCTTTAAACAGAAAAGGGGAAATGATCTAGAAGTTTCTTCTGTTGGTGTGTTGCTTTCATTGGTTAATAAATAAAGAAACTGACTTGGTCTAGCTGATAGGGAAGAACTTAGGTAGGTGGAGAAGACAGAACTGAATTCTGGGAGAAAGAAAGTAGAGTCAGAGAGATGCCATGGATCTGTGGCCAGAGGTAGATGTGCTAAGACCTTTCTAGTAGGCCACGACCTCAAGGTGATACACAAATTGATACAAATGGGTTAAACTAATATGTATGAGTTAGCCAATAAGAAGTTAGAGCTAATGGATACACACTATTTTAATTAATAAAGTTTCAGTGTGGTTATTTTGGGTATAAACTAACCAGGCAGCGAGGACAAACAAGCTGCCTCTCCTTGTAACACCTCTGACACCTAATCTGGCTTGACTAAATATTTTAATGTCTGTGAAATGCAAGTGTTCTCATCCAGGAGATATGTTCACTGTTTTGTCTTCTCCCTAATTTCTCTATGAAATTGAACTTAAAAAAAGTATTTTTGTGAAATGTAAAACTTTCTATAAATATTAGGTATAGGTTATAATGACATTCATTTTCATTCATTTTATTTGTTTTAAAATTTTTATTATTTTTACTTAGGTTGAAGGGATATCGGTGTATGAGTATGTATTTCTGTGAATGCAATTGAACCTGGTGGCTAGAGATGTTGCATCCCGAGTAATTGGAGGTTCAAGTAGTTATAAGCTGCTTGGCATGGGTACCAGGAAGAGAACTCAGGCCCTCTAGAAGAACAGTATGTGCTCTTAACTGTTAAGCCACTTCTCTAGTTCCCATTATTTTATAACATATCTGTTTACTGAGCTTTTCTGTCCTGCCCAGTTCCTGCAGTTTTTAAGTCCCAAAGAAATTTCACAGGTTTCTATATTAACTATAAACTGATTGATTAATTATCTCAGTCTTCTTATTAACCCTTATAATTTATATTAGCCCATTATTTTTGTCTGTGTTAGCCACATGGATTGTTACTTTTTTGGCGAGGCCATCATATCTTGCATGTTCTGTGGCTGGATCAGGTGTGTAGAAAGAGCTTTCCTCTTCACAGAGTTCAATTCTCTTTTTTTTTTCTTTTTCTTTTTTTGGTTTTTCGAGACAGGGTTTCTCTGCAGCTTTTTTAGAGCCTGGCCTGGAACTAGCTCTTGTAGACCAGGCTGGCCTCGAACTCACAGAGATCCGCCTGCCTCTGCCTCCCGAGTGCTGGGATTAAAGGCGTGTGCCACCACCGCCCGGCTCCAAGAGTTCAATTCTCATTGACTCACCTCTACTTCCTGTCTGGTTGTGCCTCCTATACTGCCTACCTGGCTACTGGCCAATCGGGGTTTATTTAAAATATAATTGATAGAATATAGACCATGGTCCAACAGTACTTGCCCCTCTTTTTTAACATAGACAAGAATAATGGGTTAATATAAGTTATGAGTTAATAAGAAGCCCGAGCTAATTGGACAATCAGTTTATAACTAATGTAGACCTCTGCATGAGTTCTTTGGGACTTAATGAATGCTGAAACCAGGCAGGACAGAAACCTCAATCAACACATATCTTTCTTCTTTGCCAATGCAATATTTTATTCATTATTTAGGAGTTTCACATAATGCACCCTGATTGCATTCACTCCCCAGTCCTCCTCAGTTCACTGTCCATGCTTTGGGACTTCTCCCAAGAAAAAGAAAAGGGAAAAAAAAAACAAGAAGAAAAATATTTCAAAGTAAAGTGAGTCTTTTCCTACCTCAATTCTTGCCATAAACCATCAACTGTGAATAGCTACATTTCAGGATCCCTATCACAACTTTTAAGAGTTCTCTTCAAATAGCTTCATGTCTACACCATTTTTGGGGGGGCGGGGTGAGAGTGGTGAGGAGAGGTTGTCACAGAAGCCTTCTATATCTCTCATTCTCAACTGTGAGTCTGCAGTCATCAACATCACTGCAAAAGACGCTTTCCTTTCCTTTACTGTCAGAGGCAGCCTGGATCATGGACTTCCATAGAGTTTAGCCTTTGGTTATCACACAGGCCATGGAATTCTGCATGGCTCCTGGATGCTTATATACTTCAACATGTTATTATGTTACTACCAGAGAATCATCTAACTTGGAAATATATTTGATGATACTGATATAGTATGTTAGCTTTTTCATTGCTGAAATAATATTTCTGCTTGCTATTCCTTCATTGACATCATAACCCAGGTTCTTTACAATTCCAAGGGCTGGAGAACAGTGGATTCCAGGAATCTTCTGGTTCTTCATTGTCACAATGTGACTTCTGAAACACGGAGCTATATGTACTGAACAATTACTGGGTTCTCAGCCTCTGCACTGTGTGGCACCCATTACTGAATTACTCAGATTGCATTGTGGAAGCCAGTCTAACAAATTATTTTAATATATAGTTATTTTCTTTATTCTGTACCTCTAAACAACTATGATTAACAGAGTTAACATTATCAAGTCTGTCTTATTCCATAACTCTTGCCTCTCTGTTACAGAGATTGTTTCGGTTATACTGAGCATACCCTGATAAACTAGGAAACTTTCCCTATGTCAAAGATTTTACCTTGATTCACATCAGCAAAAGACTTTTTTGTCATGTGTATTAATTTCAAATGGCATTAATGAGGATTTTGAAATAACAGTAAGATATTCTTTCACAGTTATTGAGGGTAGTTATAAGGCTTTTCTTCATCTGAAGGTTCTACCTATTGAGTTACACCTCAAGCCTCAAATATGTGTTATTAATGTGCCAGACACTCACAGACTTGCATTATGAAATCTGGAAATATAGACTTGGAAGTGTCTATTAGTCAACATTCAGATTACATAGCTGAGCCTCAAAAAAGTAGAGTGGAATTCTTGATGCTTGCAACAACTTTAAGAAGCAAAGACGAATGGTGTAGGAGGTCTTTCAGTATTTGTGTTGCTTTCGTTGGTTAATCAATAAAGAAACAGCTTGGCCTGATAGGGCAGAACTTAGATAGGTGGAGAAGACAGAAAAGTATTCTGGGAGGAAGAGCAGCATAGAGCCGAGCCAACAAGAAGCTGCCAGGTCAGACGTGCTGAATCTTGCCCAGTAAGCTATAACCTTGTGGCGACATCCAGATTAATAGAAATGGGTTAAATCAATATGTAAGAGGTAGCCAATAAGAGGCTAGAGCTTATGGGCCAGGCAGTAATTAAATGAATACAGTTTCGGTGTGGTAATTTCTGGGGTTAAGCTAGCTAGGCACCAGGGCACAGCCTGTCCCTCCATACTACAGAATAGTACTCAATGTGGTTATCTAATGCCACATAAAACCTGAGAAGGCTTTAAAAGAATTATAGACACAAATATAGAGTTTAACACTGCTTTTTGCTGTTTGCTGGTGGGGTGCCACAAAGAAATTTTCCTGACTCAGCAATAGGAGCAGAAAAAAGCTACGCCATTTTAAAATGTGGCTTCCTGGGCTGTGCCACCAGTATATACACCAGCTATTAAGCATTTAAATGGCATTTGTGGGACCTGGATATTTCTGTGCCCAGCAGGGTTAGGAGGAAACTGGCTGAGACCATGCCTGTGACGCAGTGCTCCCTGCCTTTGTAGGCAGTAGGATAAGGTTTCCTAGGTGTGCATAAGCAAGAGAGCATGGTGGATTCCTGCCTCTATACAGAGAGATGTTTCCAGGCTGTGCAGTGCTCTGCCTAGCAGATTTGGCTGTAACTCACATAAAAAAGCTCATTCTCAGAGTTAAAGTGCTGCAGGTGGCTCCTACCTGGAGGTGGACAAAAAAGTCATGCAGTTTTAAAATGTCTGCTTTCTGGGATATGCTCCTAGTGCAACCTCTGTCTTTTGCAGGAGACAGAGAATTTGGATAGGGTTTTGTGAGTAAAGTGCTATGGCTTGCTTGATGGCAATGTGGACTGCTGTGTGCCTGAAACTGTGCGTGGCTCAGGGGCACCAAATGGCTCTGAGTCAGGAGTGGCTTTGCCATGCTGAACTGTGCTGATATCAGGCAGGAACTATTATAATTATAATAACAGCACAGTTAAGGTTTAGACTGGGTAGGAAACAGGTGGTTCCATATTACCCCTACATGGCACAAACTAAAGTTTTTAAAAAGTGCTTGGCATTTTAAGAAGTGCTCCTTGATAGTAAAGAATTACAGATTCACAATAGGACAGATTCAGACATAAAAGACCCCTAAATGGGTCACAGTGTTGGATGGGTGTATGTATTCTTGGGAGAAAGAAGAAAAGGAGTATAGAGAGTCATACCATAAAGTTAATGCCTTCAAAAAAGGTAAAGTCTTTAAAGAAAAAGAGTACAGATAGTCATAGATTAAAAAAGAAAGAAAGAAAAATAAGGCACATAAAAATGAAAAATTCACACAAAGTCTGGATTATTAGTATTATTTTGTTTTCTTTGAATTATTTGACTGTAAAGGAGCTAAGTACAGAGGCACATCTCATTGTGTATGCTGCTAAGATAAACCAGGATGTATATTATAAAGGTATCTTGACTTCGGAATTTGGGTCTAAGGATACGATGCTTTGGAAAAGAGGTTCTTCTTTTGTTTACATAGAAGATGAGACCCTGTGGATTGATTCTAGACAAATATGGTATGATTGACCACACCCTCCTTAAAGGTTGCTGGGATCACCCTCAAAAACTTACTTTGCTGAACAGCCGATTGAGATGAACCTAGAATATAGGATACACCTTGAAAGACCTGATTAACAGCACCCCCATATAGCATGAAGCAGTTTGTAGAGAAAAAAAAACTGAGTCCATATTCCCAAATATTGTTTATAAAAGTTTTTTTAGATTTAAAGGGGAATATGATGTAGATATGATTAATTTGCATTCGTATGGATTTTCCTTTAGATATAAATAATTTAAGGTCAATTTTGTTATATGTATATGTATTTCTGATCTTGATTAAGGTATTTTGATTGAATAGTTCATTTAAAATGTAATGTATAATTAGGAAACACAGGTTGTTAATGGATAATCATCAATAATAGTCAAGCTTGTAGTCATGTTAGTTAGATTTTCGAGATATATAGAGATATATTTCAGTTAGATAGGCATTCTTCATATCTTTCAAAGACTACAGAATATGGCATTTTAATGTTTTAATAATTTAGGGCTTTTCATGACAATGATACACGTCTGTTCCTTGCAGCACCAATCTACTTGAAGAAGAAGATGGGCATCGAAGAGGCTCCTTATGGAGTTTGATAAACATTTGGGCAAGAAACTCCTCTTGCCTGGACTGCTGCATGAACTAGACATGAAGAACCCTCAGAGAGAGGACTGCTGAACTTGCCTAAAGGTGAGATGGTCCTTCAGGGTTCCTGCTTCATGAAAGAGTCTGTGAGACATTCTGCAGGATACAAAAGAAAGTGACTGAACTCTCTTTGACATTTCCTCGTTCATGGAAAATTCTGCTGGATACTATAGGCCTGTAGGCTGAAGATGGATGCCCCAATGATACAAAAGAACTTTGGGTGACTATACAGGCAGAAAGATATCTCTGTCATTTCTAGAGCTTTGGAAATTGCTTACTCTTCATTTACTTAGGTAATATTATATCCTTCTGGTGCCTTTGATAGAGTTGAAAAATTGATAGATAGTTTTTCATTTTTATGATAAAAGATAAAATAAATATAAATATTGTAACTATAATTCTTGCTTAATAAATGTTTTGTTATAAGTAATTTTACTATGTTAATGTTAAGCCCTTCCCTTTTGTTTCAACAGTGAAAGGGGAAATGGTATAGGAGGTCTTTCAGTATTTGTGTTGCTTTCATTGGTTAATCAATAAAGAAACTGCTTGGCCTGATATGGCAGAACTTAGATAGGCAGAGAAGACAGAAATGTTTTCTGGGAGGAAGAAAGCAACAGATAGAGCTGAGCCACCATGAAGCTGCCAGGTCAGACACGCTGAATCTTTCCCGGTGAGCTACGACCTTGTGGTGACATACAGATAATTAGAAATGGGTTGAATCAAGACGTGAGAGTTAGCTAATAAGAGGCTAGAGCTTACGGGCCAGACAGTAATTAAATGAATACAGTTTCTTTGTGTTAATTTTGGGGGTTAAGCTAGCTGGGCAGCAGGGCACAGCCTGCTCCTCCATACTACAAATAAATAATATTCCAGTTCTTGCTAAGTTTGCCCTTGGGGCAAAGTCCTTCCTACTGTGTTTCTTGGCAGAGCCCTTACCTGTGCTCTATTAGCTAAAGGGCAACACAGTATGCTGTGTAAAATCATTGCAGAACAGAGATCTGGATGATCAAACAATTCTCTTCCCACAGATATCAACACCCTAACCCCCAAAACCTATATATGTTCTCTGCCTCAATGTACAGGCTGAACTGAGTCATCCCCAAACATACTGTTTGGTAAATACAAATTTGGATATATGGCTAGTAGTTCTGCCAAGACAGAAGAAGTTAAACTAATAGAGAAGTGGGACTCTGACCACAGGCCTCTGTGGGGGTACCCTGCAGTCACCTGCTGGTTGCTAGTACTACATTTCCCTTTTCCTTGGTACTTGGAGAGACTTCTAATGCTTGGGAGGCCTTGATGTCAAACTACCAGAAAACTTTGAATGTAAGCTATGTACTGAGGGTTTTCTTAGTTTAGTAAGTCTTACTTCTTTAGTTTTACATAGCTTTCTTTAGGCAAAACTGACTACTAAGATGGTGTTGTGGTTTTAATGAGAAATGTTCACAATGGGCTTGGGTATTTGAACACATGGTTCCATCAGTGTCACTGTTTGGGGCATTTAACTATTGTAGCCCTACTGAAGGAAGTACATTACGAGGACAAGCTTTAAGATTATACAGTCTCACACCACTTTCAGTTTTATTCTGCTTTGTCCTTGCAGTTAAAGTTGTGATCTCCCAGCTTCCTGTTCCTGCAGCAGTGTCTGATACTTACTGCCATGACTTCTTGACATGATTAATAACCCTTACCCTCTGAAACAATAAGCTAAGGTAAATTCTTCTATAAGTCCCCTTGGTCATGGTATTTTATTCCAGCAAAAGAAATGTAACTCGTATATATGGTATACACTTAAGATGCATAAAAAGTTGTTTAAATATATGTATAAATTGTGAAATGATTACTGTAATCATGATAATTCACAAATACATCATGTTTTATAGATTTCAGTATGTTTATATGTGGTAAAAACACATGAAGTATAATCTAGCATGAATTACATGTATAAAAAACATTCCCCAATTTACCCTGTAGTGGCCAGCATTCTGCTGTTATTTTACACTTTAAATGGTTTTGGGGTGTGTGTGTGTGTGTGTGTGTGGTGTTGTGTGTGTGTGACAGAGAGAGGAGACAGAGAGAAAGAGAGAAGAGAGAGAGAGAGAGAGAGAGAGAGAGAGAGAGAGATCATGATTTCTCTGTCTTTTTCAGGATTTATCTATTGTTCTGTGTCAGGCTTATTTCTCTTAGCAGAGTTCTGAAGACACTTTCATATACTCATAGATTACAGAATTTTATTCTTCTATGTGAGTGAATACAATAGTACTCTTCACATATCACATGTTTTTTCATTTTTAGGTTAATGAATATTTAGGCTGTTTCAATGTCAAGGTTATGATAAAAATATTGCAAAGGGTATGGGAGTGTAAATACCTATTTAGTATAGTAATTTTAGTTCTTTTGCATGAATGCCTAGGAATGGGATTAAAATATGCAAAAAAAATCTCATTTGATATCATCTTATATGATCTCATCTTATAAATGTTGACTGTGATTTCTGTCCTGCATGGTTTATTCTTTTGACAGAGGTTTCTGTCCTGCCCAGCTCCCGTAGCTGTTAAGACAAAAAGAAACACAGAGAGGTTTACATTAGTTAAAAACTGATTGGCCCATTAGTGCAGGCTTCATATTAACTCTTATAACTTAGATTAGCCCATTATTCTTGTCTATGCTAGCCCCATAAAATACAGACCATTGTTCCACACCAAAGACCTAGAAACAAAAGTCCAGAACTGCTCAGAGCTTTGTCAACAAACATGAATGATGGGAGAGCTTTATCTGAATTGTAGAAGACAGGGTGGAGATTATTACACTGAGGAGTCTGGAGTGCTTTAATTTGGTGTAGAAGACAGGGTGGAAATGGATACAATAGGAGACCAGAGTGCTTTCATTGTGGAACAGAACACAGGATGGAGATGGTTACATTTAGGATTGTGGAGTGCTTTAACTGGGGTGCAGAAGCATAGTGGAGATAGTTACATCGAGGACTTTGGAGTGCTTTGCTGCAGGTGCAGAATACAGGGTGGAGATGCTACATTGAGGAGTCTGGAGTGCTTTAAATGAGTGTAGAAGAGAGGGTGGAGATGGTTACGCTGGGGAATCTGCAGTGCTTTCATTGATGTATAAAAGACACGGTG
Source organism: Arvicola amphibius (assembly GCF_903992535.2). Lineage (NCBI taxonomy): Eukaryota > Metazoa > Chordata > Mammalia > Rodentia > Cricetidae > Arvicola > Arvicola amphibius. The sequence continues at coordinate 130,738,526 of NC_052065.1, read as the reverse complement.
AAGATAGTTATATTTAGGAGTCTGGAGTGTGTTAACTGTCCTGCAGAAGACATGATGGGGATGGAAACACTGAGGACTCTGGAGTGCTTTAACTGGGGTGCAGAAGACAGGGTGAAGTTGGTTAAAATGAAGAGCTGAGTGTATCAAGTGGGGTGCAAAAGACAGGGTGGAGATTGTTACATTGAGGAGTCTGGAGTGCTTTAACTGGGGTGCAGAAGACTTAGTAGAGATGGTTACATTGAGGAATCTGGAATGCCTTACCTGAGGTGCAGAATAGAGGGTGAAGATTTTACATTAGGACTCCAGAGTGTTTTAAATGTGTGCAGAAAACAGAGTGGAGATGGTTACATTAACGTGTCTGGAATCCTTTATCTAGGGTGCAGAAGACAGGGTGGAGAAGGTTACACTGAGGAGTCTGGAGTGCTTTAACTTGGGTAAGAAGACAGGGTGGAGATGATTTTACTGAAATGTCCAGAGTGCTTTAACTGGGGTGAAGAAGACAGGGTGGAGATAGTTACATTTAGGAGTCTGGAGTGCTTTAATTGTCCTGCAGAAGACAGGGTAGACATGGTTACATTGAGAAATCTGGAGGGCTTTAACTGGGGTGTTGCAGTCAGGGTGGAGGTGGTTACATTGAAGAGTCCTGAGTACTTTTACTCAGGTGCAGAAGACAGGGTGAACATGATTACGTTGACGAGTCCAGAGTGCTTTAATTGGTACATATGACAGGATAGAGATGGTTACATTTAGGAGTCCAGAGGTCTTTAACTGGGTTGGACAATACAGAGTGGAGATGGTTACATTGAAGAGTCTGGAGTGCTGTAATTGGGGTGCAGAATACAGAGGGGAGATGGTAACATTGAGAAGTCTGTTGTGCTTTAACCAGTTGCACAATACAGGGAGGAGATGGTGACATTGAGGAGTCTGTTATGCTTTACCTGAGGTGCAGAATACAGGGTTGAGATTGTTACATTGAGGAGCCGGAGTGCTTTAACTGGGGGTGGAAGACAGGTAGAGAGGTTACATTAGAGGTACTTTAGGAGTGCTATAACTCGGGTGCAGAAGACAAGGTGGAGATGGTTACATTGAGGAGTCTGGAATGCTTTAACTGGCTTGCAGAAGACAGGGTAGAGGTGGTTAATTTGATGAGTCTGGAGTGCTTTAACTGGGTTTAGAAGACAGGGTAGAGATGGTTATATTGAGGAGGCCAGGTGCTTTCACTGGTGTGCAGAAGACAAGTTGGAGATGGTTACGTTGTGGAATCTGGTGTGATTTAACTGGGGTGCAGGAGTCACGGTAAAGATGGTTACATTGAGGTGTCTGTATTGCTTTAATTGCGGTGCAGAAGAAAATGTGAAATTGGTTACATTGAGGAGTCTGGAGAGCTTTAAAGTGGTGCAGAAGACAGGGTATGCATGATTACATGGAGGATTCTGGAGTTCTTTAACTTAAATGAAGAAGACAAACTGGACATGGTTACATTAAGCAGTCTGGAGTTCTTTAACTGGGGCGCAGAAGACAGAGTGGAGATGGTAACATTGCAGTGTCCGTAGTGTTTTAACCAGGGTGCACAATACAAGGTGGAGATGGTGACATTGAGGAGTCGGAGTGCTCTAACTGGCTTGCAGAAGACAGGGTGGAAATGGTTAATTTGAATAGTCTTGAGTGCTGTAACCGGGTTTTGAAGGCAGCGTCGAGATGGTTATATTGAGGAGGCCAGGGTGCTTTCACTGTGGTGTAAATGTGTGGGTGGAGATCATTACATTGAGGAGTCTGGAGTGCTTTGGCTGGGGTCCCTAAGACAGGGTGGAGATCATTACACTGAGGAGTCTGGAGTGCTTTGACTGGGGTCCCTAAGACAGGGTAGAGATGGTTATATTAAGGAGTCTGGAGTGATTTAACTGGAATCAGAAGATGGTATTTACATGGTTACGTTTAGGAGTCTGGAGTGCTTTAACTGGGGTGCAGAAAACAGGGTAGAGATGATTACATTCAGGAGTTTGTTGTGCTTTAACTGGGGTGCAGAAGACTGGGTGGAGATGGTAACATTGAGAAATCTGGAGTGATTTAACTGGGGTCCAGAAGTCACGCTGGAGATGTTTACATTGAGGAAGCTAGTAAGCTTTAACTTAGGTGTAGAAGACAGAGTGGGGATGTTTACATTGAAGAGTTTTGGATGCTTTAACTGGGGTGCAAAAGATAGGGTTGGCCTGATTACATTGGGGTGTCTGGAGTACTTAACTGGGGTCAGAAGACAGGGTGAAGATGGTTATATTGATGAGACCAGGTTTTTTTAACTGGTGTGCAGAAGACAGGGTGGGGATGTTTACAATGAGGAGTCTAGAGTTCTTAACTGAGGTGCAGAAGACAGAGTCAAGATTGTTATTTTGATTATTCCTGAGTGCTTTAACTGACATGCAGAAGGAAGGGCGGAGATGGTTACATTGAGGAATCTGGAGTCCCTTAACTGGGGTTCAGAAGACAGGGTTGGGATGGCTACGTTTAGGAGTCCAGTGTGCTTTCAATGGGATGCAGAAGGCAGAATGGAGATGGTTATATTGAGGAGTCTGGAGTGCTTTAATTGGGGTTCAAAAGACAGGATAGAGATGGTTACATTGAGTTTTCTGGAGTGCTTTAACTGTGGGCAGAAGACAGGGTGTGAATGGTTACATGGAAGAGTCTGGAGTGTTTCAACTGCCTTGTAGAAGAGAGGGTAGACATGCTTACATTGAGACTCAGGAGTGCTTTAACTGGCTTGCAGAAGACAGGTTGGAGATTGTTACATTGAGGAGTCTAGAGTGCTTTAAATAAAATGTAGATGATTGCATGGAGATGATTACGTTTAAGAGTCTTGGGTCCTTTAACTAGGATCCAGAAGACAGTGTGGGAATGGTTTCACTGAGGCATATGGAGTACTTTAACTGGTGTGGAAATAATTACATTGAGGAGTCCATTGTGCTTTGACTGGGGTCACTAGACAGGGTGGAAGTGGTGACATTGAGGAGTCTGTTTTCTTTACCTGAGGTGCAGAATACAGGGTGGATATGTTACACTGAGGAGTCTGGATTGCTTTACATGGAAGCAAAGGACCAAATGAAGATAGTCACATTGAGGAGTGTTGAGGGCTTTAACTGGTGTGCAGAAGACAGGGTGGAGATGGTTACATTGAGGAGTCCACAGTATTTTAAATGGGGTGCATAAGACAGGGTGGGAGGGTTACATTGAGTTGTCTGGAGTGTTTTAAGTGGGGATCATAAGAGACAATGGTTATGGTTACATTCAGGAGTCAGGAGTGATTTAACTGGCTTGCATAAGACAAGATGGAGATGGTTACACTGAGGACTCTGACGTGCTTCAAGTGAGTTTAGAAGACAGGATAAAGATGTGTACATTGATGAGCCCTGAGTACTTTAACTGGTGCACAAAAGACATTGTGGAGATGTTCACATTGAGGAGGCCTGTGTGCTTTAACTGTGCTGCAGAAGAGAGAATAGAGATGGTTACATTGAGGAGTCTGGAGTGCTTTAACTGGGCTGCCAGGGACAGGATGAAGATGGTTACATTGAGGAGTCTGGAGTGCTTTAACTAAAATGTACATGAGAGGCTGGAGATGGTTACACTGAGCAGTCAGGGGTTCTTTAATGAGGATCCAGTAGAATGGGTGAGGATGGTTACATTGAGGAGTATGGATTGCTTGAAATGGGGTCAGAGGACCGAATGGAGATGGTCATATTTAGTAGTGTCGAGTGCTTTAACTGGTGTGCAGAAAACAGGATTGAAATTGTTACTTTGAGGATTTGGGAGTGCTGATGGCGTAAATCACAAACAATCCCACACCAGTTTGGAATTATGATTAATAGAATGGTTATTTATTTAAAGAGGAAAAAAACTTACAGATCACAGTCCCAGACAACAGCCCTCTGTGCAATCAGGAAGGGAGCCTAGTGGTCCGAAGCGGAGCCGGAAGCCAGAGAGAGAGCGGAGGGAAGTGGCCGCATTTTTAAAAAGAGAGACCACGCCCCAATGGGCTGGTATCTCAGCGGCTATTGGCTGAAGGAGCAGAAGGAGCTCCCGCAACACCTCCCCCTTTTGTTTAAGTAAGAGAGTTCTAAACCTACTATGAAATTATATACAATAAGCACAAATATCCTATTCCAACTAGCTTAAGTCTTGTATAATAAATAACTTGGCCAAGTCATGAGAGGAAAGTAACTACATTTATATAGTCTTCAACCCCATCGAAGATCTGAGAAGGAAAATAATGTTACCTGAGTAATTAGCAAGTGCATTCAAACAACTTCTAAAACATGCAACAAATCACAGAGACAACTAGCTACCTGGACAATCACCCAAAGTCACGTTTGCAGCATTGAAGCAACCAACTTTGGCTAAGGCCTAACGTAACTGACATACCATTTTCAAAGGCAAGAAACTTTTCAGAACTATCTTACCCTGTCTTGGCAGGATATGACAGTCCTGTTTTATCCATTTATGGATGCTCTGTATCTGTCAGTGGTTGAGGTATGGGCATTTCTTTGCCTAAAGGCCAGTTCTGCCAAGAAGAAAGGCTCCACGTGGAGTGTCTTTGGTGCTCAACATTCTCTCGGGAATAGATTGGTGTTGCCAGGAGCAATTGTGTCTCACTACCAAATTATTTGTCTACCATGGAACTCTGAGTTAAATTAAAGGCCATTTTCTACAGCTCTTTGAAGAGGTTGAAGATTATCTATCTATTCTGAGTATAATCTCTATTTATCTAACGAACCTGATTAGTCTAATTATAAATGACAAACATAGATGACTACTGATCTATATAATTCTCAATACCTATCTAACGTAAAGACTAAGACAATAAACAACTGTGCAATAAATGAGGACAATGACCTCCAAATATAAACAATGTACAAATATACAATGCAATATGGTAAAAACATACAATATATATATATATATATATATATATATATATATTATCAATACAATATATATCAATACATAAATGTTTTCAACAGAGGTAGAACATGCATGCATACAATAGTCAATATAATTTAACTTTGTATCAATATACAAGAATTGATACCAAATTATTTGTCTAAAAACAGTAACTCACAATTACAAATCTATTATCCCATCATCCAATTATCCCTCTTTTTTTTTCAAAAAGATACCTGAGCTTATAAAATTCCTCCCCCAACCATATACTAATTATAATCAACCCTTAAATAATGTCCCTAAACCCACGGACAAACTTTACAGGGAGAGGGGTCGTCGTCCTCTAGAATTACTTCCAGCTGTCATGGGGGCGACGTCTTTCTGGGGGATCCTGTGGAAGTAAAATGATGGTTAAATTCCAAGATCAATATCTTTTAAAATTGCAAATAGTCTCTGAGTATTTTGTGTAGGTCTGGCCAGAATGTTGTACAAGATGTGCACCATTTCAGATAACCAAGTTGGAACTGTCTTATGCAGCTGGTACCCAAAACAGGTCTTGTAGTCTTGTAGTAGTGCTATAAGTATCATGACTTCATATCAACCAGGTGGAGTTGTTGTTATGGGGCCCCATCTTCTTCCTGGAAACTTCAAATGTCACTGCAGGAAAAACTCATTGTTCATTGTGAAAAGCTCAAACATTAATCATATAGACATATACAGACAAACATATATTCAATGAAAGACATGATATGTTCAATGAAAAGTATGAGAGGTATGAAGAAAAGCAAAGATGTTTTCTAAACTCATCTTTCTTTCTGTCCCATATCATGGCTCTTGACATGAGACAGAAACTCTGGGTTTTCTCTTAACAACAGGCTTGGAATTAGAGAGGGACAGAGCCAGAGTCCAACTCCAAAACCAGCTCTATAATTTAGAAATATAATTTAGTATATTCTACTTACAGAATCCATTCAGTTTTCTTGATAATCCCTATTGGGCAGTTATTTTCCCATCTGTCAGTATTCAAACATCCAGGGTCCCTTGAATTTTTCAAAGATGAATGTTTACCTGTGGAGATAAGAACAGAACCCTGCCCCCATTCTATATGTTTTTCTTACCACCTGTATGAATATCATCATTGTCGATGAGCTGTCATTTCACCTTTCCAAGAGGCTTCTCCTCTTCAAATCGAACCTTTATTAATTTTGATGGTATCCACAATTTTTCTTCTCCTGTGGAAACAAGAGCAAAACCCCTTCCCCAACGTAGCACATCTCCTGGCTTCCATTGAGAGGTCAGCACATCTTTGAAATAAATTGGTTGATTTAGTTCAGCAGACTTTTCCATTATCCAATGTCTTTCTCCGCGCTGTTGTTCCTTTCTCATTAGCGTTAAGAAAATTCAAGGTTAATAAAGCATTATGCAATCTATTTCTAGGGGTATTTTCCGTCCCTTTTTGTTTGTTCAGCATATCCTTTTAGTACGATTTGATCTTTCTATAACTGCCTGACCTGTAGGATTATTTGGTATACCTGTAATGTGTTTTATATTATAATAATCAAAAAAGCGTTTCATTTTCTTAGATACATATGCTGGACCATTGTCTGTCTTTATTTGTGCAGGTATACCCATGATGGCCATAACTTCTAATAAATGTGTGATTACTGAATCGGCCTTTTCTGAGCTCAGGGCAGTAGCCCATTGAAAACCTGAATATGTGTCTATGGTGTGGTGTACATATTTTAATTTACCAAATTCCATAAAGTGAAACACATTCATCTGCCAGATTTCATTCCTTTGAGTACCCTTTGGGTTACTCCCTGCAGGCAACGGTGTTTGATTATAGAAAGAACAAGTAGGACATCTCTTTATAATGTCCTTAGCTTGTTGCCATGTAATGGAAAATTCTTTCTTTAGGCCTTTACTATTGACATGATGCTTTTTATGAAATTCTGAGGCCTTCAACACACTTCCAATCAATAACTGATCAATCTCTGCATTACCTTGTGCTAGAGGACCAGGCAGACCCGTATGGGACCGGATGTGTGTTATGTACATTGGACAAAGCCTATTCCTAATTATATCTTGTACCTGGATAAACAATGAAGTCAACTCTGTGTCATCTGGAATAAATTCAGCAGTTTCAATATGCAAGATAACTCTTTCAGCATATTGTGAATCTGTAACTATATTAAGAGGTTCTTTAAAGTCCCTTAGCACCATAAGAATGGCATATAATTCTGCCTTTTGGACAGAATTATAAAGGCTTTGTTCCACCTTACTCAATTCATCTGACTTGTAACCAGCTTTCCCTGATTTATTTGCATCAGTATAAAACGTATGGGCTCCAGTTATTGGAGCATCACGTACAATTCTAGGAAGAATCCAAGAAGTTCTCTTTATGAGGTTAAGTCTATCACTTTTGGGATAGTTGCTATTAATTTCTCCCAAAAAATTAGCACAAGCTCTTTGCCATGGTTCATTGTCTTCCCATAACTTTTTATTTCCTCAGTAGTAAAAGGCACTATAATTTCTGCTGGGTCTATACCTGCTAGTTGACGAAGTCTCAGCTTACCTTTTATAATTAATTCAGAGACTTTTTCCACATAAGTTTTTAATTTTTTATTTGGTTTATTAGGCATAAATATCCACTCTAAAATAATATCTTCCCTCTGCATTAAAATCCCTGTAGGAGAAATTCTGGAAGGCAATATGACTAGGATGCAGCTAAGATTTGGGTTCACCCTATCCACATGTGCCTCCTGTAATTTTTCCTCAATCATTGTCAGTTCCTTTTCTGCTTCAGCTGTCAGTTTTCTGGGACTCTTCAAATCTTTATCACCATCTAAGGTTTTGTTTAAATGAACTATTAGATCAGGTGTTATCCCAACAGCTGGTCGTAGACTGGAAATGTCTCCTAACAATCTTTGAAAGTCATTAAGAGTCTGTAACCTGTCTCTCCTAATTTGTGCCTTTTGCGTTTTAATTTTCTCTAACCCTATTCTGTAACCTAGGTAATTAATAGCATTTCCTCTTTGAATTTTTTCAGGGGCAATCTGTAATCCCCATTTAGGCAAGACTTTCTTTACTTCTTCAAACATCCTTTCTAAAGTATCTTTATTTGAATCAGATAACAAAATGTCATCCATATAATGATAAATTATTGACTTGGGAAATTGTTTACGAATTATTTCCAATGGCTTACTTACAAAATATTGGCACAATGTGGGACTATTGAGCATTCCCTGTGGGAGGACAGTCCATTGATATCTCTTAGTAGGCTGAGAATTATTATAAGTAGGCACTGTGAAGGCAAATTTTTCTCTATCCTTTTCTTGTAAAGGTATAGTGATAAAACAATCTTTCAAATCAATAACTATAAGAGGCCATCCTTTTGGTAATAGAGAAGGCAAAGGAATTCCAGATTGTAGTGGGCCCATAGGTTGAATTACCTTGTTGACAGCTCTTAGATCTGTCACCATTCTCCATTTACCAGATTTCTTTTTTACAACAAACACAGGAGAATTCCAAGGGCTGGTTGATTCCTCAATATGGTGAGCATCTAGTTGCTCTTGTACCAGCTGTTCCAATGCCTGTAATTTATCTTCAGCTAAAGGCCATTGTTTAACCCATATTGGCTTCTCAGTTAGCCATTTTAAAGGTAGGGCTATTGGTACCTCTAAAGGTTTGTTAGTTGCTTTATGTTCTTGTACAGCCTGAATGGCTGGTGACCTTTGTGCATGGTACTATATTACATCCTTCCCAGAATTATGAGTTCCTGAGACTGCAGGAATGTTAATCTGGGTATTCCATTGTTGTAGCAGGTCACGGCCCCATAAATTTATTGCAATATTGGCTATATATCGCCTTAGTCTTCCTATTTGCCCTTCAGGCCCTATGCATTCGACCCATCTTGTGCTTTGTTTTACACGAGACAGGGTTCCACTTCCCAGGAACTGAACATCTACCTCTTGAAGAGGCCAATTCGGATGCCAAGATTCTGGAGTAATGATACTTACATCCGCACCTGTGTCTAATAAGCCTTCAATAAAAATGCCATTTATACAGACTCTTAGCTTTGGTCTTTGATCATTAATAGAAGTCTGCCAAAATATACGTTTACTCTGTCCTACTGGATTTTTTGACTCGTCCTCCACATGTAATTCATCATTTAGACCAGTATTACTTTTTACAGCAGAAATTGGAGCTTTTAGTTTTCTTGGTGAGGCACGTTCTCCACTGTGACTGGGAATGACTGGGCCACTGTTGGCTTGGGGGCCTGCGAGAGGCCCCTCAAGGGGTTTCCCGATGGTATCGGGTTTCCTTGTCTGTCTGTTGTTGACCTGCATTCGTTGGACCAATGTTGGCCTTTACCGCATCTCCTACATATACCTGAAGGCCGAGGTCTCCTATTTTTGTCATTCCCAGAGGAGATATTATTCCTAGAAGTTCTTTATCTGCAATCCCTTTGCAGATGCCCTAATTTACCACAATTAAAACACCTGGCAGTTTGATGTCTCCTCATTGCTTTGGAAATTGCTTCTCCTACCCAAGATTCATCATTATAGCTAAATGTCTCAACATTCATCGTATGCTGAATCCATTCATCCATATTTGCTGATCTAGACTTTAAAGGCCCAATTATCTTTTTGCAATCTACATTTGCATTTTCAAAAGCTAGAGATTCAAGAAGTATTCGTCTAGCTTCTGGGTCTGTTACCCCTATGTCCAGAGCCTTAATTAATCTTTGCAAAAAGTCAATAAAGGGTTCTCTCTGTCCCTGCCTAATCCTTGTATATGATTCGACCCTTTTCGCTGGATCTTGTATTCTATTCCAAGCATTTAAGGCTGCTTGGTGGCATAGACATAATACTTCTTCGTCGTAAAGAGCTTGGACCTGTGGATCAGCATATGCTCCTACACCAAGAATTTGATCTTGGGAAACCTCCACACCTTTTGCTCTTCCTTGCTGTTCCATATGTTTGGATTCTTCTCTGAAATAAATTCCAAACATCAAGGAAGGTCCATCATCTAAAACTGCAGACACTAACTGAGAGAAATCATGGCGGGTAGCTCTTACATTAGAGGCCCAAGTCTTTATCATTTCCTTAACAAATGCAGAGTGCAAGCCATAATTAACAACAGCCTGCTTAATTTCTTTTAGATCATTAAGTTCTATTGGCTTCCATCTAGCATCTTTGACTCCCTTTGAGCCTTTGGAAGTTGATGCTTTGTCAGAATTAATTACAGGGTATGTCGCTAAAACCCTGGGTAAGCCAGTTCTAATAGCTGGTGGTGGCATTGTAGCCTGTCCTTGTGCCTCCTTACTCTGTTCACCAGCTCCAATAAGTTCTTCAATCTTTTCAAATCTTTTTATCATCATCTCTCTTAAATCCTGAATCTCCTGACCTGTATGTGTTTCTAGTGATTTCACTAAGGTATCAAATTTTTGGTCTCTATTCTGTACTTGTGTTTCCAAAGTTTTAATTTTTTCCTTCAAAGATAATATGTCCTCTTTAAACTTTTCTTGTATATCATGTAGATTCCCATCTTGGAGGTACATTCTGTCTGTTACCTTATCAAAACTTTGTGATAACGTCTGAACATCAAATTCAACAGCCTGAACCCTTTCAGGTAACTTCCTAGTACCCTTGTATATGGAGTCAATTTTGTCTATCATAGTATCCACTTGTTCAGATAACCTCTGATTTTTAATAATTTTAATCCTTTCTACTAGTTGTTCATTATTAGTCCGTAGAGATTGTATTGTTCTTACGAGTGCCTTATTCTTCCTTAATGATAGAATATGGAAAATAAAACTGAAACCTAGTAACAAGCAAATTAAGGTGTCCCCATAATCATATAAACCTTGCATGATATAGTCCAATGTATTAATAAACAAAACAGTAAAATTTGCGTTGGAAACGAAAACTGCCATATTACCTATTATCCAGCCGGTGGTGCTGTTGCAGAGTCACGACTAGAACCGCTGCAAAGTTGATTAAAACGGGGTCCTGTTTCAGTGTCCGCCTTAGTATTTGTTAAAAACTGGGAAATGCGAGTTGCTCAACAAAGAAAATGTAATTAAATCAATTCCACACACAGAACTAGAAACCCAGAATCCAAGGGAAAAGAAGAGTAACCTGGAAGCCGCAGCTGTGTATGGCCTCCACGTGACAGAGTCGCCCTGAGGGGTTGCAGTTTTTCGGCACCGCCTGCAAACTGGTTTGCGCCACCCAAGCGCTGCGCTTGCAAGGGGATTTAAAAGCTTCTCAGAAAAAGTAGGCCAGGCGGGCAGAGACTGTGCGGGCCTGTGGAGTTTAAATCCACGTGGGGAGGCAAAAGATAGGGTGTGTGGGGACTTGGAGTCAATCTGAGGTGTGTAAAGAGAAAATATAAAGAATTTCAGCAAGAAAAGCCACTGTGTGTAATTTACATTAAACGCTGTCTCCATGCACAAGGCACAGGCCTCAGCTGAGGGAGGGAAGGCTCGCGCCAAGCCGCGCTGGCGGCAGGCAGCCGAGCGGGGAAAGGAGGGGCCTAAAACCAAACGTTGGGCGCCAGATGATGGCGTAAATCACAAACAATCCCACACCAGTTTGGAATTATGATTAATAGAATGGTTATTTATTTAAAGGGGAAAAAACTTACAGATCACCGTCCCAGACAACAGCCCTCTGCGCAATCAGGAAGGGAGCCTAGTCGTCCTAAGCGGAGCCGGAAGCCAGAGAGAGAGCGGAGGGAAGTGGCCGCATTTTTAAAAGAGAGACCACGCCCCAATGGGCTGGTATCTCAGCGGCTATTGGCTGAAGGAGCAGAAGCTCCCGCAACAGAGTGCTTTAACTGTGGTGGAGAATACAGAGTGGGGATAGTTACATTGGTTTATCTGGAGTGCCTTATCTAGGATGCAGAAGACAATCTGGGGATCCTTACATTGAGGAGTCTATATGCTTTAACTGGGGTGCAGATCACCTGGTAGAGATGGTTACATTGATAAGTCTGGAGTGCTTTAACTGGGGTGAATAGTACAGGCTAGAGATGGTTACATTGAGGAATTCTTTGTTCTTTAACAGGCTGTACAAGACAGGGTGGAGATTGTGACATTGAGGAGTGTGTTGGCTTTACCCGAGGTGCAGAAATCAGGGTGGAGATAGTTACATTGAGGAGGATGGAGTGCTTTAACAGGGGTGTGGAAGGCAGGGTGGAAATAGTTACATTGAGGAGTTCATAGTGCTCTAACTTGGGTGCAGACGTCTGGAGGACATGGTTACATTGAGGTGTTTGGAGAGTTTTAATTGAGGTGCAGAAGAAGGGTGAAGATGGTTACACTTAGGAGTCCAGAATGCTTTAACTGGGTTAGAGAAGACAGGGTGGGGATGGTAACATTGAGGAGTATGCAGTGCTTCCAGTAAATGTAGAAGACAGGGTGGGCATGATTACATTAAGATTCTGGAGTGCTTTAAAATGGGTACACAATACAGGGTGTGGATCTTTACATTGAGGAGTCTGGAGTGCCTTAACTGAGGTGCAACCGACAGGGGGTGATTATTACATTGAGGAGTACTGAGTGCTTTAATTAAGGTCTCAGCAACAGGGTGGAAATTGTTACATACAGGAATTGAGAGTGCTTTAACTTGGGTGCAGAAGACAATTTGGAGATGGACACATGAGGAGGCTGAAGTGTTTAACTGTTTTTCAGAAGAGAGGGTAGATTGTTATATTGAAGAATCTGGAGTGTTTTTGCGGTGGTGCAGAAGACAGGGTGGAGTTGGTTACATTGAAGAGTCCAGAGTGCTTTAATGGCATGCAGAAGACAGCTTGTAGATGGTTACAATGAGGAGTCTGGAGGGATTAAACTGGAGTCAGAAGACAGGATGGAGATGGCAACATTCAGAAGTCCGAAGTGCCTTAACTGGTTTGCACAGACATGGTGGACATGCTTACAATGAGGACTCTGGAGTGATATGGGAGAGTCATCTGTTTGCGTTGATTTTATTGGTTAATAAAGAGACTGCCTTGGCCCATTTGATAGGCCAGCCCTTAGTTAGACGGAGTAGACAGAACAGAATTCTGGGAGAGAGGCAGATGCTTCAGACATTCACCATAGGCAGTCACCATCCTTCTCCTCTCCAAGACAGAAATGCAGGTTAAGATCTCTCCTGGTAAGCGACCACCTCGTAGTACTATGCAGATTACTAAATATGGGTTAATTAGCCAATAAGTGACTGAAACTAATGGGTCAGGCAGTGTTTAAAAGAATACAGTTTCCGTGTAATTATTTTGGGTAAAGCTAGCTGGGTGGTGGGACACAGCCCGCCATCCATCAACACTGGAGTGCTTTAACTGTGGTGCAGAAGACAGTGTGGAGATGGTCCCATAGAAAAATCTGGAGTGCTTTAACTAGGGTGCAGAAGATAGGCTATAATTTGTTATATTGTGGAGTCCAGAGTGCTTTAACTGTAGTGCAGAAGACAGGGTTGATGATGTTACATCGAGGAGTCTAGAGTGCTTTACCTGGGGTCAGAAGAGAGGGTTGATATGGTTACATTGAGGAGTCTGGGGTGCTTTATCTACAGTGCAGAAGACAGGCTGGGGATCATTACACTGAGGAGTCTGGAGAACTTTCACTGGGGAGCAGAAGACCAGGTGGAAATGGTTACATTAAAAAGTCCAGAGTGCTTTAACTGGGGTGCAGAAGACAGTCTGTAGATGTTACATTGAGGAGTCCTTTGTACCTTAACCAGGGTGTACACGACAGCGTGGAGATGGTGACATTGAGAAGAGTGGTATGCTTTACCCGAGGTGTAGAAGACAGGGTGGAGTTGGTTACATTGAGGAGTCTGAGTGCTTTGACTGTGGCACAGAAGACATGGTGGAGATGGTTACACTGATGAGTCTGGAGTGCTTTAAATGGGTGAGGTAGACAGGGTGGTGTAGTATGTGGAGCAGGCTGCGGCCTGCTGTCCAGCTCCCAGCTGCCCAGCTATCTTAACCCCAAAATAACCACACAGAAATTTTATTAAAATCTGCCTAGCCCTAATTAGCTCTAATTTCCCATTGGCCAACTCTTACACTTATAATTCAACACATTTCTAATAATCTGTATGTCACCATGAGGTTGTAGCTTACCCAGAAAGATTCAGCATGTCTGACCCTGGTGACTACATGGTGGCTCTCTCTGCCTGCCTTCTTCCTCCCAGCATCCATTTCTGTCTTTCCTGCCTACCTAAGTTTCTGCCCCATCAAAAGGCCAGGGCAGTTTTCTTTATTCAACCAGTGAAAGCAACACAAATATAGGAGGGGGTCCTACACCATTTCCCCTTTTTCTGTTTAAACAAAAATGAATGGCTTACATATAACAAAACACTTATCAAGCAAGAATTACAGTTACAATATTATATCTATTTTATCTTTTATCATAACAATGGAAAACTACAAATATCTATATATCTTCAACTCCATCAAAGACTCCAGAAGGATATAATATTACCTAAATAAACGAGAAGTAAGCAACTTCCAAAACTCTAGAAATGACAGAGACATCTGACTGCCTGTACAGTCACCCAAAGTTATTCTGTACCATTGGGGCATCCATCTTTAGCCTACAGGCCCATATTATCCAGCAAAAAATTTTTGTAAAGCAGGAAATTTGAATTACAGTTCAGTCACTTTCTTCTTTATCCTGCACAATGTCTCACAGACTCTTTTATTAATCAGGAACCCCAAAGGGTCTTCTCAACTTTAGGCAAGTTCAGCAGTCCTCTCTCTGAAGATTCTTTATGTGCAGTTAATGCAACAGTCCAGGCAAGAGCAGTTTCTTGCCCAAATGGTTATCAAATTTCATAAGGAGCCTCTTTGATGCCCATCTTCCTCTTGAAGTAGATGATGATGCCAGGAGGGGACGTGTCTCATTGGAATAAAAAGCCCTAAGTTACTAAAACTTTAAAAATGCCATATTCTATAGTCTTTGAAAGATATGAAGAATTCTTATCTAACTGAAATATATATATACATATATATACATATATATGTATATATATACACACTCACACACACATATATACATATATATGTGTATATATGTATATATATAAAACTAACATGACTACAAACTTGACTATTATTAATAACTATCCTTTTAAAAGCTATATTTCCTAATTATACATTACATTTCTAAATGAACTACAAAATCACAATACCTTAATCAAGATCAGAAATATATACATATAACAAAATTGACCTTAAATTTATATCAATAAATCAAGATTCATACAAATGCAAATTATTTATATCTATATCATATCCCCCTTTAAATATAAAAGAACATTTATAAACAGTATTTGGGAATATGGGCACAGTTTTTTCTCTCCAAACTGCTTCATGCTTTATGGGGGCGCTGTTATTCAGGTCTTTCATAGTATAACAAGTGTGCTAGGTTTATCTCAGTTGGCAGTTAAGTGTAATAATTTTCTGAAGGTGTTCATGGCACCCTTTCAGGAGGGCATGGTCTATCATACCATACTGGTCTAGAAGCAATCCACAGAGTCTCATCCCCTGTGAAATCAAAAGAAGATCCTCTGTTCCAGAACATCATATCCTCATACCCAAATTTTGAAGTCAAGATACCTTTATGATATACATGCTGGATTATCTTAGCAGACCACACAAAGAAATGTCTTTCTGTACTTAGCTCCTTTACAGTCAAACATTTTAAGGAAACACAATAATACACTGTAGTGATGAGGCAAGCAGGCCTGCTTTTGTCCCGCCCCACTCCCACATGGCTAGCTTAACACCCGAAATAACAACCCACAAATTGTATTCATTTAAATACTGCCTGACCCATTATTTCCAGTCCCTTATTGGCTAACTATCACATATTGATTTAACCCATTTTATTATCTGTATTGCCACTGTATGCTGACTGGCTTACCGGCATGAGTCTAATCAGTGTCCATCTTGGTGAAGAGAGTCATAGCATCTGCCTGACTCTGCTTTCTTCCTCCCAGAATTCTGTTCTGTCTACTCCACCCACCTAAGGGCTGGCCTATCAAAAGGCCAAGGAAGTTTCTTTATTGACCAATAAAAGTAACACATAGACAGATGACCCTCCTACACCATTTCCCCTTTTTCTGTTTAAACAAAAAGAAAGGCATTAACTTTAACATAGTAAAATTAAATATAGCAAAACAGTTATCTAGAAGAATTACAATTACAATATTTAGATATATTTTATCTTTTACCATAACAAAGGATATCTGTAACTATAACTAACCATTCTTCAACTCCAACAAAAGCTCCAGAAGGATATAATATTACTTAAGTAAACAAGAAATAAGCATCTTCCAAAACTCTAGAAATGACAGAGACATCTCATTGCCTGGACAGTCACCCAAAGTTCTTTTGTACTGTTGGGACATCCATCTTTGGCCTATAGGCCCATAGTATCCAGGAGACATTTCCATGAAGCAGGAAATTTCAAAGATAGTTCAGTCACTTTCTGGTGTGTCCTGCAGAATGTCTCGCAGATTCTTTTATGAAACAGGAACCCCAGAGGATCATTTCACCTTTTGGCAAGTTTAGCAGTTCTCTCTCTGTGGGTTCTATATGTTCAGTTTATGCAACAGTCCAAGCAATAGCAGTTCCTTGCCCAAATGACTATCAAACTCCATAAGGAGCCTCTTCAATGCCCATCTTCTTCTTGAAGTAGCTGGTGCTGCCAGGAGCAGATGTTTCTTATTGTCATGAAAACCCTAAGTTATTAAAACATTAAATGCCATACTCTGTAGTCTTTGAAAGATATGAAGAATGCCTATCTAACTGAAATATATCTCTATATAACTAGAAAATCTAACTAACATGACTACAAGCTTCACTATTATTGATTTTTCTTTACTTCTTTTAATCTATAACTATCTGTACTCTGTCTCTTTAAAGACTTTACCCTTTTCTTAAGCATTAACTTTATTTTATGACTTTTTAATACTCCTTTTCTTCTCTCTCCCAAGCCTACATATGCCTATCTAACACTATGACCAATTTAGAGGTCTTTTATGTCTGAGTCTGTCTTACTGCATTGTCCTTAATCCTCTACTGTCTTGAAGAGCCTTTAAAATGCTAAGCAGCTAGGTTGTGGCTCCTCTGGATGTTGGCTCCACCTCTATCTAATTTTAAAATGGTGGACGCACCAATTCTGCTGGCTCTGGGGTCACTAGGTAGGAGCTGCACTCAGCATTTTAACTCTGAGACTGAGGATGCAGAACATACAGCCAAATCTGCCAGGCAGAGCACTGCCATCCTGGAAACATCTCTCTGAATGGCAGCAGAAATCTGCCATGCTTTCCTCCTTGTGCACGCCTAGTAAACCTCATCCCACCACCTGCCCAGGCAGGGAGCATTGAGTAACAGGCATAGTCTCAGCCAGTTTTCTCCCTCCCCTGGGTGGGCACAGAAACTTCTGGGCTCACAAATGTCATTGAAATGCTTTATAGCTGGAGTTTGCTGTGGCAGCACAAACCAGGAAGCCTTGTTTTAAAATGGCATGGCTTTTTTCCTCCTGTGGCTGTTGAGTCAGGAAAATTTCTCTGTGGCAGCCTTCCAACAAACAGCAAAAGGCTGTGTTAAGCTCTATATTTCGGTCTAGAATTCCTTTGAAAGCCCTCTCAGGTTTTATGTGGAGTTAGTCTCAACCATGTTGGGTGCCACTCTGTAGTATGTGGAGCAGGCTGGATCTCACTGCCAAGCTCCTGACCGCCCATATAGCTTAACCCCAAAATAACCACACAGAAATTGTATTAATTAAATTATGGCCTGGCCCAATGGCTCTAATTTCCTGTTGTCCAACTCTTACATCTTAATTCATCACATTTCTAATAATCTTTATGTCACCACAAGTCCGTGGATTACCGAGAAAGATTCAGCATGTCTGACCCTGGTGACTCCATGGCAGCTTTCTCTGCCTGCCTTCTTCCTCCCAGCATCCAGTTCTGTCTTTCCTGCCTACCTAAGGTTCTGTTCTATCAAAAGGCCAGGACAGTTTTCTTTATTCAACCAATGAAAGCAACACAAATATGTAAGGACCTCCTACACCAGGGTGGTGATGGTTACATTGATGAGTCCAGAGTTCAGTAATTGGGGTGCAAATGACAGGGTGGTGAAGGTTACATTGAGGAGTATGTGGTGCTTAATCTAAGATGCAGAAAACAGGCTGGCCATTGATATATTGAAGAGATAGGATGCTATAAGTGGCGTGCAGAAGACTGGGTGGAGATATTTATATTGAGGAGTCCAAAGAGCTTTATTTGTGGTGCAGAAGACATGGTGGGGATTGTCACATTTAGGAGTCTGGATTGCTTTAACTGGGGTGCAGAAGACAGGGTGGAGATAGTTACATTGACAGACTGCTTTAACTGGGGTTCAGAATACAATGTGGAGATGGTTACATTGAAGAGTCAGGAGTGCTTTAACTATGGTGCGGAAGACAGGGTGGATATGTTTACATTGAGTTTACTGGAGTGCTTTAACTGGGGTGCAGAAGAGAGAGTGGAGATGTTTACGTTTAGGAGTCTGGAGTGCTTCACTGTGGGTGCAGAGACAGGGTAGGGATGGTAAATTCTAGATTCTGGAGTGCTCTAACTGGGGTGCGGAAGAAAGGGTGAAAAAGGTTACATTGAGGACTTCGGAGTGCTCTAACTGGGGTGCAGAAGTCAGGAGAAGATGGTTACATTAAGATGTCTGGAGTGCTTTAATTAAGGTGCAGAAGACAAGATGGAGATGATTATACTTATGAGTCCAGAATGCTTTAACTGGGGTACAGAAGAGAGAGTAGGGATGGTAACATTGAGGAGTATGGGGTGCTTTAACTAAAATGCAAAAGACAGGGTAGGGATGGTTACACTATGAGTCTTCAGTGCTTTAAACTGGCTGCAGAAGACAGGGTGTGGTTCTTTACATTGAGGAGTCCAGAGTGCCTCAACTGGGTTGCAACTAACAGGAGGGTGATGGTTAAATTGAGGATTTCTGAGTACTTTAATTGGGGTACCCAAAACAGGGTGGATATGGTTACATATACGAGTTCAGAGTGCTTTAACTTGAGTGCTAAAACAATTTGGAAATGGTTACAATGAGGAGCCTGGTGTGCTTTAACTGGTGTACAGAAGACAATATGGAGATGGGTACATTTAGGATTCCAGAGCGCTTTAACTGGGATGCAGAAGACAGTGGGAGATGGTTACATTGAGGAGTCTAGAGTGATTTAACTGGTGTTCAGAATATAGGGTTGAGATGGTTAAATGGTGGACTCCTTTAACTGGGGTGCAGAAGATAGGGTGGGCCTTGTTACATTGAGGAGTCTGGAGTGCTTTAACTGGGTTCAGAGCACTTGATGGTGATGGTTACGTTTAGGAGCATGGGGTGCTTTAAAAGGGGTGCAGAAAAGAGTGTGGAGATAGTTACATTAAAAGTCTGTAGTCCTTTAACAGGTATGAAGAAGACAGATTGGGGATGGTTACATTGAAGTGTCCGAAGTGCTTTAACTTGGGTGCAGAAGACAGTGTGGAGGTGGTTACATTAATTAGTCTGGTGTGCTTTTCCTGGGGTGTAGAAGACATGGTGGGGATGGTTTCATTGATGAGTCTGGAACCCTGACTCACAATCTGGACTAGAAATTTTAATGGAAATATATCATTTAGTTAATATAAAGCTACACAGACCATCAGCAAGATTCTTTATGTGCAGAAACAAAAGCATCTTCAGAATTAAGCCATGAGCAATCCTGTATTTCAAGGCAATAGAAGACGAGGAGCAAATAAAACATATGAAAAGGAAGATGTGTTGGCAAGTGTTAAACCCACCAAAATATGTAGGAAACTGACCAACAGCAGAATGAAGACTGACCTGGGGAAGCACCATTAGTCCAAGCACTCCGTTAGGAGATTAATACAAAAGACTGAGTTTAAGGATATTCTTGACTTAATAGGAGTGCCAGCCCAGGCGAATATTTAACAGGGAGGGGTGATTTGAAGGGAGAAAAACTTGAATAGTCTCCTGGGAAACAGAAGTGTGTGTGTTCTCTGGAACTGTGGAGTGATTGCTAGACTGCATCAAGGACCCACTTGAGGATTACTGGCCCTTTAAAGTGAAAGTATTCAGCATGTCTGTGCCGATTTCTGCAGCCACATTCAATTGCACTGGTGTAGACTCAGGGTTGGGGTTTTGCCAGGTAAGTACAAGGAAATGACAGAAGACTGCTCAAAATGTGTGTATATTCAAGAAAGTAATTTACATAACTAATTATGGACTCCGGCTCTATAAGGAAGGAGGTAAGGACAACCAGGATTTGGTGAGAGTCAAGATTTGGTTACCCAGACACAGAATCTCTCTATACTCAGAACAATGAGTTGCCTGTTGAAGAGCTGGATGCACATTAGGAAGATTCTAAAGGGATGCTGCTTATAGAAGTAAGCAGCTATAGTAGTAAGGAGGGCAATAATTTTGGGAGTAGAAACTTGCCAAAGACTAATGGCAGCCCATTGAAGGCTTCTGTCTAAAAAGTACTTATCCTGTACCTTGGGTTCATTGTGAGCCTGAGGGTTGCAGCATCCCCATCTGTCACATCACCCCAAAGCCTCATTGATCCCTTAAGCTTCTTTGTCCTTCCTGTCATCCCACCACTGAGTGTTTCCACCACATGAGCTACTCTCTGAGCTGAAGCCTCTCAACCCTTCTTCATCCTTGCCTCTGAGATTCTTCTTCTTCTTCTCTTCTTCTTCTTCTTCTTCTTCTTCTTCTTTCTTCTTCTTCTTCTTCTTCTTCTTTCTTCTTCTTCTTTCTTCTTCTTCTTCTTCTTCTTCAATTAATAAAATATCAGAGCAAGAAATTGGAGTTCAATAAAATATTATGTTGTGGGGAAATCTTATGCCCTCTGATAGATTCTCCTCATTCTTATCACTTCTGCCACCTTAACCCCTATTGTCGACATTTTATACTCTAGGGGTTTCTGTTTGTTTGATTTCTTTAGTTTCCACATAAAAGTGAAAGCCTGTGATACTTTTCTTTTGTGCCTGACAGATTTTACACTTAATGTGACTTCTATTATATTATATTTATTATATTATATTATATTACATTATATTATACATTATATTACAAATGACAGGATTTTCTTATTTTGTGCCAAATTATTATTTCATTGTGTGTATACATCATAATCCTGATAAGTTTTGACAAGGACATGAGAAAATGGACGCCTTGTATGCTGTGGAGGGAATATAAATTAATACAGTCATTATTGAATGAATGTGAAAGTTGCTCCAAACATTGAAAATAGAATTGTCATATTCTCTCCAGCATGTAATGATACTGAGTATACACTGAAAGGAGATACCTGTGCTTTCATATTTACTAAAGCAGTATTTCCAACAGCCAATAAGTAGAAACCCCACACATCTAATTCAGTACCTACTACGAGTAAATCAATGTGTCTGCCTTCTTGCATTCTGAGTGGAAGATACAACAGCATCTTTAATTCTTCTGGATATCTCAGTCTTCAACTAAGCCTGGGAGTCTTCATGTCAGCAGAGGGGTGGAAGTTTCTACTTTCATCCACTGCCTGACTTGGTACCAATGATCTCTGAATTTCTCTTGTCAAACACTAGGAGGATAAACAGGCTCAAGAAGCAAGGATATAGAGGTTGGGGCTTGTGTTGTTAGTTCAGCTTATGACTCACTCAACCCATAACAATTTCTTTTATGCAAATACCCAATAGTATTCCTTGGAAGCCTTCATCCTATGGTGCAGGACCCTGAGACTTCAGGGATATCAGTGAATGATAAAAAGATAGAAGCTGGCCCTTCCAAAAAAAGGAAGAAGTTGCCAGGTGGTGGTGACACATGCCTTTAATCCCAGCACCTGGGAGGCAGCGACAGGCAGATCTCTGTGAGTTTGAGGACAGCCTAGTCTACAGAGTGAATTCCAGGACAGGCTCCAAACTACACAGAGCAAACCTGTCTTGAAAAAAAAAAAGGTGTTTCTTCAGTGATACTGCCTTTCACTGTATGATCATTATCCTTTCAGAAAACTTTTCTGTTTGAAGATAAAAAAGCCAATAATTAACACTTGTCAGACACTATAATGCCCAGAAGTCATCTGGGTTCCTTTCAATCATCCTATTCTCATGTCTTCATTTGTATGTTGTAGAGGGCTAGTAATTCTAGGAGAATTAGAACTCTGCATGCAGCACTCAGTGTGTCCAGTGACTTGGATGTAGGATTCTGGGAGAACCTAACTTCCACAACTATCGCTCTAGCCCAAAGTTTTTCCCTATAAGGCTTCTATATCGGCCTTAGTGCCCCTTTGCCAGTCTCCCTGTATCTCTCTCTTTCTCTTCTCTCTCTCTGTCCCTGTCTTGTCTCTGTTCTCGCAAACATATTCCTTTCCTATCTGGCCACCAGAATTCTCTGCCCTTTGGTATACACCTGTGATTTCAACATATTAGAACTTAAGATAGAAATATAACAAAGACTTCAAGACTGCCTTGGATATCAAACAAATAAAATATGAAGAAAACTAAATGAACTTCTAATGGTCAAAATGGCAGCTTTAAGATTGAGGAGGCTGGTGATAGACTTGAGAGGTCCTATAACAAGGTGGAGTCATAGTAGCCTCCCAAGTCCTTGAGTCTGTCCTTCTATCTGGAATTAGTCTGATCAAGGTATCTCACACGTGTGTCTCTTGAGCTCCATAAAGTACAGATGTGCTCATGATGCTGAGAATATAGCAATAGGCCAAGAATACTGAAGACTGTGCCTTCAGGGCCATCACAACAAAGAACAGGTGCCATAGTAGTAAATAAGCACAGTATAGGTCAGATCCCATAAAATCTAAGGTGACAACTATTTTATGACCCATTAAATAAGCTGAAATGCCAGCTAAGCTGTGAAGTGCTTGTTTTATACTCAAAATACCTTAATTAATGTATTACAGTCATTAATTTTTATCATCACAGTTCTGTCCATTTATTTCCTTAAAAGTAAATTACAGGCAGAATAAAGTTGAAGTGCACTTGCTCACATTTACTTCCACTTAAATCCCTTTTGGACTCACATATGTCTATGTCCTACATATTTAGGGTCTCTTCTCCAATGCAGGTGCAGCATTGCCACATGAAAGCCACCCTCACTTCAGAGCCCAACACACACAATAGAGTGGAAAAGTGGGAACTATATGGAATATATCTTTTAGGATCTCTGACCTGTGCCAATGTGTGTAATGGTGTCAGGCCTGTGGGGAAGACCAAGAAGAAAGGTAGTATGAGTAGCAGTAGAAATGACAGTTGGACATTCACTGTGCTAATGGCTCCTGGGAAGTAACAGTTGAGCTCCTTTAAGGGAGGTAAGAAGAGTTATGTATTATTTGGAGAATATTCTATGAAAGTAAACTACAATTGTCAAGGCCCTCAGGAAAGTGTTAGTGACATGTCTGAGATTCAAAAGTTTCTCTTTGTGACACCCAAGCAACCCTGTATAATACTGAACACTAGTCACAAAAAAAGGCTCGTGTGACTAAACTATTAGAATGTCCCTGGTTCTCTCAGGGATATCAGAAGATGAAAGCTTCTTGAGAAGCAGACAAAGAGGCTTTTTCCCTTTCCTCACTTAGGTAAGGCTACAATGGGCAATTTCTGACATGAATTTTCATTCTCCAAGGGATACCACTTTCCACCTTGTCCTGTCATTCTCAAAATGTATGTGCACTTCCAAAGTATATATATATGGCAACCTAATTCTCAATGTGATACTTTTGAAGATGGAGCCTTAAACAATGTAGCCCTCATGAACAACAGCATTATTGAAGCTTGAGGAAGTCTGTCTTTAGAACATGTGAAGTCATTTGAGAAGGTTTCTTCTGTGAGGATCTGAACCTTCTGTTATTTCAAATTCATTCTTCTTATTCTCCAGAACTGAGAACGATATGCTTTTTTATTCACAAGTTACCTCTCTTGGTTCCTTGTTTAGCAGCCTACAAGCTTAGGTGTCTGCATCTTTTCTGTCACATAGCTTCAGACATGAGATGTTTTGCTGCAGCACAGAAATGCCTCCTTACAAACACAACACATTTCCATTGTCTGCCTATTGTTTGATCACTTGATCCCAGTTCTAGTAGAAAAGGGTCCTGGGATATAAACATGAGTTCAGTGTGTCTAGAGCTGTGATTACCAGGACAAAGTGGCAGGAGGCGAGCTCAGCAAATCCACTTCATCAGCTGCCTCTGCAGTAGATGTAGTCTAATGTCCCAACTACAAAATAGCATTACCTTCTCCATTCTGTGCCTTAACAACAGCTCCTTTTCTCTAGAATATTTACACTTTGAAATTTTAATCTAAATGCTCATATGAGATTGTTAATTCCATAGGCACAGGGACAGGAGAGCTATCTCAGCTTCTCTGTGGCTCTTTTTCTCATTTCCATCACATAGCCTAATATCTTGTATGTTTGGAATTAAATATTCAAAATCTTTCTACTCAGAGCAAACTATTTAATGCTTATTATATGTTTCATTTTAATATCCAAAACCAATTTAATATCATTTAATTAGTATGTTGCATTTTTAATTATTTTGCTCTCATTTGAAAAGAACAGAAATGGAGAGATAATTCACTTGGTACAATATTTCCTAGTATGCAGGAAAACCTGAGCTCTGGTTATCTCTAGCACCCAGCACCCAGCAAAGCAAGCAGTAGCACAGGCCTTTAATACCAGCCCTTAGGAGGTAGAGATAATCAGAATTTGAAGGTTATCCTTAGATACATAAACAATTCAAGTGGAGTCTGTGATACAAAACAAAGAAACACATAAATTAATAGTCACGAAGTACACATTAGAAAAATCTTCAGGTGAGTGAAGGCTACACATAGCATTCCCCAGTTGCCTGTAGCTCTCTTTCTAGGGCTGGACACTACAATATTTCTTCATATTAGCATGTCCCTTGATGTTATCACTGTTCAGATCTTGTTTAGCTAGCCATGTTGATGAGTCTCCATGTGTATCTGCATTTTGCAAGGGACAACCCAATTGGTTATCTAATATAAGTGGTTCGCCTGAGAATGTGTGTGTGTGTACAATATTACATATTAAGAAAGTTGTGTTGTGTTTTAAAACACACACACACACACATATATATAGTATACACATATGGTATATGAAAAAAGGCTATGAATTTGAGGAGAGCAAGTGAGGTTCATTGGAAGGTTGGAGGGAGAAGGGGAGGAGGGAATGATATAATTATATTATAATTTAAAAATATTAAAATATTCAGGTGAAATATTTGTATTACATATATTATTTATCATCCAGGCCAGCATGATGAGTAAGAGGTTAAAGGTACTTGCTGAAGACCTTAGTTCAATCACTTTATATGGAGTCCATATAAAGATAAAAGGAGAGAATCACAGTCAAAAAGTTGTCTTGTGACCTCCACATATGCACCATGGCAGGTATACTTGCACTCAACACACACACACACACACACACACACACACACACCACACCATATCATGGGCAAGAATAAAATAAATTTTAAAAAAGCCCTCCATGACCTATTATCTGGTAAAATAAACCTGTAATACGTTGGTTTCTATTACTGTATGTTTTTTCAACACATAACATTTTTCACACAAACACCCAAAGGGAATTACAAAAATTTATTCTCTTAATATTATCTTGGTGATTTCATGGGTGGAGTTTTTGCTGATTAAGTACAGATTATATATCATAGCTAACTCTTACTTGCTTTTGGGAGGAATTATTCTGCTCATTTTTAGTAGCCCTGAAAGATACAATGTTTCCTTAATATGGAAATTCTGGAATCTTGCACACAAATTCAACATTGTCATAATGCACCTTTGGCATCTCATTTGAAAAAAAAGCACAAAAGAAAATAAGGGTCTCTTAAGTTCTACTACATTTATATTTTCAATAGTGGGAATAATGAACAGATGAAATACACAATAAAGCAAATTTTGTAAACTAATATCTACTTCTGAAAATAGCATAAAAAAGAAAACATGGTAGAGGGTGTTAGAGAGACTAAGAATCTCATGCAAGGAAGCAGGCTGTAGGGGCAGATGACTCACCCTGCACTGTGAAGAACTATTCAACTTTTCTTCTGCTTGCTACTTCCTGTCCTCTTCTGTTTTCATTCTATAACTCATTGTATATAATTAGTTTTGTTGGGATGTGCATGGACTTAACACCATTCACTGGAGCATGAGCAGCTACCATGGATTGCAGCCCTGAAGTACCCCCTTTAGCCATCAACTGCAGATTGTCTCTCAGGTATGCTGGGCCTCCTTAATCCCTCCACCATTCATGCTGGGAATTGACTGTTGTGTGGTAACCAACACCTTTCTAATTAGATTTAAGGTCCACTCTACAACAAAAACCTTGTGCCTGGAATTCGTATCTGTCCAGTAACCCATGGAAGAGGAGGTGTAAGACCTAAGGAAAAATATCACCACTATTACTTTGTGAAACAGACATAGTGTCAAACTGTCTTAACTGTAATCATAAGCACAGATGAGTGCAGCTCCCAGCCCTCATCACAAAGGCTTCTTTTTACAGTGAACTATGACAGTCAGTACAGAAAGTTCTCTGATGAGAACCAAGAGGCACATTAATCTAAGGTGGCATCTGTGAGGAGGAGGTGGAAGGATTGTAGGAACTAGAGGTCAGAAAAGACTGCTGGGAAAGAGTCTCCTGGACATGACAGGGTCTTTGCACTATGTGAATATAAGTAGCTGTGGTTGCCACACACTGTTCTTCTTAGAAAAATTTCTGTGACTCAATGTACATGTATACTATACTAAAAAGTTTCAATCTTGTGAGCTGTGCTGAACTGTTGTTTTGACACTGATTTAGCAGAAGCACTACTGGTAATGAGGAAAGGGACAAGAGAGGGTGGGAGTAAGGAAAGTATGATGAATGAAAAGAAAAGAAAGGAAGGAGGAATCCAACTCCCTTTTCTGACTTCCTTGGGCATCAGGTATATATGTGGTACACAGACAGGCACACAGGCCAAACACTCAAATACATTAAATAATAGAATAAATAAATCTGAAAAATGAACAGTGGATACAAGGACTAAACTTTTCCTAAGTGATACAATGTTTGATTAGCATACAGAAGGCCTGTGTTTGATTCACAACACACCAAGAAGAATAAGTGGATCTAGTGGTGAGTGTACAACTGCTTCTTATGGGAACTGCTCACCATTTTCTGGACTTTAAAACATTGGTTTTGGTTATTCATTTAGTTTTGTTGTTGTTTTGCTTTTATTTGAAGGCAACTATAATACCTTCTGTGAAAGGAGAGAAGTAGTTCCCTATTGAATAATTGAACAACTATTCTGTATAAAATGGAAAACACAGTAATTATGTCTATGAAATTCAGCTGTCAACACTTCTAACATATTTGTGTTATTTAAAACCTACTAGGATTGCAGTTTTCAGGGCTTGGGGCTTTTAGGACTTTAACATCCAGTATTTTTAATCTTCCTGAACTATGACATTTGGGATTTTGATCTTTAGAAACTGCTATTTCCAGATTTCAACATGTATCATGATGGTATTTGCCAGGTTCTTCTGAGGCTGGCAGCAGCCTATTGATGCCATGGGGTTTTAGCAGAGCTGTTATAATATGGAGAGCCATAGGCACTCTCAGCTCTTGCTCCCAGTGAGTTCTACAGGATCACCAAAGTTCAATGTCTTCATGATTTTCTTAAGAAATTTTGGCCTTTCTGGGACTACAGAGCAGGACCCTGTCTTAACATCTCTCTCTCTCTCTCTCTCTCTCTCTCTCTCTCTCTCTCTCTCTCTCTCTCTCTCTCTCTCTCTCCTCTCTCTCCCTCCCTCTCTCTATACACACACATATACATATATATACATATATATATGTATATGTATATATATTCCCCTCCCACCAAGCTTTGTGTTTTCCAAAGGGTTATTTAAAGTCCCTCAATAAATTTTCTAGTTTTAAATTATTTTCTATGTAATATATATATATATATATATATATATATATATATATATACATACATACATTTTCTTGGACTTCTGAATAAGATTTCTTAATATTTTAGTTATCTCTGGCTTGTGAGAAACATGCTAATTTTTGTAAAAAAATCTACAATCATATATTTTGTTAAAATGTGTATTAGTCATCTTTGGTTATTGAAAGTATAATCACAAAATCTGCAAATAATGACAAAGGTATAAATATAATTTAATACTACTAATAAATTTTAAAATATTTTATCGAATGATTCTAGCTATTTTAAGAATTTTGTTTTTAACTTACATATTTTGTTTAATATTCTGTATTTATTATACATACTATTGGGCCATATAAAAGTATGTTTGTATAAGTATACACTGTGCTTTGAGTATATAATTCTTATTTGAAAGATTTTTAAAATGATTATAAATTATTCCTTTGTATGTAGACTTAAAATTTTGCAGGTACAGAAAATGGTTACTCTCTCAAATTAGAACATGAACCTAGTTTGGATCCAGTAGATAAAAATTGCAAAGTTAAAGAGTTTAGTTGTTCCTTATTAATTTTTCATGATTTTTGGCACATGATGTAACACATTTGTTACACCTTTCTTTTCTTTGTTGCCTTGCTTGAAGTATTTTTGTTAGTTTCTTTTAAAGATAAATGCATTGTTCTGTAGTTACATGGTGAGGTTTTATGTAAAAATCCAAGAAAAGCCTGCAAAACTAGCTAGAAATTACCTTTCCTTCATGTTTACCTTCACTTTAAAGCTACCACTTGCTTCTATTAGATTTTTTTATGACTTCTTCTTTCTTTTTTCTTTCTTTTCTTTCTTTCTTTCTTCTTTTCTTTCTTTCTCTTTCTCTCTTTCTTTCTTTCTCTTCCTCCTTCCTTCCTTCCTTCCTTTCTTTCTTTTTCTTTTTCTTTCTTTCTTTCTTTTTAAATGTGTAAGAAAGGCTTATTTATTAATTTATTTTTTGTTAAAAATGTCCACCTCGTCTTCTCCTCCTATTTCCCACTCCTCCCCCAACTTCCCATTCCCCTCCCTCTCCAGTCCAAAGAGCAGTCAGGGTTCCCTGCCCTGTGGGAAGTCCAAGGTCTTCCCCCCTCCATCAAGGTCTAGGAAGGTGAGCATTCAAACAGTCTAGGTTCCCACAAAGCCAGTACATGCAGTAGGATCCAAACCCAGTGCCATTGTCCTTGGCTTCTCAGTCAGCCCTCATTGTCAGCCACATTCAGAGAGTCCAGTTTGATCAAATGCTCCATCAGTCCCAGTCCAGCTGGCCTTGGTGGGCTCCTATTAGATCAGTCCTACCGTCTCAGTCAGTGGGTACACCCTTCCCTATCCTGACTTCCTTGCACATGATCTCTTTCCTTCTGCTCCTCATTTGGACCTTGGGTGCTCAGTCCAGTGCTCCAATGTGGGTCTCTGTCTCTATGTCCTATCTCCATCCATCACCAGATGAAGGTTCTATGGTGATATGCAAGATATTCATCAGTGTGGCTATAGGATAAGGACAGTTCAGGTGCCTTCTCCTCAGCTGCCCAAGGAAAAGCTGGGAATATCTCCTTATACACCTGGGAACACCTCTAGAGACCAGTCTCTTCTTTGCCAACCCTAAAATGGCTCCCTTAATTATCTACCTCCCTGCTCTCAAATCCCCCCTTCCTCCATCCCAACCATCCCATTCTTCTAAGCTCTCCCCATCCTCCCCTTCTCCCTTCTCTCTCAGGATCTCTCCTGAACACCAGCCCATCCCCAGACCTGTGCTCCCAAATTTGCCTGGCAATCTTGTCTACTTCCAATATCCAGGAGGATAAATATATGTTTTTCTTCTTATTTAGCTTCTCTATGATCACGAATTATAGGCTCTGTGTCCCTTATTTACTGCTAGAATCCACTTATGAGTGAGTATATACCATATTCATCTTTGTGGGTCTGGGTTACCTCACTCAGGATAGTGTTTTCTATTTCCATCCATTTGCATGCAAATTCAAGATGCCATTGATTTTTACCACTAAGTAGAACTCTAATGCTTATATATTTCACACTTTTTAAATCCATTCTTCTATTGAGGGGCATCTAGGTTGTTTCCAGGTTCTGGCTATTACAAATAATGCTGCTATGAACATAGTCGAACAAATGCTTTTGTAGTATGATTGGGCATATCTTGGGTATATTCCCAGAGTGGTATTGCTGCTGATCCTAAAGTAGGTTGATCTCAACTTTCCTGAGAAACGGCCACACTGTTTTCCATAGTGGTTGCACAAGTTTGCATTCCCACCAGCAATGAATGAGTGTTCCCCTTACTCCACAACCTCTCCACCAGAGGCTATCATTGGTGTTTTGGCTTTTAACCATTCTGACAGGTGTAAGATGGTATCTCAAAGTTGTTTTGATTTGCATTTCCCTGCTCACTAAGGAGGTTGAGGATGACCTTAAGTGTGTTTTGGCCATTTGAACTTCTTCTGCTGAAAATTCTCTGTTCAGTTCAGTACCCCATTTTTTTTAATTGGGTTAATTAGAATTTGAAAGTCTAGTTTCTAGACTTCTTTATATATTTTGGAGATTAGACCTTTGTCTGTTGTGGGGTTGGTGAAGATCTTCTCCCAAACAGTAGGTTGCCTTTTGTCTAATGACAGTGCCTTGCTTTACAGAAGCTTCTCATGTAGGAGGTCCCATTTTATTCAGTGTTGCCCTTATTGTTCTTGTTACTTGGGTGTACATGTGTTGTAGAATACTTCCCACTCTCTCTTCTATCAGATTCAGTGTTTTCAAATTCATATTGAGGTCTTTAATCCATTGGACTTGAGTTTTGTGCATGGCGATACATATGGATCTATTTTCATTATTTTTTATTAAAAGTTTCCACCTCCTCCCCACCCTCCCATTTTACCTCCCCCTTCTCCCTCTACCTCCCCCTCCCTCTCATGCATGAAAAACAGTAAGGGTTCCCTGCCTGTGGGAAATCCAAGTTCCTCCCCCTTCCATCCAGGTCTAAGATGGTGCGCATCCAAATTGGCTAGCCCCCCCAAAGAAAAGTATGTGTAGTAGGACTCAAAATCCAATGCCATTGTCCCTTGGCTTATCAGCAGCCCTCATTGTCTGCCATGTTCAGGGAGTCCGGTTTCATCATGGTTTTTAAGTCCCAGTCCAGTGGCCTTGGAGAGCTCCAATTAGGTCAGCCCCCCACCATCTTGGTGGGTGGGTGCACTCCTCGTGGTCCTAACTTCCTTGTTCATGTTCTCCCTTCTTCTGTGCTCGTTTGGATCTTGGGAGCTCAGTCTGGTTGCTCCATGTGTGTGGGTCTGTCTCTAGCTCCATCCATGCCAGATGAAGTTTATATGGTGATATGCAAGATATTCCATCATTATGGCTATGGGATCTGGCCTTTTCGACTCCCTCTACTCAGCTGCCCAAGTAACAGCTGGGGGCATCTCCCTGGATACCTGGGAACCCCTCTAGGGTCAAGTCTTTGACAACCCTAAAATGGCTCCCTTAATTAGTATATATGCTTCCCTGCTCCCATATCCACCCTCCTATATCCCAACCATCCCATTCCCCCAAGTTCTCCCCATCCAACCCTTCACAAATTTCTATCCCCCACTCTCCCTTAACCCCCATCCCACCAGCCCCAAGTTCCAATTTTTGGCCCGGCAATCTGTCTACTTCCAATATCCAAAAGGATAACTATAGGTTTTTTCTTTGGTCATCTCTTATTTAGTTCTATAGGCTCTCGAATTATAGGCTCGATGTCCTTTATTATGTCTAGAAACCAAATTATGAGTGAGTACATCCCATGTTCATATTTTTGGGTCGGGTTACCTCACTCAGAATAATGTTCCTATTTCATCCATTTGCATGCAAAATTCAAGATGTCATTGATTTTTAACACTGAGTAGAACTCTAATGTATATATTCCACAGTTACTTCATCCCATTCTTCCACTGAAGGGCATCTAGGTTGTTTCCAGGTTCTGGCTATTACAAGTACTGCTGTTATGAAACATAGTACAACAAATATGTTTGTAATATGATAGGGCATCTCTTGGGTATATTCCCAAGAGTGTAATTGCTGGGTACTGGGGTATGTTGATCCCGAATTTCCTGAGAAACCAACACACTGCTTTTTTAAAGTGGTTGCACAAGTTTGCATTCCCACAACAATGGATGAGAGTATCCCTTACCCCACAACCCCTCTCCAGCAAAAGCTATCGTTGGTGTTTTTGATTTTAGCAAATCTGAGACATGTAAGATGGTATCTCAGAGTGTTTTGATTTTGTATTTCCCTGATCACTAAGGAGGTTGAGCATGACCTTAAGTGTCTTATGGCCATTGAACTTCTTCTGTTGAGAATTCTCTGTTCAGTTCAGAGCCCCATTTTTTAATTGGGTTAATTAGCATTTTGAAGTCTAGTCTCTTGAGTTCCTTATATATTTTAGAGATCAACCTTTGTCAGTTGCAGGGTTGGTGAAGATCTTTTCCCAGTCAGAGGGCTGCCTTTGTGTCTTAGTGACAGTGTCCTTTGCTTTACAGAAGCTGCTCAGCTTCAGGAGGTCCCATTTATTCAATGTTGCCCATAATGTCTGTGCTGCTGGGGTTATATATAGGAATCAGTCTCCTTTGCCCTCATGTCATAGTGTACTTCCCACTTTCTCCTCTATCAGGTTCAGTGTCTTCAGATTAATATTGATGTCTTTAATCCATTTGGACTTGAGTTTTGTGCATTGTGATAGATATGGATCTACTTTCATTCTTCTACAGGTTGACATCCAGTTTGCCAGCACCATTTGTTGAAGATGCCCTCTTTCTTCCATTGTGTACTTTTGGCTCCTTTATCAAAAATCAGGTGTTCATAGGTTTGTGGGTTGAGATCCATGTCTTCTATTCATTTCTATTGGTCTATTTCTCTGTTTTTTATGTCAATACCAAGCTGTTTTCCAATACTGTAAGCTCTGTAATAGTGTTGAAATCAGGGATGGTAATGCCTCCAGAAGTTCCTTTATTGTATAAGATTGTTTTGGCTATCCTGGGTTTCTTGTTTTTCCATATAAAGTTGATTATTGTCCTCTCAAGATCTGTGAAGGAATTTTGATGGTACCTTGATGGGGATTGCATTGAATCTATAGATTGCCTTTGGTAGAATTGCCATTTTCATTATGTTGATACTCCCAATCCAAGGGCAAGTGAGATCCTTCCATTTTCTGTGTCCTCTTCAAATTCTGTCTTCAAAGACTTATAGTTCTTGTCACATAGATCTTTTACTTCCTTGCTTAGTGTTACCCCAAGATATTTTATGCTTTTTGTGGCTACCATGAAAGGTGATACTTCTCTGATTTTCCTTTCTGCTTCCTTATCCTTTGTGTATAGGAGGGCAACTGATTTTTTGGAGTTGGTCTTGTATCCTGCCATATTACTAAAGGAGTTGATCAGCTGTAGGAGTTCTTTGGTGGAGTTTTTGGGGACGCTTATGTACACTATCATATCATCTGCAATAACAAAGTTTAACTGCTTCCTTTCCAATTCAAATCCCCTTGATCCCCTTATTTTGTCTTATTGCTATTGTTAGAACTTTAAGCACCTCTATTGAAGAGATAGGGAGAAAGTGGACAGCCTTGTCATGCTCCTGAATTTAGTGGGATGGTCTTGAGTTTCTCTCCATTTAATTGATATTAGCTGTTGGCTTGCTGTAGATAGCCTTTATTATATTTAGGAATGACCTTGTATCCCTAATCTCTCCAAGACCTTTATCATAAAGGGGTTGTGAATTTTGTCAAATGCTTTTTCAGCATCTAATGAGATGATCATATAGTTTTTTTTTTTCTGTCAGTTTATTCATATGATGGATTACATTGATAGATTATCATATGTTGAACCAGCCCTGCATCTCTGGGATGAAGCCTACTTGATCATAGTGGATAATTTTTCTAATGTGTTCTTGGATTCGGTTTGCCAGTATTTTATTGAGAATTATTGCATCAATGTTCATGAGTGAGATTTGGCTGTAATTCTTTTTCTTGGTTGAGTTTTGTGTGGTTTAGGTAGCAGGGTAACTGTAGCTTCATAAAGGAATTTTGCAATGACCTCTTCTGTTTCTATATTATGAATGCATTAAGTAGTATAGGTATAAGGTCTTCTTGGAAATTATGGTAGAATTCTACATTGAAACCATCTGGTCCTGGGCTCTTTTGGTAGGAATTTTTGATAACAGTTTCTATTTCTTCGCGGACTAACATGACTATATAGATTGTTCACCTGCTCCTGGTTTAACTTTGGTTATATAGTACTTATCTAAAAAATGTCCATTTCATTTACATTTTTCAATTTTGTGGCATACAGGCTTTTTGTAGTAAGATCTAATGATTCTCTGAATTTTCTCTGCGTCTGTGGTCTATGTCCCCTTTTCATTTCTGATCTTATTAATTTGTGTGTTCTCTCTCTGCCGTTTGATTAGTTTGGATAGGGGTTTGTCAGTCTTGTTGATTTTCTCCAGGAACCAGCTTTTTTGTTTCATTGATTCTTTGGATTATTTTCTGTGTTTCTATTTTGTTGATTTCAGCACTCAGTTTGATTATTTCCAGTCTCTGCCTCCTCCTAGGTGAGTCTGCTTCTTTTTTTTCTAGAGCTTTCAGGTGTGCTGTTAATTTTCCAATGTGTGCTGTCTCCGTTTTTCTTTAAGTGGGCACTAGTGCTATGAACTTTCCTCTTAGCACTGCTTTCATAGTGTCCCATAGGTTTGAGTATGTTGTGTCTTGTTTTCATTAAATTCAAGGTCGACTTTAATTTCTTTCTTTATTCTTCCTTGACCAGGTGTGGTCCAGTAGTTGACTGTTCAGTTTCCATGAGTTTGTAGGCTTTCTGGGGGTTGGTAGCATTGTTGTTGATTCTAATTTTAATCCATGGTGATCCGATTAAGACACAGGTGGTTACTAATTCTTTGTAACTGTGACGTTTGCTTTGTTACCGAGTATATAGTCAATTTTCGAAATGTTCCATGAACCGCAGAGAAGAAGGTATATTCTTTCCTATTTGGGTGAATATTCTATAGATTTCTGTTAAGTCCATTGTTTCATTACCTCCATTAAGTCTTTTAATTCTCTGTTAGGTTTCTGTCTGATTGACCTGTCCATTGGTGAGAGAGGAGTGTTTGAAGTCTCCTATTATTAGTGTGTGTGGTTTGTTGCTCTGCCTTGAGTTCTAGTAATGCTTCTTTACATAAGTGGGTGTGTTTTTATATTAGTGGCATAGATATTCAGGATTGAGACTTCATTCTGATGGATTTTTTCCTGTTATGAGTATAAATGTCCCTTTCCATCTCTTCTGATTGATTTTAGTTTGTAGTCAACTTTGTTTGAAATTAGTATGGCCACACCCGCTTGATTCTTAGGTCCATTTGCTTGATAAACCTTTTCCCAACCCTTTATTCTGAGTAGATATCTGTCTTTGTGGTTGAGGTGTGTTTCTTGTAAACAGCAGAATGTTGGATCCTGTTTTCATATCCAATCTCTTATCCTGTGCCTTTTTATAGGTGAATTGAGTCCATTGATATTAAGTGATATTAATGAACAGTGGTTGTTAACTCCGGTCATCAGTTTTTTTTGGTAGTAAGAGATTGTATGTTTCCTTTCTTTGAGATGTGCTGGTGCAGGGGTCTCTAGATGTCTGAGTTATTGTAGGCATTGTTGGACTCCTTGGTTTGTGATTTTCCTTCTATTACTTTCTGTAAGGCTGACTTTGTGGCTACATATTTTTTAAATTGTTTTTTATCCTGGAAAATTTTGTTTTCTCCCTTATAGTGAATGATAGCTTGGCTGGGTTATAATAGTCTGGGCTGCATCTATGTTCTCTTAGTTTCTGCAATACGTCTATCCAGGACCTTCTGGCTATCATTGGTTTTCCTTAGACAATTCAAGTGTAAGTTTGATAGGTTTTGTTGGGGTGGCTAACCACTCCCTTCTTTGCGGGGCATGGCTGCCCCAAGGGGTGGAGGATACCTTAAAAAGAACCGGGTTTGGGGTAGGTGCTCT
Organism: Arvicola amphibius; assembly: GCF_903992535.2. Taxonomy (NCBI): domain Eukaryota; kingdom Metazoa; phylum Chordata; class Mammalia; order Rodentia; family Cricetidae; genus Arvicola; species Arvicola amphibius. The sequence goes on along the minus strand of NC_052065.1, from coordinate 130,702,515 downwards.
CTCTGCTTCTTCCTCCTGGTTCGCAGCTCTCCCTGGAATCTTGGCTCTTTAAATTTATTTTCTCCCCTTATTAAAACTGATTATTTCTAAAAGGACTATTTTGGGTTATTTTCAAATCTCACACATCAGTTTGGCATTCCAACGTGGGGCCCGCCTTCTCGCCCCTCAGCCCCACGTTCCAGGTCCTGCACCGCTGTTTCCCCGGCCGGCCCACCCCGCTCCCTCGGGTACGCGGAAAAACTCCGCTTGTGCAGCTTTTGTAGAGATTCAACATGATTTTAATCTAGCGGATCGTCAGTGCACAGTTTTTTTTTCCCCCTCTGAGCTGCCCGAGTTCCCCCGTCTACAAATCGGCCCCTGATCCGCACCCCCTCCACTGGCTGCTGCTGCTGAGGAACCAAGAGAGAGGAGCTGGCCGGACATCCACCATCTACTTGCCTGACCCGCTGCCCACCTCCACAAGGCCCACCGCCTTCTATCCCCTGTGCACAGCTGCTCGATCCATGTGCCCTGATCCAGGACGCCATCTTTGATTTTCCCTGCTGCATGGATCTAGGTGCATTGCTCCATCTACTGGCAGACAACGGTCATTACAGGTAATTTTTCTTTCAATTGAATTAAATATTCTGATTGAAAATGTCTGATAATATCACGGTTAACAGATTTTATAGTTTGTATAATTACACGATGACTGAAGTTTGGAGCGATTGCAAATGTGGTTTCTTTTGGCTGGATATCTACAGGGCTGGTATCTTCTTTATTTTTCTTTTTTTTCATTACAACGTGGTTGGACCATAGAAAATGATACAGTCCTTACAGGCAAAAGTTTAAAAATTAAAGAAGGACAAGACTGGTTTGGGAAACCAGCTTCAACCACTCCAACAAACAGTTTTAAAGTTCTTGAGGAGAAGTTTGAAATTCTCGAGGAAAGGAATAATAGATCTCCTCTGAGATGGCTTTGTCAATTGAGAAAAATATGCAGGATATTTGTAAACAGTTTGAAGTTCTTGAGGAGAGGTTTTAAAGTTCTCAAAGAAAGGAATAATAGATCTTTCCCTGTAGATGGCTTTATTATTTGAGAAAAAGGTACAGGATATGGCGGACAGGAACAGCTGATTTGAATCAAAATTACAATCCCTGTCTGTAGGAACTGAAGCATTATCTGAGAAGATCCGAATTGTTGAATGTATTAACAAGGACTTTATCAAAGGGCTATAAAAGATTACTGGACAGAATTTCAATACAGGATGGCACAATTCATGCCATAAAAATTCTGTCCAAGGATGAGGACATTATCGGTGTTAGACAAACTTCATGCCTTTTAAATCCTCTATGAAAGCCTTGGAACATAATACTGGGCAAGAGATTCAGGCATTGCAGAAGGCAATGGTAACAGACTTAAAAAGATTGAGGAAATTATAGACTCTGATAAACAGGAGCAAATAGTGCAAAAAAAAAAATCTTGACCCCATCAGTAAATAGAACTCTCCAGGATAGTTTAAACAAGACTCTGCCTATTTTTCCGGTAATAACAACAGAGAAGGTGACTGGTTCTAAAAACCCTAACGTCACCAAGGAATATACATGGGAACTCATCCATATGAATGATCTGAAAGAAATTAAACAAGCCTGTCATAAATTTTGGGATACATAGCTCCTTTGTTAAGGAGATGCTAAAATTGTGGTCCATCAATGCGAGACCAACGCCAAGGGACTGGATTGATCTAGTATCTGTGGTTCTAGAGAGCAGATCGTAATCAAACTGAAAGTGTATGTTCAGACAAGAGGCTAGGCTTTTAAAACAGCAGGAAAGATCAAAGGGAGTTTGACATTACCCTAGATGAAATTCTGGGTGAAGGACTTTAATCTGATCCTCTAGAACAAGCTAATTATGATGAACACACTTTATCCATAGTACTACCGCAGCCTTAAAGGCTTGGGACAGGGTTCAAGACCCAAGACAGAGAACGGAATCATATATCAGAGTTTTAACACAGGGTCCGAGAGAACCATTTGTTGACTTTTTACATAGACTAACCTAAAGCTGTACAAATAGGGATATCTGACCCAGAAGCAAGACATATAATAATTGAGTCCCTTGGCTTATGGAGAATGCCCATGTGGAGTGCCAAAAGGGTTTTGATGCCTCTAAAGATCAGATCAGCACCTTTGGATAAATGTGTCTTACATACAATGAATGTTAAATTGTTCGACCTTGGCACAGAGGCCCTGGGTGAGAAGAAGAAGCAATTGCCAATGGTCTAAAAGAAACATCAACATGCCAAATGTTTTAATTGTGGCAAAATGGGACATATGAAATGGAATTACAGACACAGGATTTACAGAACAAATAATAATAATGCACCCCATCCACGAATAACAGGAATAGGAGGCCTCAGCCTTCAGGTTTATGTGGAGATGTGGAAAAGGTTATAGACATTGGGATAGTGACTACAGATCGTTCAAGAGATAGGCAAAGGAAATCCACTACAAGTGGTGAGGAAACGCCATGGGGGCCTCTCGCAGGCCCCCCATGGCAACATATGGTCCAGTCATTTTCCCGTTACTATGGAGAAACATGCCTTGTCAGAACAATTAGAAAACATGTCTGCTGTTAGAAGCAAAACGGCCTGCCTGAAGAAGAATTACGTGTATTTTGGAAAACTTCTATAAGTGATCAAAGCACCAAAGTTAAGAGTGTGTGTAAATGGCATTTTCATACTGGCCTGCTGGACACAGGAGCAGATGTAAGTATAATTACTCCAGAATCTTGGCATCTGTATGGCCTCTACAGGATATAAATATAAGTTACTTGACATTTTTCCTTTGCAGCTCTTAACATTCTTTCTTTATTCTATATGTTTTGTGTTTTTTGATTATTATATGGCAAGGGATTTTGTGATCCAGTCTATTTGGTGTTCTGTATGCTTCTTGAACCTTCATAGGAATATCTTTCTTTAGATTTGGAAAGTTTCTTCTATATTTATTAAATATATTTTCTGGACCGTTGAGCTGTACTTCTTCCTCCTTCTTCTTTATCCCAATTATTCTTAGGTTTGATCTTTTTATTGTTGTCCAGATTTCTTGAATGTTTGTGATGAGAATTGTTTGATTGTGTTTTCTTTGATCAATGCATTTATGTTCCTCTATGGTATCTTCAGAATCTGAGATTCTTTCTTCTATCTCTTGTATTCTGTTGGTTATGCTTGTTACTGTAGTCTCTATTCATTTACCTAGATTTTCCATATCCAGCCAGCCCTCGTCGATGTGTTTTCTTCCTTGACTCCATTTCAGTTTTCAAGTCTTGAGCTTGTTTTCCATTATCTGTTTGATTGTTTTTGCTTGGTTTCCCTAGGATATTCATTTACGGATTTACTCAATTCTTCAAACTTTTTTTTATTCTTCTCATCCATTTCTTTAAGGTAGTTTTTCACCCTCCTGTTTAAGGTCCTCTATCAACTTTTTCAAAAATCATTTTTTTTTACTTCTTGATTGAGTTGTTCAAGTCCTCCTGTTTGTATAAGATTGCTGGGTTCTGGTGATTTCATGTTGTATTTCAGATTGTTGGAGGAATTCTTGCATTGGTGCCTGCCCATCTCTTCTTCCAAATGCATCCTCTATGGATCTTCTTTACAGGATCAGGTTGTCCTTGCTTGCCAAGGAGCTCGCAGACAAATGGCCTACCCTTGCTGCAGGCAGGCTATTGAAACAAAGAACTAGTGCCTGCTGGTTGAACTCCCTATCTGTCCCAGCATCCCGATCAGGCTGAGCTGGAGGCATTATGAACCTGAAGAGCGGGGAGGAAGAAGGGAGGGTGGTTTTTCTGGATGCAGCTGTGCTGGGAGGTAGGAAGAGAGGACGGCAGTAGCCATGGAGAATAGCCTCAGCAGAATACCAGGAAGTGTAGGGGGTTGAAGAGTGGCTGTGCTCCCTCTTCCAGGCTGCTGCCGATTGGTTAGGAACTCACTCACCTCCTGGATGTATCTTCTGGTACTAAGATCATGTATCCTTGCTGGCCAAAGAGCTTGCAGACAAAGGGCCTACCTTGCTGCAGGCAGACTATTGACACAAAGAAACTCCCGCCCACCTGGTTACACTCCCTACCCAGTTCTAGAGCCCCGATCAGGCTGAGCTGGAGACGTTATGAACCCGAAGAGGGGAAGAAGAAGGGAGGGTTTTTCTGGATGCAAGCTGGGTGGGGTAGGAAGAGAGAGGCAGTAGCCAGGGAGAATAGCCTCAGCCAGAATACCAGGAAGTGTAGGGGTTGAGGAGTGGCTGTGTTCCATCTCCTGGGCTGCTGCCAAGGGGTCAGGAACTCACTCACCTCCTGGATGTATCTTCTGGTGCTAAGATCAGGTGTCCTTGCTGGCCAAGGAGCTCGCAGACAAAGGCTATTTTCATTCTTCTAGTTTGACATCCAGTTATACCAGCACCATTTGTTTAAGATGCTTTCTTTCTTCCATTGAATACTTTTAGCTCCTTTTTTGAAAATCAGTTGTTCATAGGTTTGTGAGTTAATATCTGGGTCCTTTATTCAATTTTATGGGTCAACTTCTCTGTTTTTATGCCAATACCAAGCTGTTTTCAATACTATAGCTCTGTAATAGAGTTTGGAGTCAAGAATGGTAATGCCTCCGGAAGCTCCTTTATTGTATAGGATTGTTTGGGCTATCCTGATTTTTTTTTTCCATATAAAGTTGATTATTGTTCTCTCAATGTCTGTGAAGAAGTTTGTTGGAATTTTGATGGGGATGGCATTGAATTTATAGATTGCCTTTGGTAGAATTGCCATTTTACTATGTTGATCCTACCCATCCAAGAGCATGGGAGAGCCTTCCATTTACTGGTATCCTATTCAGGTTCTTTCTTTGATGCCTCAAAGTTCTTGTCACATAGATCTTTTACTTGCTTGGTTAGAGTTACCCCGAGATACTTTACACTATTTGTGGCTATCGTAATAGGTGAAGTTTCTCTGATTTCTCTCTCTGCTTCTCTATCCTTTGTGTATAGGGGGGCTACTGATTTTTTTGAGTTGATCTTGTATTCTACCAGATCACTGAAGGTATTTATCAGCTGTAGGAGTTCTTTGGTAGAGTTTTTGGGGGTCACTAATATACACTAACATATCATCTGCAAATAATGAAAGTTTGACTTCTTCCTTTCTGATTCGAATCCCCTTGATCTCGTGATGTTGTCTTATAGCTGTTGCTAGAACTTCAAGAACAATGTTGAAGAGATATGGTGAGAGTGGACAGCCTTGTCTTGTTCCTGAATTTAGTGGAATGGTTTTGAATTTCTCCCCATTTAATTTGATATTAGCTGTTGGCTTGCTATATATTGCTTTTTATTATATTTAGGTATGATCCTTTTAACTAACATCTCCAAAACCCTTATCATAAAGGGGTGTTGAATTTTTCAAATGCATTTTCTGCATCTAATTAAATGATCTTTTTTTCTTTCAGTTTATTTATATCATGGATTACATTGATCAGTTTTCATGTGATGAACTAGCCCTGCATCTCTGGGATGAAGTCTACTTGATCATAATGGATAATGTTTTTAATGTGTTCTTGGATTCTGTTTGCCAGAATTTTATTGAGAATTTTTGCATCGATATTCATGAGTGAGATTGGTCTGTAATTCTCTTTCTTGGTTGGGTCTTTGTGTGGTTTTGGAATCAGGGTGACTATAGCTTCATAAAATGAGTTTGACAATAACTCTTCTGATTATATTATGTGAAACACATTAAGGAGTATAGGTATCAGCTCTTTTTGGAAGTTATGATAAAATTCTGACTAAAACCATCTTGTCCTTGACTTTTTTTGGTTGGGAAGTTTTTTTATGACAGCTTCTATTTCCTCGTGACTTATAGATCTATTTAAATTGTTCACTTGGTCTTGATTTAATTTTGATAAATGGTACTTATCTAAAAACAAGTCCATTTCGTTTACATTTTCCAACTTTGTGCCATATAAGTTTTTTTAGTATGACCTAATGATTTTCTGAATCTCCTCAGGGTCTGTTGTTATGCGCCCCTTTTCATTTCTGATCTTGTTAATTTGCATGTTCTCTCTCTGCCTTTTGATTAGTTTTGATAAATGTTTGTCAATTTTGTTGACTTTCTCAAAGAACCAGCTCTTTGTTTCATTGATTCTTTGGATTGTTTTCTGTGTTTCTATTTTGTTGATTTCAGCCCTCTGTTTGATTATTTCCAGTCTTCTATTCCTCCTGGGTGAATCTGCTTCTTCTTTTTGTAAGCTTTCAGCTGTGCTGTTCAGACTCTAATGTGAGTTTTCTCCATTTTTTTAATAAGGGCACTTAGAGCTATGAACTTTCTTCTTAGCACTGCTTTTCTAGTACCCCATAAGTTTGGGTATGTTGTGTCTTTACTTTCTTTAATTTCTTTCATTATTTCTTCCCTGACCCAGCAGTGGTTCAGTAGTTGACTGTTCAGCTTCCATGAGATTGTAGGCTTTCTGGGGGTAGAATTATTGTTAAATTCCAAATTTATTCCATGGTGTTCTGATAAGACACAGGTGGTTACTAATATTTTTTTTTGTAACTGTGAAAGTTTGTTTTGTTACCGAGTATGTGGTCAATTTTTGAGAAGGTTCCATGAGCTGCAGAGAAGAAGGTATATTCTTTCCTATTTGGGTGGAATGTTCTATAGATTTCTGTTATGTCTACTTGATTCATTACCTCAATAATTTTCTTATTCTCTGTTAGGTTTCTGTCTGATTGTCCTGTCTATTGGTGAGAGAAGAGTGTTGAAGTCTCCTATTAGTGTGTGGGGTTTGATGTCTGCCTTGAATTCTAGTAATGTTTCTTTATATAAGTGGGTGCTTTTATATTAGGGGCATAGATATTCAGGACTGAGACTTCCTCCTGATCAATTGTTCCTTTTATGAGTATAAAGTGTCCATCTCTGTCTCTTCTGAGTGATTTGAGTTTGAAGTCATTTTTTTTAGATATTAGTATAGCCATACCCGCTTGTTTCTTGGGTCTATTTCCTTGAAAAACCTTATCCCAACCCTTTTCTCTGAGTAGATCTCTGTCTTTGTGGTTGATTTGTGTTTCTTGAAACAACAGAATGTTGTATCCTATTTTCGCATCCAGTCTCTTAGCCTGTGCCTTTTTATAGGTGAATTTGGTCCATTGATATAAGTGATATTAATGATCAGTGGTTGATAACTCCGGTTATTTTTTGTTGTTGTTGTTGGTAGAGTTTGTGTGTTACCCTTCTTTGTGTTGTGCTGGTGAAGTGTTGCTAGATGTCTGCATTATTATGGGCATTGTTGGATTTTATGGGTTGTGCTTTTCCTTCTATTACTTTTGGTAAGGCTGGATTTGTGGCTATTTATTATATAAATTTGTTTTTATCCTGGAATATTTTGATTTCTCCATTGATTATGAATGAAAGCTTGGCTGGGTATAGTTCTGAGCTTGCATCCATGGTCTCTTAATTTCTGCAGCACATCTATCCAAGACCTTCTGGCTTTCATGATTTCCATAGATAATTCAGGTGTAAGTCTGATAGGTTTACCTTTGTAAGTTATTTGACCTTTTTCCTTTGCAGCTCTTAATATTCTTTCTTTATTCTGTATGTTTTGTTTTGCTTATTATATGGTGAGGGGATTTTTTTATTCAGTCCATTTGGTGTTCTGCATGCTTCTTGAACCTTTATAGGAATATCCTTCTTTAGGTTGGGAACGTTTTCTTCAATAATTTTGTTGATATATTTTCTGGGTTTTTCAGCTGTAATTCTTCTCCCTCTTCTACCCCTATTTTTCTTAGGTTTGGTCTTTTTATGGTGTCCCATATTTTCTGGATGTTTTGTGATGAGAATTTGTTGGATTTTCTGTTTCGTTTGGTCAGTGCATTTATTTTCTTTATGGTGTCTTCAGCATTTGAAATTCTTTCCTCTATCTCTTGTATTTTGTTGGTTATGCTTGTCTCTGTAGTCTCTGATCATTTACCTAGATTTTCCATATATAGCCCACCCTTGGTTTGTGTTTTCTTCCTTGCCTCCATTTCAGTTTTCAAGTCTTGAACTGTTTCCATTATCAGTTTGGTTGTTTTTTTCTTGGTTTCCTATGGTGTCTTTTACAGATTTATTCATGTTTTCAAACTTTTTGTTATTCTTCTTATCCATTTCTTTAAGGGAGTCTGTCACCCCCGTTTAAGGGACTCTACCAATTTCATAATCTATTTTATCTACTTTTTCTGAATTAGGGTGTTCAAGTCTTCCTGTTGTATGTTTGCTGTGCTTATTTTTCAGATTGTTGGAAGAATTCTTGCACTGGCGCCAGCCCATCTCTTCCTTCAAATGCTCTCTGATGGAACCTTTGGTACAGGATCAGGGCCACTTGCTGGTCAGGGACCTCACAGACAAAAGGACTAGCTTGTGGCTTGCAGGCTCATTGAAACCAAGGAACTCCTGCCCAGTTGCACTTACCACCTCATCCCAGAGCCTTGGCCCCCAAACAGGCTGAGCTGGGGGATCTTATGACCCCACACAAGAGAAGGGGTGACTGGATGCAAGCTGGGATGGGATAGGAAGAGAGAGGAAGTAGCCACGGAGAGAATCCCCTGCAGAATGACCAGAAAGTTTAAGGGATTGGGGAGTGTCTGTGCTTCTTTTCTGGGGCTTCTCCAGGCCAGGCAGGAACACACTCACCTCTCCAATGGATCTTCAGGTACAGGAACAGGGCTACTTTGCTGTCCAGGGACTTCACAGACAAAAGGACTAGCTTGCTGCATGCAGGCTCAGTGAAAGAAAGGAAATCCTGCCTGGTTGCACTCATCACACCGTCCCAGAAGATGGTGCATATCTGTGAGTTCCAGGCCAGTCTGGTCTACATAGTGAGTTCCATCACAGCCAGGGTTACACAGTGACACACTGTCTCAAAAAATGTTGCAAAAATAGCAGTAACTCATGTGAAGGATAATGATGGCTCTTTGGAGATACAATGCAGAAGGATTCTAGATGAAATTTGGAGGCAGAGCCAAAAGGATTCACTGTTTGACTGTTGGGAGCTGAGAAAAAGAAAGAGCTAGGGATATCCTAGGTATATTATTTTCCTTGAGTTATCTAACAAAGGGCCACCAACTGAGTACCTATATTTACTAGTTTGGGTCATTCTAATAAAATACCCATAGATGGAGTGACTTAAACAATAGTAATGTGTTTCTCAAAGTGCTGAAAGCTAGAATTCCATGGTCACAGTGACTACAAATGTCATTCCTGTTTAGGGTGTGTAGCCAGCACCACATTTCTATATTAATATGACTTTCTTCTGTGCACAGCCTACTTACTGCATTAGGGCCCCTTTCTTCTGATATCACTTTACTTTAATTACTTCCCCCAAGAACCTGTTCCAAATATAGTAGCATTGGAAGTAACAGTTTTGACAGAAAAATGGAGGATTCGCATTTTAACCCATGATCGTGGCTTTGTGCAAGGGCAATATGCTGTGTTGCAGTTGTAGACTAGTCTTAGGTCATGGTTTTGACCCTAATGATTGTTCTGAGGATGCAAGAGATGCTCCACTCTATGCTTATTACCACAAGTGTAGTGAGGAGCTGCAGGCTGTGTTCCTACCTGGCTCCTGGCCACCTGGCTAGCTTATGCCCTGAAATAACAACACACAAAATGTATTCATTTAAACACTGCCTGGCCCGTTAGTTCCAGCCTCTTATTGTCTAATTCTCACATCTTAATTAACCCATTTTTAATAATCTGTGTAGCACCATGAACTGGTGTCTTACAGAGAAAGATTCAGCATGTCTGACCTGTTGGCTGGCTTCATGGCGACTGTCCCAGAGAGGAGAGGCTTGGTGATTGGCAAGAAAGGAGAGGCATGATGAATGACTAACTTCCTTTCTTCCCAGCATTCTGTTCTGTCTAGTCCACCCACATATGTTCTAACCTAATAGGCCATGCAGTTTCTTTATTAATTAACCAATGAAATCATCAGATATATAGAAGACACACCTACATCACACAAGTAATAATTCCATTTGTTTGCCACTTTTAACATAATTTTATTGATTATTTGAGAATTTTATATGATGCACCCCAATCTCACTACTTTCCCAGTACCTCCATATCCATACCTCCCTTCCGTTGTGTCCCTCACAAAAAATATGTTTTAAAAAATTAATTAAAAACACAAAAACCCACTTTGCTCATCCTCCATATTTCCCATCTCTCCAACACATAATTCATAAATCTTGATTTATGTGTTATTCTGAATACTATGAGAAAAATCTCATAATTTCCTGTGCACAATGAAAATGATCCTCTTATCCATCATATGTTCATTGACTATTCTACCTAACAACGGAATAGGAATGGTGACAGAAAGAGGCATTGGAACATAGAAATGGAAAGATAGAGGCGAATGGTTGGGGTACTACTGTGTAGGTAGAGCATTTGTAAGAACAGGTAGGCTAAGGCGAATGGCACCATGCAAATGGTATCCAACATACCATTTGCTTTATAAGATTTGATAATCATTATTTATGTATGGTCTCCCTCCTCCTCTCTCTCTCTCCTCTCTCCTCCTCTCTCCTCCGTCGCGTCGTTCTCCCTCGGGAGCAAACTACTGACGCCTCTCTCATCTCTCTCCGTCCTGCATCTCCTCTCGTCGGCTCTCTCTTTGTGGTGGGTGTGTGTTGTATGCATACAGATGTGAGGAATGGACTGGAAAAGAGTAATCAGAATTCCCTGGAGCTGGAGTTGCAGGCAGCTGTGAGATCATTCAACATGGGTGACAAAAGATGAACTTGCTTTGTTTTCTGTTGTTGATAACAAAATACACAAAGTGGGCCAATAAGTTTTCAAAAAGCAACCAGTATGATGTAGGTAATATTTTGCTGCAAAGGGAGGAAATGAATGCTGTCTTTGCTATCAGAGTCTCAAAGCAGTGGAAGGATGAATTTTTAAGAGGTAGGGAATGGTGACATTTGACCATGTTCATACTGCTTGTCTTCCTATACAATCATAATATGCATGAAACAGTTTGAACTCTGATGAGTTTATATAATTCTAATGACTTCACAAAGTCACTTCACCTAAACATCATATAACTATTATAGCAACTACTGTGCATGATTTCATGAATATGCCTTAGGGTCTTCAGACATTACACAGTGAATAGAGGAATTCTGTAGAGATACAGTAACCTGATGTGGGATTCACCTCTGAGTATGCTGTGAATATGCTTTATTATTTATTATCATTGGTTAATGAATAGAAGTGGTTTTGGGCCAGTACATTAGCAGAGCAAAGCCATTGTAGGAAATCCAAACAAAGACAGAGAGAAAGGAGAGTATGCAGAGTCAAGGAGACACCTTGTAGCTGACAGAGGAGAAAGAGACATCAGAACAGAACCTTTTCCCGGTAAGTCACAGCCTCATGGCAATACACAGAGTAATACAATTGGATTAATTCAAGATGTAAGAGCTAGGAAGAAATATGCCTAAGTTTTTGGCCAAACAGTTTTATAATTAATACAGATTCTTTGTTATTATTTGGGTAATGGACAACCAAGAAATAAAAAGAGCAGTCTCCTTCTACAGTGGCCTAATTTAAATGCCAAATTCCCACATACTGTATTTTATAACCGGAATCTTGAAAAGATGTATAAAACCCCCACACCACATTTCTAGCCAATTGTACTGGAAGATAGAGGCTCTATCCACTGAAAGATGCAAGATAGTAGCAGGTTTGAAGTTGCTTCCATGTTAATTAGAAGTGAGAGGCTACCCAGGTATTTATATTTTAGTGGTAAATGTAAATAGTTTACAGGTTTTAACATTTCTTAATAAAGGGTCATGTTTGTACATGGATGCATTTGTATGTGTGTGCATGAGCTCACCTAGGATGTAAAAAGGATATAGATTAAATCTAACTTCCCAAAGATGCCCTTCAATATTGAGAGGAAGAGTAAGCATGTGAGACACAGTGTATGAAGCAGAGTGTTACACTTCCTTGATGACTGCTCCTCTCCATGAAGAACCTAGAGAAGGGAATGGTTGGCAGATGAATCAGCATTGCCAATAACCACAGAACATGGGAGTGAGAGGGAGACTTGTCAACCTACTAATTTTCAATCCCTTTGATATAAGCTGGTTTCATGGAGGGGTGGGCTCCTAGGCTGTGCATTCATGTTAAGGAGTATTCTGGGATGGGAGAGATAAGGGAATAAAGAGAAGGGCTTAGAAATGGAGCAGAAAACTGTAGTGCTTCCTAGAGGGGAACACACAGAAGTCAAGGAATAATGGTTTTTAAGGTGAGGGATATTAATACCAAATGTGCATGGTGATGGGACTGGTGAAGTAGAAAGGATTTCATGATGCTGCAGAGAGAGTTAGAGATCCAATCCAGAACACAGAGAACAGTGTCACTGTTAGGAAGGAAACTTCTATTTTAGCATGAGGAAAGGTTAGGTACAGAGGGAGGTAAAGAAGCCCCACTGAAGAGATTCTGAAGCAATTTCTGCTCCATTCTTTCTGATTTTTAAATGGAATATGAAAAGGGAAGGCCTGGTACCTTAATGAGAAAGCAAAACTGGCATTGAACTGAGATGATACAAAATATGAAACATCCTGAGTAGGAGAGAATACCTATGTGACTGCTGGGAAGTGGGTGAGCCTATAAGGTAAGGGAATTTGTTCATCAAATTTTGTGATGTTTTTTTATCCATGGAGACTCTGAGGAAGAGGAATGGGTTAATGCAACATTACCTACTTTCTTTCTGATCAACTGGGAGCACAAGAGAGGGAGGGCAAATGAGTGACTGTCTGAAAAAGCTGAAAAAAAGAACTTCTGGGAATGTTACTGAAGAGGTCACAAGAAAGGCAACTGAAGAGTGCAATACTGCAACTGTACACTAGGAGGCAAAAGATGTCAAGCAATGAGTCTGGCCACACCCCCATTTGGCTTGGGGCTCTTGTGTCCAGAGCATCTCTGGCCCTGCTCCCGTTTTAAGCATCCTTAGAACTTCAAGCTGCATGGAGGTGCCTACTAAGCTGAGCTGCTGATGACACCACACAATGGATGATGTATGGTGAAGGTGTAAATCACAAACAATCCTACACCAATTTAGAATTATGGTTAATAGAATGGTTATTTATTTAAAGGGGAAAAACTTACAGATCACCATCCCAGACAACAGTCCTCTGCTCAATCAGGAAGGGAGCCTAGTCACTGGAAGCAGAGGAAGGAAGCCAGGAGAGCGAGGGAGGGCAAATGCTGCTTTTTTTAAAGAGAGAGAAACCATGCCACAATGGGCTGGTATCTCAGCAGCTATTGGCTGAAGCAGCAGAAGGAGCTCCCGCAACAACACCTCCCCCTTTTGTTTAAGTAAGAGAGTTTCTAAACCTACTATGAAATTATATACAGTAAGTACAAATAAACCTATACTAACTAGCTTAAGTCTTGTATAATAAGTAAACTTGGCCAAGTCCATGAGAGGAATGTAACTACATTTATATAATATTCAACCCCATCAAAGATCTGAGAAGGGAGATAATGTTACACGAGTAATTAGGGAACTGCAATTAAACAACTTCCAAAACACGCAACAAATCACAGAGACAACTAGCTACTTGGGCAACCACCCAAAATCATGCTTGCAGCATTGAAGCAACCAACTTTGGCTAAGGCCTAACATAACTGACGTAACCATTTTCAAAAGCAAGAAACTTTTCAAAACTATCTTACCCTGTCTTGGCAGGATATGACAATCCTGTTTTTATCCATTTACGGATACTCTCTATCTCTGTCAGTGGTTGAGGTATGGGCATTTCTTTGCCCAAAGGCCAGTTTTTGCCAAGAAGAAAGGCTCCAGGTGGACTGTCTTTTGTGTTACAACATTCTCTTGGGAATAGATCGGTGTTGCCAGGAGTGAATTTTGTCTCACTACTATGGAACTCTGAGTTAAAAGAAAAGCTATTTTCTACAGCTCTTTGAAGAGGTTGAAGATTATCTATCTATACTGAGTATAAACTCTATGTATCTAATGAACCTGATTAGTCTAATTATAAATGACAAACATAGATGACTATGGATCTGTATAATTCTCAATACCTATCTAATTTAAAGACTAAGACAATAAACAACTGTCCAATAAATGAGGACAATGACCTCCAAATATAAACAATGTACAAATATACATTGCAATATGGTAAACATATAGCAATATATAAACAATATAATTATCTTAATCAGAGGTAGAAATGTATACCGCAATATGGTAAATATACATATATCAATACAATATATATATATGTGTGTATACACACACATATCTTATACACACACACATATATATGTATATATATAAATACATAAAAATGTTTTAAACAGAGGTAGAAGCATGCATGCATACAATGGTCAACATAATTTAACTTTGCATCAATATACAAAAATCAATACCAATATTTGTCTAAAAATAACTCACAAGTACAAATCTATTATCCCATCATCTAATTATCCCTTTTAAAAAAAAAAAATCCCTGAGTTAAGAAAATTCCTTCCCCAACCCTATCCCTCTAACCGTATACTAATTATAATCACCCCTAAATGATGTCCCCTAAACACAAGGACAAACTTTACTGAGAGAGGGGATGTCGTCTTCTATAATTACTTCCAGCTGTCATGGGGGTGACATTTTTTTCTGGGAGATCCTGTGAAAGTAAAATGATGGTTAAATTTCAAGATCAATATCTTTTAAAATTGCAAATAGTCTCTGAGTATTTTGTGGAGGTCTGGCCAGAATGTTGTACAAGATGTGCACCATTTCAGCTAACCAAGTTGGATCCGTCTTAGTGCAGCTGGTACCCAAAACAGGTCTAGTAGGAGCGCTATCAGTATCATGACATCATATCAACCAGGTGGAATTGTTGTTATGGGGCCCCCATCTTCTTCCTGAAACTTCAAATGTCACTGCAGGAAAAACTCATTGTTCATTGTGGAAAACATAAACATTAATCATATAAAGTATATACAGACATATTCAATGAAAGGTATGATAAAGAAAGAACAATTATGAGGAAAGGCAAAGAAAGTTTATAAATTATTATTATTATTATTTTATTATTATTATTATTGTTGTTGTTGTTATGATTATTCTGTCCCATATCATGGCTCTTGACATGAGACAGAAACTCTGGATTCCTCTTACCACAGGCTTGGAATTGGAGAGGGACTGAGCCAGAGGTCCAACTTTAAAACCAACTCTATATATTATAAATAAATGCACATTAATACATAGTTTAAAAATATGTTGTAGAATAATTTCACTTATGGACCTATTCAATTTTCTGGGCCGATTCTTATTGGGTTGTAAATAGTTTCCATCTGTCAGTATTCAAACATCCAAGGTCACTTGAATTTTTGAAAATGAGTGTTTTCCTGCAGAGAGTATAGAACAGAACCCTGCCCCCATTCTAAGTGTTTTTCTTACCACCTGTATGAATATCATCATTGTCGATGAGCTGTCATTTCTCCTTTCCAAGAGATTTCTTCTCTTCAAATTGAACCATTATTACTTTGGATGGTATCCACAATTTTTCTTCTCCTGTGGAAACAGAGCAAAAAACCCTTCCCCAACGCCACACATCTCCTGGATTCCATTGAGAGGTCAGCACATCTTTGAAATAAACTGGTTGATTTACTTCAGCAGACTTTTCCATTATCCAATGTATTTCTGCAAGCTGTTGTTCCTTTCTCATTAGCGTTAAGAAAACTCAAGATTAATAAGCATTATGCAATCTATTTCTGGGGGTATTTTCTGTCCCTTTATGTTTGTTCAGCATATCCTTTATAGTATGATATGAACTTTCTATAACTGCTTGACCTGTAGGATTATTTGGTATACCTGTAATGTGTTTTTATATTATAATAATCAAAAAAGTGTTTCATTTCTTAGATACATATGCTAGACCATTGTCTGTCTTTATTTGTGCAGATATACTCATGACGGCCATATCTTCGAATAAATGTGTGATTACCAAATCAGCCTTTTCTGAGCTCAGGGCAGTTGCCCATTAAAAACCCGAACACGTGTCTATGGTGTGGTGTACATATGTTAATTTACCAAATTCTATAAAGTGGAACACACCCATATGCCAGATTTTATTCCTTTGAATACCCTTTGGGTTATGCTCTGCAGGCAACAGTGTTTGATTATAGAAAGAACAAGTAGGACACCTCTTAATAATGCCTTTAGCTTGTTGTCATATCATGGAAAACTCTTTTTGTAAGGCTTTACTATTGACGTGATTTTTTTATGAAATTCTGAGGCCTGCAACACACTTCTAATCAATTATTGGCCAATTTCAACATTACCTTTTGCTAGAGGATCAGGCAGACCCATATGGGACCAGATGTGTGTTAAGTACATCAGACAAAGCCTATTGCTGATTATGTCTTGTACCTGGATACACAATGAAGTCAACTCTGTATCATCTGGAATAAATTCAGCAGTTTCAATATGCAAGATAAGACTTTATGCATATTGTGAATCTGTAACTTGTAGAAGGAACGGCAGGCTGTGTCCTGCCACCTGCTTAGCCTTATACCTGAAATAACAACACCCAAATTGTATTCATTTAAACACTGCCTGGCCCATTAGTTCCAGACTCTTATTTGCTAACTCTCACATCTTGCTTAACCCATTTCTAATAATCTGTGTAACACCATGAGGTGGTGGCTTACCAGGAAAGATTATAGCCTGTGTCTATCTCAGGTTGCAGAATCATAGGTGACTGACTCACTTCCCTTCTTCTTAGCATTCTGTTCTGTCTACTCTGCCTATCTAATTTTCAGTCCCATCAAAGGGCCAAGGCATTTTCTTTATCTAACCAATGAAATCAACACAAAACAGAAGACCCACCTATATCATTTCCTCTTTTACTGTTTAAACAAAAAAGAAAGGCTTTCACTTTAGCATAGTAAAATTACATATAACAAAACAGTTATCAAGCAAGAATTACAGTTACAATATTTATATCTATTTTATCTTTTATCTTAACTAAGGAAAACTATAACTATCCATTCTTCAACTCCATCAAAGACTCCAGAAGGATATAATATTACCTAATTAAAAAGAGATAAGCAACTTCAAAACTCTAGAAATGACAGAGACATCTCACTGCCTGGACAGTCACCCAAAGTTCCTCTGTACCATTGGGGCATCTATCTTCGGCCTACAGGCCCATAGTTTCCAGCAGACATTTCCATGAATCAGAAAAATCAAAGGGAGTTCAGTTACTATCTGCTGTGTCCTGCAGAATGTCTCACAGACTCTTTCAAGAACCCCAAAAGACCGTCTCACCATTAGGCAAGTTCAACTGTCCTCTCTCTGTGAGTTCTTTGTGTCCAGTTTATGCAACAGTCCAGGCAAGAGCAGTTTCTTGCCCAAATGGCTATCAAACTACATAAGGAGCTGCTTCAATGCCCATCTTTCTTTTGAAGTCACTGGTACTGCCAGGAGCAGACATGTCTCATTGTCATGGACAGTCCTAACTTATTAAAACATTAAATGCCATGTTCTGTAGTCTTTGAAAGATATGAAGAATGCCTATTTAACTGAAATATCTTTATATATCTAGAAAATCTAACTAACACGACTAAAAGCTTGACTATTATAGATGATTATCTATTAACAACCTATATTTCCTAATTATATACATTATATTTTTAATTGAACTACACTATCACAATACCTTAATCAAGAGCAGAAATACATATCCATATAACAAAATTGACCTTAAAATCCATACCAATGCAAATTATTCATATCTATAACATATCGACCTTTAAATGTAAAAGAACATTTATAAATAATATTTGGGAACTGCTTCCTGCTGTATGGGGGTGCTGTTGTTTCATGGTATAACCTGTGTGCCAGGTTCATCTCAATTGGCAGCTGAGTGAAGTAATTTTCTGAAGGTATTCATGGTGACCTTTAAGGAGGGCATGGGTCTATCAAACCATATCGGGATAGAAGCAATCCACAGGATCTTATCCTCTGTGAAAACAAAAGAAAACCCTCTTTCCAAACCATCATGTTCTTAGATCCAAATTCCTGAAGTCATACCCTTATGATATCCATTCTGGTCTAGCTTGGTAGCCTATATAATGAAATGTCTCTCTCTACTTAGCTCCTTTACAGTCAAAAAAATCAAAGAAAACACAATAATACAAAGAATCCAGACTTTCTGTGAATTTTCCATTTTACATGGCTTATTTTTTACTTCTTTTAATCTATAACTATCTGTACTCTGTCTCTTTAAAGACTTTACCCTTTTTAAGGCATTAACTTTATTGTCTATATTCTTTTTCTTTTCTCCCCCAAGCCTATGTACACTCATCCAACAATGTGACCCATTTAAAAGTCTTTATGTCTGAATCTGTCCTATTGTGAATCTGTAATTCTTTACTGTCCAGAAGCACTTCTTAAAATGCTAAAGCACTTCTTAAAAACTTAACTTGTGCCATGTAAGGGTAATATGGTACCACCTATTCTGCCAAGTCTAAACTTTAACTGAGCTGTTATTATGATAATTACGATAGTTCCTGTCTGAGTTCAGCACAGTTCAGCATGTTGGAGCCTCTCCTGCCTCAGAGCCATTTGGTGCCCCTTGAGCTGCACACAGTTCCAGGCACACAGCAAGTCCACATTGCCATCAAGCAAGCCGTAGCAGTTTAAGCTCTGAGAATGAGCTTTTAATCTGAGTTATATCCAAATCTGCCATGCTGAGCACTGTGCATCCTGGAAACATCTCTCTGTATGGTGGCAGAAATCTGCCATGCTCTCCCGCCTGCCTAAGCCTGTTCCCACAGTCTGCCCAGGCGTGGAGCACAGGCATGGTCTCAGAGTACTTCTTCTTCCTGATTCTGAGCAGGCATACAAAATCCAGTCTCATAAAAGCCATTGAAATACTTTAAAGCCAGAGTTTGCACTGGCGGCACAGCCCCAGGTAGCCATGTTTTAAAATGATTTGGCTTTTTTTTCATGCCACTATTGCTGAAACAGGAAATCTCTCTATGGCATGTCCTAGCAAACAGCAAAAAGCTGTGTAAACTCTCTCTTTCCTTTTTAAGCTCTCTCAGGTTTTTAAGTGTATTTAGTCCATCACATTGGTTGCCAATTTGTAGAAGGAACGGTAGGTGTCTCACCACCAGCTAGTTTTACAACCCGAAATAACAACACACAAATTGTATTCATTTAAATACTGCCTGGCCCATTAGTTCCAGACTCTTATTTGCTAACCCTCGCATCTTGATTAACCCATTTCTAATAATCTGTGTTGCACACAAGGTGGTGGCTTACCAGGAAAAAATCTAGCCTGCTTCTGTCTCAGATCTACTTCTCTTCTTCCCAGCATTCTGTTCTGTCTACTCTGCCTACCTAATTTTCTGTCCTATCAAAGTGCCAAGGCAGTTCATTTAACTAATGAAATCAACACAAAACAGAAGACCCACCTACATCAGTAACTATATTAAGAGGTTCTTTAAAATCTCTTAGCACAATAAGAATGGCATATAATTACACCTTCTGGACAGAATTATAAGGGCTTTGTTCCACCTTACTCAATTCTTCTGATTTATAGCCTACTTTACCTGATTTATTTTCATCAGTATAAAACGTACGGGCTACAGATATTGAGCATCACAGATAATTCTAGGAAGAATCCAAGAAGTTCTTTTTATGAGGTTAAGTCTACCACTTTGGGATATTTGCTATCAATTTCCCCAAAAAGTTTGCACAAGCTCTTTGCCATGGTTCATTGTCTTCCCATAACTTTTTTTTTCCTTAGTAGTAAAAGGTACTATAATTTCTGCTGGTCTATACCTGCTAGTTGACAAAGTCTCAATTTACCTTGTATAATTAATTCAGAGATTTTTCCACATGAATTTTTAATTTTACTTGGTTTATGAGGTATAAATATCCACTCTAAAATAGTATCTGTGCTCTGCATTAAAATCCCTGTAGGAGAAAATCTGGAAGGCAATATGACTAGGATGCAACTAAGATTTGGGTTCACCCTATCCAAATGTGCCTCCTGCAATATTTCCTCAATCATTGTCAGTTCCTTTTCTGCTTCAACTGTCAATTTTCTGGGATTATTCAAATCTTTATCACCATCTAAGATTGTGATTAAATAAACTATTAGATCAGGTGTTATCCCAACAGCTGGTTGTAGACTGGAAATGTCTCCTAACAATCTTTGGAAGTCATAAAGAGTCCGTAACTGGTCTCTTCCTAATTTGTGCTTTTGGCATCTATTTTTCTCTAACCCTATTCTGTACCTAGGTATTAATAAATCTCCTCTTTTAAATCTTTTCAGGGGCAATTTGTAATCCCACCTAGGCAAGACTTTCTTTACTTTCTTCAAAAACATCCTTTCTAAAGTATCTTCAATTGAATCAGATAACAAAATGTCATCCATGTAGTGATAAATTAGGGACTTTGGGAAAATTGCTTATAGAGTAATGGAAAATAAAACTTAAACCTATTAACAAATAATTAAGGTATCCCCATAGTCATATAAACCTTACATGATATAATCCATTGTATTAGTAAACAAAACCATAAAATTTGCATTGGAAAACAAAACTGCCATATTCCCTACTATCCAGCAGGTGGCGCTGTTGCCAAGTCATGACTAGAACCACTGCAAAGGGTGACAAAAAACGGGATCCTGTTTCAGTGCCCTGCCTTAGTATTTTTTAAAACTGCGAAATACGAGTTGCTCAACAAAGTAAATGTAATTAAATCAATTATATACACCGAACCAGAACTAAGAATCCAGGAGTAGAGAAGAGCAACCTGGAGCCATGTATGCCTCCACGTGACAGAGTTTGCCCCAAGAGGTTGCAGCTTTCGGCACCGCCTGCACTCTGATTCGTGCCACTTAAGCAATGTGCTGGCAAGGGAGATTTAAAAACACTCAGAAAAGAGCAAACCAAGTAAGCAGAGACTATCCGGGCCTGTGAGTTTAAATTCATGAGGGGAGGCAAACGATAGGGTACATGGGGAGTTGAAGCCAATCTGAGGTGTGTAAAGAGAAAATATAAACAATTGCAGCAGGAAAGCCACTGCATGATAATTTATATTAAACTGTTGTCTCCACATACAGGGCACAGGCCACAGCTGAGGGAGGGCTTGTGCTAAGCCGAGTTGGCAGCAGGCAGCTGAGGCAGGGGAAGGAGGGGTCCTAAACCAAACATTTGGGTGCCAGATGAAGGCATAAATCACAAACAATCCCACACCAGTTTGGAATTATGATTAATAGAATGGTTATTTATTTAAGGGGGAAAAACTTACAGATCACCATCCCAGACAACAGCCCTCTGTGCAATCAGGAAGGGAGCCTAGTTGCAGAAAGCAGAGCCTGAAGCCAGAGAGGGAGCAGAGGGCAGTTGCTGCTTTTTGAAAGCAGCCCCAATGGGCTGGTATCTCAGCAGTTATTGGCTGAAGGAACGGAAGGAGCTCCTGAAACAGTATGGTGTGGTGGCGTGGGGTGGGGTAGGATGTTAGGCAAGAAGAAAAAAAAACTAAGAGTTTCAACAATAAGAACCTTCCTCATTTATTTATCTTTGGCTCATGGTCCACAAATGGGTTTGGGGCAGTACTCCAACA
This sequence comes from Arvicola amphibius, assembly GCF_903992535.2. Lineage (NCBI taxonomy): Eukaryota > Metazoa > Chordata > Mammalia > Rodentia > Cricetidae > Arvicola > Arvicola amphibius. Next base: position 130,680,856 of record NC_052065.1, on the reverse strand, counting down.
CTAAAGCAATGACAGAAAACAGAAAACAGACACCGAGTATTATTATTTTTTATTTTTTTTAGCAACACAAGCTATGGGAACCTGGAATGAAGAAGAAACCTAATTTATATGCTGGCCTTAAAAAAAAAATCAGACTTTGACCATGCTATGTAGCATCAAGATCTGGCCCAGACCCAGGCACTCTCATAACCAAATGGGCGGAGTCTTCCAAAAGTGTTCTTGCCAAAATCGGGGATCCATTAGTTAGTAATTCTTCCCTAATGTCTCGTTGCCGGGCATAAGATGAACATGGGTAAATGAGACAATGTGAACTCTACTCCTCATTCTTGCCTTTATCTCCTCATTCATTTACTCTTGACCTGTTCCTTTGTGCATGTAAGGGGAGAAGACAAAGCAGCATGTACTTGATCAGTGGTTCTCAACCTTCCTAATGCTGCAACCCTCTAATACAGTTCCTCATGTTGTGGTGACCACACCATAGAATTAATTTGCTGTTACTTCATAATTTTAATTTTGCTACTTCTATGAATAACAATGCAAATATCTGTATTTACGAGGAAAGGGAACAGTATTGTCTTGGTGACTGAGAGGCTGAGGAGGGCTGTTCTCTTGAGAAGAAAGGACAGTAATTAGAAGAGGGAGCCAAGAAAGAAGAACCAACTAGGACCAAGAAAATAGAGCAGGAAGTGCAACCACTTAGTAGGGGCTGTTCTTCCAACATGCGTATTCTTGCATAGGCTCAGTGCCTGCCCTGTGCCTTCATAGGTGCTCAGGAGGAGGGACACAGGCTTACTTAAAGGTGACTAATTTGTTCCTTGTATACAGGATTCTGAACAGCTTTGGAATACAGATGAAGCCCCTGCTGTAGAGTAACTGTGCTTTCCTAACTTCTGGAAATCCCATGAGTCAACAAAGGGATCCATAGGTGGTCCAGGTGAAAAGTCATAGTACTCTCTTGGTTCTCCACTAAGTCCAGATGGACCTTGTTAGACCTGGTCATTGGCAGGTGAGGAATATGGGACAGAAGATCAGCACTAAGCCAGGAAACCATGTCACGTGTTTTGGGAAATTTACTGTGTACAGGTACCCATACAAAATTCCATCTCAGAGCACGTGCCCAAAGACTCAGCTTTCCATCATCCCTTTATACGAGTTCTCACTCTAAAACCTAGAGCCTATTTCCTTGCTGAAGCCATGCCTCACTTCCAGTCCTATTTCCAGATCCTCTCCCACCTACATGCCCTTCAGGCTGGTACCTGGATTACACAAGCACTTGAATTTGCTATTCTAAATACTGCAATTTGTCTGTCCTGTCTGCTGACCTTTGCCACTCTGCATTTGACATGTTTTGATTCTGTAAGATTGTGGGTTTTGTTTTATCAATAAGGTGACTATGTTGTTAATTACCCATTGACATCTGGGGTTACGGCCTCCATTTGGGCAGGAAATATTCATGGCTTCACAAGTTTCGAGCAACTTGGCATTTAGCTGTCATTGTCAATCTCTCTCCATTCACCCCACCCCCCATCTCTGCAGTGTCTATGTCATGGAAGAATTTCCAGAAGCTAATTGAAGACATCAAAATGTTGGTAGTGTTTTGAGTTGCCTCATATACCAATTACCTCCCTGGTTTCTTTAGACTATAGCTATTGAAGGGGCCAGGACTCTGATGGAATAGGAAGCCTGAGGAAGGTTTGACCAGTTACAGGCCAAGTACACTTGAGCCAGATGGACTCTACTTTCTTGCCAGATCCTCCCAGCTTCTGTGCAGTGGTTCCATCTAGTCTTTATTTCCCCCTTATTCTTGTATCAAGCAACTGATTTTCTTTGTGAAACGTTTTCCTGGTGTCGACTATACATAGAATTCACAAAGATGTTTATCTTTAATATTGTGGAAAGTCAGTCAAGTTCTGCAAGGCCCTGAGTTATGGGAGTGAAGGGCACACCTAGATCTGATCCAACAACTACCCACTGAGAAGCAGTTTAGTAGAGGCGATGCTGCACATACAGCAGATGCTCAACAGTTAGGGATGCTCTGCCCACCTGAGTTCTGCATTTTGGACAAGGCTCAGAGATGCAGAGACAGGAGGGAAGAACCTCAGGGTGTTTATAATACTGGCAGTGCATGAAGGCAAAAGGTGCAGAATTTTGTATTGAACCCAATGGTTTATCGAAGCTGAGGGCAGAGTGTATGATGGGAAGAAGAAACAACTAAAAAGGAAAGGAAAGCTTAGGACGCATAGGAAGAACTTGGATTGTGCTGGAGAATAGAAGACCATGCAGCAGTTCCTTGCTTACCTAGTAATGCTGAAAAGCCAAATCATTTAATATTGCCTGTGCCATATTTAATCCAACACTAGATGTGAACGTGAGTTATTTTTCCAATTGATGTTTGAAAATGAATAATATATATTTTGATCAATCTGCCCCAATTCCTCCTCTCCAACTCCTCACATTACCCTCCCCACTAGCACTCCCCACCAATTTTTTCATGTACTCATTTTAAAGCCAGAGTCTTTGTAGCACAGGCATTATGTGCACGGGTGTAGAGCCATTAACTGCAACAAGAACAGCCTATGAGAGGCAAGATCTGACTACACCAATGAATCAGTTACCTGGAAGTCAAGTGCCGAAGAGCCTGAGGTGAGGGGATGTGCGAGTGCTCATCACAGGCATCCATCTGATAGTGTGAGAATTACAGCAGATAGACAAAGTAAAAGTTTCCCTGCTAGTTCACCAAGGGCTCAAATGAAGGTCTTCAGATAGCATGAGAGCACAGCAAGTGGGAGAATGATGGACTGAGGCACATGTGTTCAGCTCAGGCAGGGTAAACGGTGCTCAGATGGTAGAATCTTCCCTCTCATTGTCAAGATAAGCTTCAAAAAACTGCTCAGTATATAGCTCTGGCAATTAGGCGGTGCTGTGTTGTGTGGTGGGAAGACCTGAGGAAAGCTATGGATTGAGATTGGTAGTTATAATAACACTTCCTTCTTTATTGTTACAAGCTTCAACATTATACAGTAATTGCTCAGTTAGCTTTTCATGAGTGACTTATCAGAAGCAAGGAATCTGGCTAAGGCTAAATCAAAGGCAAAGTATTTGGCATTGTGGTTTTATGAGTAAAGTGGCTGTCCTTTGCTATAGATGTTTGCTGTAGCTAACTCCCTTTCTGTTACATATTTGGGAATCAATTCTCTAGTTCAGACTAGGCATCTGTTCCTCTCCCCTAGATAAATACAGATACCTGCCTTCCTGCAATTACCTTTATCATCAGGCATTTGGGCATTGCTTATGATCCAGGCATCGAACATCACATTTAAGGTATCCACAGTTGCCCAAGGACATAGAATTACTACCTTCCCAGATAACAGCATAGCCTGGGATTGAATATTTAAAGGCCTAGGTTTTTCTTTGTTTCTACTGCCTAAAGCAAATTTCCAGACCAAGGCCAATAAAAAACCTGAAGCATCTGGTGTCTTCACTATGTGGTCAAGAGCCATGAGTTTCTCTCAGACTGTTTACATAGGTTGCCTGGTTACCTGGTATCCTCAATGCACACTGGGAGAAAAAAAGAGGTATGCTGATTTAAACAATCCATGCCCTAATCATAATTTTACTTAAACTAAATCTTTCTAACCACCTAAAGATGTAGAGTATCACACTAACATTACCCTCCCTAATGATTTAATTCCTTTCTTAACTAACTTTCTCCATTGAGGAGTACAAAGAAGAATAATAGTCATTCCCGCAGACACACTGATCTCTCCTCTCTCTCTCTCTCTCTCTCTCTCTCTCTCTCTCTCTCTCTCTCTCTCTCTCTCTCTCTCTCTCTCTGTGTGTGTGTGTGTGTGTGTGTGTGTGTGTGTGTTTGTGTGTGTGTAAACCCTTGTATCGCTTCCTATGAGGCAAAAGAATTCTGTCCCTGGAACCTGCTAGGATTGGGGAATTGCTGTTTTTAAGAATATATATGACTGGGAATGTTTGTAATGGGTTGCTCAAGGAAGAACAAGGAGAACTAAGAACAATGAAGAAGAAGAAGGAGAACAAGTAATGAGTGGATCAATGAGAAATAATGGATGGAAGAGAGAATAAAAGAAGTATGGACAGATGATACCTGTTGTGAGTAGATTTCTTACCCCTCAGATTTTTAGCCCCCTTTATCTATTTGTGGTGTCCTTAACTGAACCTTGTTACTTTATTATGAAATGCATGTGGAAATAGGAATGTTTATAAATGTTTGATTCTGATGCCACAGAAAACTCCTGAATATGCAGTTATAAGCCTGTGAATGAAATGTTGCATTATATACAGGCCATGCCTTGTCCTGTCTCCATGGGAGTGAGCAGGTGTGGATACAGTGACTACCTAGAAATGCTGGTGTGATTCATCCTTTCACCTCCACAAGTCACACACAAATGCAACTCCTATGTTTTTCCAGATAGGTGACTTGAACTTGGTCTCATGCTAAGACGACAAATTCAAACTGACACTACCACCCCAAGTCTCACACAGTTATAGTAAGGTGCTTCATTTTGGGGCCACCTTATTGGTATTGTTGCTAGGAGCAGAAAAACACGTGAGAGGGGATTGGAGGTGCCTGCTTTGAATCTTGGGGCTACTGACTACTGTGCTGTGGGCAGTGTAGGAAGGTGGGTTTCTGAGGTTTCCTTTTCAGTCTCTGCAATCTAGAGGGTTTTGCAGCTGTTCCTGTGGTGTGTGTGAGGTGAAGGCTCCTGGATCACAATAACAGGATAGCTCCAGCTGTTGAACCCTGAGCTCCCAAGCTCCGGAGAACTTGTCTTTGCTTCTACATCCCATGAACTGGTATGGTCTGAGCATCTGGAGTGAGGGAAACTGTCAAACCAGGAAACTCTGACATGTCAGCAGTACCCAGCTACCTAACAATATAAGGGCAACTGTGTTCAGCCATTCCAGATCTCCTCAAGGAGATTGACATCAAGAACAGCCACACCCTAAATAGTGATGTCAAGCAATCAACCTCACAGGTGGTCTCCAGGCTCTTGGGCTTCCCTTGTATCTCCGTAAAACTTGCTCAATCTTAGACCTTCATTCAGCAGTCCTATGCTCTGTGGAGAAAGTGTTCTGTTTACCAACATTCTATTCTCCAGCTGAAGACCAAAGAACTACAATGACTTTGCAAATGCTAAGCTTTATCTGTGATTGTGAGAACTGGTAATGCTGTCTAGAAAGTCACTGAGTAAACTCAAAAGTCATACTGGCACCAGGGTCATTGAGTAGCTATCAAAAGCCCATCCGCCTGCTGTCCTCAGGACCAGAATCACCTCTGGACAACACCATCTCCAAATCCATCACATTGAAGGCTGTGGCTTCTGATGAACTTAGAGAGCGCACAAGCATTCCTTTTATAACACACTGGTATAAATCTTGTCACCTAAGGAATGTCATAGCACTCTTGATTGTCCTTTGCTTTCTTACAAACAGTTCATTGCCTTCCAAAAAACATGGGATGAATTCTGACAGAACTACCCATGCCCCAACCCCTCCTACTTCCACCACTGTGAAGTCAGTGGGGGATACATTCTCCATGGTGCTAGAACAATCAGCAAAATCTTCTTTTTGGCTTCAGGTCTGGGGAGATGAGCCCTAGCGCACACTGCCATTCCGGTCTAGAATAATTGTGGGATATAGTTTCAATGGTAGACCCTGTCTTAAAAAGTAATATGGAAACAACACACATGCACACACACACATACACACACACACACACACACACACACACACACACACGCACGCACGCACGCATGCACATGCACACTCCCACACACACAATGGAAGACCAAACAAAGAAAAGGCTGTGGACAGAAAAGAGGAGCCTCTTTTCATAGCCACACAGAGGAGGATAGCAGACACTGACCCCTGTAAGTTTCGCAAATGGGCTGATATGCTAGGAACAGGCACTGTATGAGATATTAAGGTCTAGAATTCAGGCAATAGGCATGGGTTCACCAAACCAGTCACATTCATAGGATCTCAAAATCAACCACACAGACACAGGCTTAGAGTAAAGCACAGTGTTTATAAAAGAAAGATGTAGCTTATTTTGTGCAGATATTAATTTCTCACAATTGGATACCGATTTAACATACCCAATGTAACAGGGTTGTAGGGCTACAGAAGAGAGGTGGAAATAAATCAATATTAAAGCCCAAGAATCCGAGGTAAGGGCATGATGGAATAGCTTTTTCTATACCGCAAACTGCGGTAGTGTGTATTTTTTAAATTATTTTGGAAAGAAAGGTCTCCTGAAATTTTGCTCATTGAAGTGTGCTTGCCACATGAAATAGTGTGGGGAAAGCCGGGACCAGTGAATACTTGTTATCACACCTGAAGTTGGATGTGCCAGTTTGCTTCTGCAGCATCATTCCTGGCAAAGTGATTGTGCTTTAAAATAACTACAAACTCAATTTGTGAGTAGTGAAAAATAATTAACCCACCCTCCCCCCCTAAAGGGACTCTGCCCACTTTGTGTGTCCCTTTCCCACACAGACCATGTTGGTCTGTCTTCTGCCACATCTTCCCCTCATGGATGAGGATCGATGTCCTCTTCAGGGGGCATGAAGTGTGGCCCGCCCTCTCTTTGGGAGTCAAAAGTGGAAAGCTGAAAAAAATAGGGGGGGGGGTGGAAAAGTTAAATATTTTGGTAGCATTCTTTGACCCATTTTGTGGTGATAAGAGTATCCCTTTATTTTCAGCTAGCAAGCAGTTGACAAATGTCTCTGCAGTAGGGGCTTACAGGGTGCTAGCAGGAGACAGAGACTTGAGAAAGACATGAGGCCTCTCCCATTCTTTCTTCCAGTTTCCTCTGGAAGAAGAGGCCCAGAATCCCTCCTGATCCATAAGAAGGAAGCTGTAGGATATCTCTGGCATGTTTATTCTCCTGGCCGTGAAGCCAAGGGTTATTGTCCTTTACTAAATGATGATGTTCTGCAGTGTGGCCCATGGCATTATTCCTTAGCTGCATGAAATTTTTTGAGGTCCCCAGGCCATGGATTGAATCAAGACTTTCAAATGATTGGGGATCACTTACATGTGACCTTGGTGATGAGTACTGTGACCTTGCAGATGGAAGATGTGTTCCTGTCAATGGCTGATTTGTCGCTGCCAGACATTGATGTGTTGCTGCTCCTGGTTGATGTGGCATTGGTGTTGTTTGATATGACCTTGTTGATGGGCCATGGAGCACTGGAGAGGTATGGTTGACATGATCATCACAGAATCTAGAAGAGAAGAAATTTGGAGCAGTGACATAGATCAAAGAATGATGGCTCATGAGGAATTCTCAAGGTCTTCAGTAGGGGTTTGGTTCACATTTGTTTTCATTATAAGAACTTGCCAAAAGAAAAATAAAAAAAAAGAAAAGAAAAAAAAAGAACTTGCCAAAATGTGGCTCAGAATGACCTTCAACTTCTGCCCCACTGCCTGCAGAGCTGGGATGACAGCATTGTGCCAACACACGTAGTTTCTGCTATTCATTCATTCCCCATCTCTTTCTGGAGGCTTTGTAGGCTTGCTGGTTTGAAACTTGCAATGTATTCAGGATGCCCTCAAACTCACAGACACCTGGCTGCTTCTACCTTTCTGAGTTCTGGTATTTAAAATTGTGAGCTACCATGTATGGATATCTCCGCTTCTTTTTTCATTTTTAAATGTTATTTTCCTTTTTTAGATTTACTTATTTTTTTTTAACGTGTTAAGGTGTTGCCTGTATATACCTAAGTGCACCACATGCAACCTCATGCCCTCAGAGGGCAGAAGAGGGTTGTTTGGTTTCCTGGAACTGCAGTCATGGTTGTGAACCACTATATGGGTGCTGAGAACTGAACCCTGGTCCAAGTGTTCTTCACCACCAAGCCACCTCCCTGCTTCTGCAACTCTTAGCTGGAGCTCCTGAGGTGACATTTCTGTAACTTCCTTTTAACACCTGTTCATAAAAGTTCTATATGTCTAATCTGTAGATGTGGTCTACTTGACCATTGTTGAACACATACAGTTAGACCTGACCCCACATGACCAAACATGTTTTAAAATATTTAAATAATTAAAATGACATTTATTATTAAAAAAGAGAACGTTCCAAGGTAAAATAAACATAGATGTTAGGCTAAATTACAACCAATTCCCTTGTTTCCCTTGGTTTCCTTGGTATTATGTAAATAGTTCCACCATGATTCTGCTCTCTGTGGCCTTGTATATGCTATTCCCTCTGGTTAAACATGACCACCCCACGGAGCTGGGGTCTCAGTAATAACTGAAAGGCACATTTCCTAACATCATGTCCAGGCTCTTTCCACCACCAAAAGCTTGGGCAATTCAGAGAATGATATAAATTGCAAAGCCTTATCAAAGACCCCAAATCTGTACTTTAATTCTTCTTAAAGTAGGCTCTGATGATGAGAAGCATTACAGATCATAACATTTGCCCACTTCACATGTCAGTCACCACATGTGAAGGCAGATGGAAATCCAAATAGCTTTTTGAGACTCTGTTTCAGTAAGACAACATTCATTTAAAAGCACTTATTGGACCTTAATTACATGCTAGGAAGAACTGTTTCTTTCTTGTATTGGAAGTGAGAGACATTATTATTGGGCTAGAATGTGTGCATGCCTTCACGCTACATGATCCATGGTCAGCCTCGCTGTTGCCTGTTCACAGTATGTAACAAACATCTTACATCTACTTTCATGGTTTTCATGGTCAATGCCTTCATTCCAGAGAAGTTGAAGAAGGGACATGGAATTCAGAAGTTACTCAGCTGTGGTCACAAAAGACTTCTCTACAAACACCCTGCGCTGAGAGTCTGAACTTGAGCAATGAAGTCAAAAGATTTCAAGGTTTATCTGTAAAATCACTGGCTTTTAGGCTCTCTTATCTAGTCCTTCTAGATAAGAAGACCCTCCCTTTCATTAACAGATACTGAGATAGGCACTATATAGGCAGGAACAGGGGAAAGAGCAGTGAGCTCTACCCTTTTCCAAAGTCCACCTTTTTCTTACCTATGGGCCTCATTTCCTGGATACTCAGAGTTTCCATTTCCAAAGAAATTAAAGGGATGTGGTCCCAGGTCATTAATAACAGTTACCACCTGCACAAAACCAACAGAGTTATTGTAAAAAGATAAAGTTTTGCCATATATCCATCCCTTGTTGACATCTTAGGCTCTGGATGCTCCTGTACCTGCTCTCGTGGCCGATAAACCCGATTTTCTTGTCCTTGCCCCATTTGTTCCTGTGCCCTTAGTCGTTCATATGGCAAGTTACGAAGCATCTCAATATGTTGGGCCAACTCATATTCACATTGTTCTCGTGCCCTCTCCTATGAGTATTGATGCATCAAATATAAACATAAAATACTTTGATGACTAAAAAAGCACCCCCCCAGCAATGAACAGTGTTCAAATGAACCCCTAAATAATGGAAGTCTAGTCCCTGTGCACACTAAGCTATAGAGACTACTGTGTGATTTGGCAGCACACTAGTCACATACATGCTACTTGATGTGGGAGGGTCTTTTGGTTTGTGTTGATTTCATTGGTTAATAAAGAAACTGCCTTGGACATTTGATAGGCCAGCCCTTAGGTGGGTGGTATAGACAGAACGGAATGCTGGGAGGAAGAGGGAAGTGAGGAAATCGCCATGCCTCTCCTCTCTGGGTCAGTCGCCATGAAGCCAGCCACCAAGTCAGACATACTGAATCTTTCCCGGTAAGCCACCACCATGTGGTGCTACACAGATTATTAGAAATGGGTTAAGCATGATGTGATAGTTAGCCAGTAAGAGGCTAGAGCTAATGGGCCAGCCAGTGTTTAAATGAATACAATTGTGTGTTTTTATTTCAGGGCATAAGCTAGCCAGGTGGCCGGGAGCTGGGTGGCAGGAATGCTGCCCACAGCTCCTTCTACAGCCACTGGATTACAGACATCTGAGGACCCAGAACGCCTGCACAAAGCGTATATATATGTCATTGAGCCTGTATTCAGGTCTACTTAGTACAGATATTTTTAATTCTCTGAGGGCAACTCAACTGCAGCTTATGGGGTAGGCTGAGCCAAACAAACCAAACCAATCAAACTTCTTATGCAAATGAAATCACCTTTCAGTTATAAAAGTAAAAGATACCTGATATACCTCTTCTTCAACTTCTCTGTAAGAAGGAGGTTCCTCATTGAAGATTCTGCACATATTCAAACCATAGGCCTGTGTCATCATTCGTGGGCCACAGAGCTGGGCAAACCTTTCTCCAAATAGTGGACGCTGGAAGTTAAGTGCTGTTCTTGGCTGTATTTGTAAGGACACAAAATTACAAATGTCTTGCTTCTTGTTCATGTTTTCCTTAGGGCACAAGACACAGTGAAGATGGAGAAAGATTGTTCACCCAAGCCCATAAGAAACCCCAAATTTATAGAAGGAACATGGGCCCCTGCTAAGACCTCACTGGGCTCTCCTCAGCTCCGGTTCACAGCCTGATTATTTTAGGAATTTAAGACCATATCTACACTGAGAGATTAATTGTGTATTAATCCAAAAAAGGAAAAAAGAAAAAGAAAAAACCAAGACATTTTAGCATAAGGACATCTTCTTCAAAGACAAATGTATTCACATAGATTCCTTAAATAGTTCAAAGAAATTTTATGGTATTCCAGAAATCTGTGCAAAGCAAGAAGGCAGAAACATCAAGGCTCAGGAACTTGCTGTCATCACACTCCTGGAGTTAAACTGAAACACCTGTCTTTAAGTTTTTCATTCTACGAAGATTTTTGGGGGGCATAACAGATGGAGTATCTGGGTTTGGGTTCAGAAATAGATACACACAATTCCACATAACTGATATACAGCTCATTTCATATAAAGTTCATTCTATATATTTAAGAATCCTGTCTAATATAAAAAATGATTATCTAAATCCATGGTTTTGTCCACAGTCTGAAGGACAGAAGAGATACAGAGTAGAAGAGGAGAATCCTAGCTTTGGTGCTGCATGCTGAGGGAAAGGATGGGATTGGGTTGTCAAGAAATCTGTCTTCCTGTGAGATGGTTAACGTCACTTCACAAGTGATGGAAAGCAGGGCCCGAGGAAATGCTGCATCTTCAGAGCAGCTCAACTTTCCACTTACTTCAAATTTTCTAGGAAACAGAAAACATCCTTGCATATTTTACAGGGTGAAATCAACAGGGATGTGGTGTACTTTAGAGAACATCCAACATCCCTGTTCCGAGAGGTTCTCATCTATATCTGAAAAGCCAGTACATCACATAGAGTAACATGTTTTTGAAAATACAGATCATGTTTTCTGTAAAGTAAACCTGAGCAATCAGAGTTAATTTAAGCTCAAAGATGTTAGAGGCCCAAACAGGAAGAAAAATGAATTTTGAAAGATTTTCAGTTGCCCCTCGACTACTGCATAAGATGGCTAATCTGTGCATACCATGGGTTCCACGACTGCCACTGGGCGCACGGGCTGTTCTACTGGGCGCACAGGCTGTGCTACTGGGCTTGCAATCTTTGCGGATGTCTCAGCTGTCTTTTGACGTCCTTGTTCTTGGTCCACAACATGTTCTTGGAACTTAGGGTCTTTCTGGACTTCAGTATCTTCCGCTATTACACAGGAAACATCATCCGAAGAAGGATCCGAAACTTCATCAATAGCATGCTCTTTGGGTTTGGAGCCTGGTGCCTCTTCCAAAGGTTTCTTCCCATCCTCATCACTGCATTCTCCATGCTCTGGGGAGGATTGTCCTTCCTGGCTGTCACTCAGATAAAGAAATCCTGGGCCAATATCAAATTCCATGTCTACTGGGTCTAGACTGTTTGTTGCCTCTATCATAGAATCCTGCCCAGAGGTAGAGGCTGAGGAAGGAAGTACAGAGGAGAGCATGAAGATAATGGTAAAATGTGTCAGCTTTGTGTATATATAACAGGACAGTATGGCTTATTAGTAATATTTCATAGCAGCATACTTTGGGCTCGATTTCAGATATTTGGTATCCTTTAAACAATAAAGCTGAAATAAGTTATAGGCCACTCTGTAAGATGTTGCAATACACCTTTGCTTTAATACCTGAGTAAAGCAATGTGGAAGACAATAATGAAGAATTATGATTCCATCTTAAAAATCTACTTGACATACTTCCTATATGACCTGGCAGTCTAACAGTCAAAAATTTATTTACCAAAGCAAACAGAAAGTTCCACACAAAAGTTCTGGGAAAATATTTGTAGAAATGTTATTCATAATCGTCAAAAGCTTGAAAGCAAACCAGATGCCCTTATGATGGATAGATTAAAATCCTATAGTACATTCATAAAGGGCAATAAAAAAGAATGGATCATTGTTTCCTTTTGTGACATGGAAAGCTGTTAACTGTACATTTCTAAGTGTAAGAAGCCAGATGGAAAAGGCGTCATATTATGAACAGGCATAAAATCTAATGGTGTTTTGGGTGTGTAAAGTGTGGCTTTAGGGGGATCATAATAAAAAGGCTAGTATTTCTCTCTTTTGTCCATTCATCTCTGTACTGTTCTTCCAACTCAAATTATTTTAGTTTTTGTGACAGGGTCTCATGTATCCCAGGATAGCCTTGAACTCATTATGTAGAAAAGAATGGCCTTAAATTCCTGGGCCTTATGTCTGTACTTCCTGAGTACTGCATTGAAACTTTTCTCTATGTCCGAAATTATTTCAAAATGAAAAAAATTACAAAATACAAACTTGAGTATCAGGCAGGGTGAGCCACCCAACACCTCACTGCAATGCTGTGGACCATTATGTTAGTTTTAGAGTCTAAAGTTTGGTCAGAGTGGAAATCTCCAGTTCCTTGGTAGTTTCAGTGTTCAGAATTTTTACCAAACTTTTCTACTATCAAATATTTCCAAATTATTTTTTGAACCTTAATAGTATATTTGCAATTTTTGGTTCCAAATGAAAATCAGTAAGCCATAACTAGGGGCCCAGATGCTGCTCAATTACAGTGTTTGTTGCAAAATATCTGGATGTGATCTTTTGACTGGAAAGGACGGCTCTGAGAACTTATCAGGATTTGTCCACAGCTGCTGTAATAGTAATGATTATAATTCAACAGAACAAACCTGCAAGATAAATCTAGACGAGTGGGTTAAGAGTAATCACTGCTCAAGTAAATGTAAGAAACAATCACACTGAGAGACACACACACACACACACAACCACAACACCATTGTGCTGTTTTCATAGGAGAGTTTGGAATGGAGCTCTGAAACTTACAGAAATAATGGAAGTTTTGTTACTAAAAACTATTTACGTATTAAAACTACATCTGGAATTGAGAAAAAGAACCACAATACATGAAAATTCCACAATATAAATCTCTACAATAAGATCCACATAGTAAAAGGATACCTTCCCTTTTCTCCTGTTTTGCAGTTTTTCTATAATACTGTAATTAGGACTTTGGTGAGGAAGGATTAACCCATTTCACCTCTACTCCCATTCAAATTTTCTGCCTGTAAATCTGTCATCTCAGCACTCAGGATTACAGGGAAAGGATTGCTGGGACGTCTAGGACAGGGTAATTTAAACATCCAGGTTCTGTCTCAAAACACCAACAAAAACATGTTTCTACAATAGAACATACAGATGGACATAAATAATGTTATTTCTTCAAAATGATGTCCATCACTATGTTTACAATATTAAAATCAAAGCCAAGTGAATAATACTAATTCAACAGGAAGGAGGTAAGGCTGCAGACTTCTAACTGGGATTTCTAAAGTTTGTAAGAACCCTGATTGCTTGAATCTACGAAAGGATACTTACTTTATGGCTCTGAAATCATCATCTCAAAACACTTAAAGAAAACGAGCAAAGCTGGACTTGATAGCTGTGATTTCACACCATTATAAACGCAATCTTTATTTTAAACCCTTAAACCACTTCAAAGGTCACTCCATTTATTTAGTTCACATCCAAAGCCCTGGTTGTACCTACTTGACAATGCTGATGCTATCACTGCAAAGTCTCCAGATGATCTTATGCTTGTGCTTGGTCTTGTGGCTACAGTGTTAGTTGTGCATATACTTGATCGAGAAGGTGGCCTGACCTGAGCTAATTCAAATGGTATTTGCCGAGGGACTGGTATAACATCTACAATCTCAACCTGAATTTCCAAAAGAAGATAACAGATTTCACTAACCAGATAGAATATGACACAAATAAATAGAAACACAAGGGAGAGAACCCTAAACTTTAGATATAATTTTAAACATACTTCAATCTATTGAAAACCCAACAAAAAATCCTCATGTATATTCTTAAAAAATTTGCTGTAAGGGGCTATGTTTCAAAGACCATGGGGCAATAGCCACTGGTGGATGTTCCCAGAGTTCCTGCATATGCCAAGGATGCTTCAAGCAAGTGAAAGCCACATGTGATATGATTATTGTTTTAGGCTGACTAAATGGTATAGTGTCAGCAAGAGTGTTTTGGCTGAGGAAAGGAATCCTTTGCTGTCATTTTCCCTAAGACTGTTGTGTTTTAGTCAAATGCTACTTTAAAACATGTATGGATACTTCTCTGAGGATCAAGCTAATTACTACGAAACTAGCCTTAAAGACAAAGTTCCCTAAGATTAAAATACAATTTAATGAAGACAGGAGAGATGCTCAGTTCTTGAGCACACTGACTGCTCTTCCAGAGGACCTGAGTTTGATTCCCATCAACCACATGGCAGTTTATGACCATGTGGCAAAATGATTTTTTTGCTCTATGTGGCATCCCAGTATTGCAAGTGTGAACAGTATATCCTGTGGTTCAGCTTTACAAAGGTATATAAAACAGCCTACAATCAATACAATTAAAAATTAAAAGAATTTTTTCTATAAATAATGTGTGTGTGTGTGTATACACATGCATGTGTGGTTGCATGTGCACATGTGAACATGCATTTGGGAATTACACAACAACAATAGTGTTGAGTCTCTCACAGTATCCAAGCTCTGACTGGACAACATACCCTTAGATATATGTCTGTCCTTGCCTCCTCAGCACTGGGATTATAAGTAACACAGCACCATGCCATTAGGTACACCACAATGAGGTAGGGTTCTGGAGATAATTTCAAGCCTTTGTCTTTGCAAGGCAAGCATTTTATGGACTAAGTTATCCCCTCAGACTCATGTGATCACCATTTTGATGATCTTTAAGAAGTTAAAAAAATAATCCCAGACTTTGCCTGTTAAGTTAGGAATTTCCATATTTTATTCCTAATGAGTGGTATAATTCTATAGTTCTATATCTTTAACAATCTGGTCTGATTTGAATAGAACATGAACCACTCTTCATATGAAATGTGTTCACCAGTCAAATCCTGTGCATCTATACCTAAACATTTAGTTTTGTTTCTTGGTGGTAGTTGGTTTGGTTGGGCAGGGTTTCCTTAATACCTAGAGCTATGGCAATTTTTTCTTTTAGAAACTTGTTACTTGTATCATACGAAGCATTTCAACTTCAGGAAACACGCACAACCTGACTATTCAAGTGTTCTGTGATGCCTACTACTTAATACAATATTAGAAATATGGCAATCTTTTTATTACGTAGAAAGATATTCTATTGATTTGATATTAGATTGCTATTCATTTTGGTTGGTGTCATTTTGTTTAAAGTTCAAACTGAGTTTTGTCCCCCCCTATGTCTTCCATTTTGTTATTTAGTCTTCTAATTTCAACTCTCTCACACTTTTCTGAAACAAAATGATAGGTTCAATGTAAGTACTTCTTCTGAGGCAAAAGATTTGACTCGGTTGTGCTTGTGTAGACTGGGGCTACAACCCTAGTCGGGGAGCATTCTATCTACATATAAGTCACTTCTTTTGAAAAAGCATTTATTTTTCATTTCACTTGTATGAATGTGTTGTTTTTGTGGTCTGTACACCATGTATGTATCTAGTACCCACAGAGATCCGAATAAGGCACCCTAATATCACCCAGGCTCTATTCCTAACCCTTATTCCTTTGAGCAAAATCTTCCTGCTGAGCCTAGGTCTAGGGCTGGCACTCAACAAGTTCTCTTGTCTCCATGATCTATAGTAGTGTTTCTCAAACTGTGGGACACAACCCCTTTGGCAAACCTCTACCACCAAAATATTACATTACGATTCATAACAGTAGCAAAATTACAGGTATAAAGTAGCAATTAAAATTGTATGATTGGAGTTCACCAAATGATGAGGAACTATATTAAAAGGTTGCAATGTTAGAAAGGTCAAGAATCACTGCTCTATAGTGTGAGGGTTGTAAGTGTGAGCAGTTACTACAAAATTTTTATGTAGGTGCTGGGGATTTGAATTTGAGTCTTCATGCTCACACAGGAATCTCAATTACCCACTGAGCATCTCCCCATGCCTTGATAAACTTTTCTGAGACAAGGTCTCAATTTTTAGGCCAGGTCCCCCTGAAACTCACTCTATAGCAGCCCTACACCCCTCTCGGTGCCCCAAGTTCTAGCGTTAAAGGCATAAGCAAGATGCCCAACTTTTAAGCTTTCTTTTTTGTTGCCATTATGTTTCTTTTTATTTTTGATTGATTTTATTGAGCTATATTTTTTCTCTGCTCCTCTCCCTTCCTCTCCCCTACCCTTCAACCCTCTCCCATGGTTTCCATGCTCCCAATTTACTCAGAAGATCTTGTGTTTTTCAACTCTTCACGTAGGTTAGATCTTGCTGGCCAAACCTTTCCATTGCCTGAAATGCAGTCCTTACTATCCCTATCTGTCTCTTGAGTCTGAAATAGTTCCCTCCTTTGAACTAAGGTTTCTTCCGAGGTAGACAAAGTTGACTGATTGCTTAAGATCCTGATTCTTTATTACAGTGTTAAAATCCTGTGTACGCCCTCCCAAGTGTAGCTTCTCAATGTTTAGTTTTATACAAAGGTTTTCACTGACGTCTCCAACTTTATTTACCATGGCCTGCAGCACATTTGGACTTTACATTGACCGTAATGACCCTTTGCAATGACCCTAATGCTGTCAATGTAGACTACAATGAAAAACACTTCAGCAGCCACTTAAAGACCAGAGACAATGAGGTGTATTAAATATTGACAGGAACAAGGTAGAGGAAGCTATCAAGATAGCAAAATGCAGAAAGGGCCAAGGAGTGGATGGCATCAGAGTGGAGGAGCTGGAGGTGGCTACAATAGACTCAGGGGGCTGTGGTGCTTCTCCGACTCTTCAGAGAGATATGGAAACATGAAGTGATTCCCATGGAATGGAAGCACTCGGGCATAAGCCCCAAACCAAAAGAAGGAGGACAAGCTGGATTGCTCAAATTATAGGAGCAAATTAGAGTTGTTTTTTTTGTGCCATAGCAGCAAGATCTTCTACTTCAGTTATCCTGCAAAGGATAAAGGGCAGAACAGAGGAAAACCTAGCAGATGCCCAGTGTGGATGAGTGCTAACAGAAGCACAATAGATCAGATATTTACTTTGAGGCAACTAGCAGAAAAATACAAAGAATTTGAAAAAGACTTGAGTCTGTTACATTGACTTTAAGAAGGCATTTGATAGCATTTAGAAGAAAGAACTTTGGGAAACAATGTGGTTCTACAGGTACCCAGAGAAAATTCCAAGGATACTAGAAAATGCCTATACAGTCACCTGTGAATCCATCAGCCAAAGTCTGTGGAGAATTAAGTGATCCATTTACGACAATTGTAGGAGTGTTGCAGGGATGCATCCTCTCAGCACTACTCTTTAATATATTTCTGAAATTAATAATAGCAACAGCCCTGGAGGATGAGGAGATGGACATGCAGATAAGCATGCAAATCAAAAAAGGTCAAGTAATATATAAAGGAAAACCTATCAGAATTACACCTGACTTCTCAATGGAAACCATGAAAGCCAGAAGGTCTTAGATAGATGTGCTGCAGACACTAAGAGAACATGGATGCAAGCCCAGACTACTATACCCAGAAAAGCTTGCATTCACCATCAATGGAGAAAACAAGATATTCCAGGACAAAAACAGATTTAAACAATCTGTAGCCACAAACCCAGCCTTACAGAAAATACCCGAAGGAAAATGACAAATGAAGGAAGCCAACAACACCCATAATAACACCAGCTCTGACAACCCTCCACCAGCACAGCTCAAAGAATGGAAGCACACAGACACTACCACCAGAAAAATCAACTGGAGTTAGTAACCAATGGTCACTAATATCACTTAATCTCAGTGAGCCAATCAAGCTATAAAAAGACACAGGTTAAGAGAATGGATACAAAATTAGGATCCAACATTCTGCTGTTTACAAGAAACAAACCTCAAACTCAAAGACAGACACCACCTCAGAGTAAAGGGTTGGGAAAAGGCCTTCCAATCAAATGGGCCAAAGAAACGAGTGGGTGTGGCTATACTAATATCTAACAAGATTGATTTCAAGCTAAAATCAATCAGAAGAGATGGAGAAGGACACTTAATACTCACAACAGGAATAATTTATCAGGAGGAAGTCTCAATCCTGAATATCTATGTCCCTAATATAAAAGCACCCACGTATGTAAAAAAATTACTAGAACTCAAAACATACATCAAACCCCACACTCTAATAGTGGGAGATTTCAACACTCTGCTCTCACCAATGGACAGCTCAATCAGATAGAAACTTGACAGATAAATAAGAGAACTAACAGATGTAATGAACCAAATGGACTTAACAGACATCTACAGAACATTCCACCCAAACAGAAAAGATTATACCTTCTTCTCAGCATCTCATGGAACCTTCTCAAAAATTGATCACATACTTGGTAACAAAGCAAACTTCCACAGATACAAAAAAAATATTAGTAACCACCTGTGTCTTATCTGAACACCATGGAATAAATTAGAATTCAACAACAATTCTAACCCCAGAAAGCCTACAAACTCATGGAAGCTGTACAGTCAACTACTGAACCACCCCTGGGTCAGGGAAGAAATAAAGAAATTAAATTCTTCCTTGAATTCATTGAAAATAAAGACACAACATACCCAAACCTATGGGACACTATGAAAGCAGTGCTAAGAGGAAAGTTCATAGCACTAAGTGCCCACTTAAAGAAAATGGAGAAACTGCACATTAGAGACTTAACAGCACACCTGAAAGCTCTAGAAAACCAAAGAGGCAGATTCACCAGGAGGAGTAGAAGACTGGAAATAATCAAACTGAGGGCTGAAATCAACAAAATAGAAACACAGAAAACAATCCAAAGAATCAATGAAACAAAAAGCTGGTTCCCGGAGAAAATCAACAAGATTGACAAACCCCTATCCAAACTTTCAAGCTTTCTTTAGGAAATACAAAAGGAAACACTTTCGATGAAGTCTGGAAAGGAGTTTAGCTTTAGATTTTTTTTTGTCATTGTATTTCATTTTATTTTATTTTTTAGGTTATCACAGGGACTATTCTAAGCATTAATAAAAAAAACCATACTGTAGGCCACTGCCATGCTCACAATACAGCTACTGAAATGAAAGTCTTTCTATGTTGGCAACACATATTAACTAAATAATAACATTACAGAGACAAAGGCCTAGGGTCTACTCAATGGCTGTCAATGAACATACATCAGAGCTTGATTCAGGACTTTCCATATTCACATTTTCAGCCTGGTGCTTTCCTTGATTTTCCTTCCTCTTGCGTCGTTTTTGAAGCCTTAATAAAGTTGTAAAGAAATCATTGTTAAAATTTGTTTTGTGTACTGGCCTGGAAGCTTCCTCTCTGGCTAGCTTTTATTTTTATATATATAAACACAGAGACACATTTATTTGCACATTCAGGAATCCCATAAAAATACAAAACCTGAAGCCATAATATGTATGCAAAGGACATGTATGGTAGAAATAAATAAATAAGAAATTAAAAATTTAAAAAATAGAGTAAAATAATAATAAAAGCCCCGACACAACATTATGAAACAAAGGACTTTTAAAGATGCTATTGGCATCTACTGCTGGGTCTTAGTGGGCGGGTTCCTTCTGGATGCCCTTAGGACAATCTCCTGTCAGAGGTGTTGCCTTCTGGAGCAGAGGTGAGTTGGAGGAGAAGCAGGTAGGCAAGCCAGAGGCACAAGGATAGGTGGGGTGGGTGGAAGTGATAAGCAGAAATTATAGAAGAGTATTTGGATTTCAGTCTGAGAGCTGGAGTTCATTTTTGAGAAAGAGTATGAAAATGACAATTAGTGGATGCTTGGTTGTAGAAGGCCAGTTATTATTGTGTCAACATTGTCGTCATTGTCGTCTGTATACTGTTTTATCAGTTACTTTTACTGGGACATTGCAGGAAATGACTAAACTGGAGTTGTTATGGTTGCCTGTGAGAGGCCCCTCACGGAGATTTCTGATGGCAAAGGATTACATTAAATAGTCCTCTTTGACCTATATTCATTAGTCCTATATTCATTAGTCCAATCTGCCTGGCTTTTAGAGTACTGGAAGGGGGTATAGGCTGATGGAGGAAAAATGCACGGGGGAGTCATCAACAGTCCTAACAGCTATGAACACTGTGATCAACAGTAATGACTGGCATGGCAAGATATAAAAATATTTGCAATAGTGGCATGAATGTTATGGGGACAACCAATCAATCTGTAAATGGATTGTAGGCCGCACTTGCTGTAGGAAATCCTTCAGCCAGTAACCTTTAAGTTACAAGCCTACTTGGGTGTGGTCTCTTATACTATAAATGCCACTGTAAAGCTGGCCTACACATTCTCTCTCCTCTGGCTGCTAGATTCAATTGTTATTTTCCATTCAAGCAGAGGACTGTGATTTGTGAGTCTGCTCTTAAATAAAAAACGCCGTATTATACTCAATTTTGAGCTAGTGTTAGATTTTATTTTAGTATCCATATTCACACACTACAAAAGAAAAAAAAATACATGTCTATAAATCTGACCAAGGCTAGGGAGCTCACCAGGCCCAAGGGTAAATCTACTTGCCATTATTTTGCTAAAAGAATGAAGTATAAAACTGTCCTCTAAGTTCTTATCTTTATGCCAATGACTTAGTATAACTCTCAGAACTCATCAAAGAAGTTTAACATAGAAACTCACAGCTCATCAAAGTACAGAGAATAAGTGTTACTGGAGTATTTAGGTCTACATGGTACATCTATATGACCCCCTGCCACACAAGGCCTAAGGACTATTACAGAAGGTATGGCAAGAAGACTAAGAATCAGAAGTCAAGAAGAAAACAGTGTCATCTTTGCCATGACAGGATCATTGCACACATGAACTGATGGTAGTGGTATGGCCTGCATGAGACCTACACGCGATCAGGCTAGTCAACATTCCAACATGGACAGCCAGGATAACTCTGAGCTACTGCTTCTCCTTACACTATATCCCAAATGCTACCATGTCTACTTTCAATATTCCTATTTTTTTAAAAGAATATTTATTCATTTTGTGTGTGAATGCATGGGCTCATTCATGTGTATCACTTGTGTGAAGGACTGAGGAAAACTTTCAAGAACTAGGCCTGTCTTTCTACCAAATGGGTCCCAGGAATTAGGCTCATATCCTCAGATGTACATTGTATGTTTTTTTTTCTGTCATGCTTTTAGGACAATTATTAGATCAACCTAGAAAATAATGTGAGAGACAGTGCTTACATGATTATTTACATATGTTAAAATACACAGATCTGGAAGCTTGAAGAGGTGGTGTATACAAATGCACAAAGATAGATAGATAGATAGATAGATAGATAGATAGATAGATAGATAGATGATAGGTAGGTAGGTAGGTAGGTAGACAGACAGACAGACAGACAGACAGACAGACAGACAGATAGATAGATAGATAGATAGATAGATAGATAAAGATAGATATATAGATGATAGATACTATCTATCTATATCTATCTATCTATATAGATAGATATAGATAGATAGACACAGGCAAGAAAATTGCACTTTTCAAGAGATATAAATATTTTTAAAAATTAAAAATAAAAAGGCAACCATCTGTATTGTTTGAAAACTATAAATTATATCAAATGATAAGGTAGGTTCAAACCAAAATATTGGTCATTTTAGATTCATTAAAATCCTTAGATGATCTTTCTATTGTTTTGGTTATATTTAGTAAAAATAGTAGTTTTCAGCTCTGAATTACTTACAGCTATGATACCTCTTACCTTTGGCACTGTGTATTATTTTCATCATCTGAATCAATAACTATAACAGGAGGTTGAATTGCAGCAGGTTGTTCCTGAAGAAAAGTGAGTATATTGATTTCCATTGTTGCTGTCATCATTTTAGCCTCTTTGAGAGTCAAACTTACAGCCTTGTATAGAGCAGAGTTATACCCTCTCCCAGCCCCCAATTGGCACTTAAATGCATTGTATACCAAAAATGACCTGAAATTTATGGCATACCTTACATATTCAAGTTAAAACTGATCCATATATGTGTGAGGAAAACAGTGGGTTTATAGATATAAAATCAAGATATACATATACAATGGTTTAGCCGTTGTATATAGTCGATCTAGGAGAAGAATTTCACTTTGACTCAAGTTCACTGCTCACTATTTTATACCATCATGCTGACGACTATTCTGTTATCTCAAGATATGTTTTCCAAAATATCCCCCAATATAGAAACAATATCATAGAGGCCCAGAGAGAAAAAACTTGAGGAAATCACAAAAAGACTTCCTGGTGTTGTGATATGGAGACTAGTGGGATATGGGTGAGCCAAGAAAGATTTTTTTTTTCTCTTTCTCAGAAGAGCAAGTAGATCTTGCGGCTGAGTCCTACATCTTAAAAGTCTGTATTTTCATGGCAGATGATGGAATTCAGGTCCCAGAGAGTTAGTAAAAAAAAAGGAAGGATGAATGAGGCAATCAAATCTGAACAACTTCTTTCAGTTTCCCCTTCTATACCACTTTCCTTACTGTTTTCAACATAGAGAAGTAGTTTATTCCACAGCCGAATGTAGGAATGATCTACTGTGCCATCACATTAGGAACATGGCCCACAGGGCAAATAGAGCTCCTCCTCTGGAGCTAATACTGCCCAGTCTACAGTGTTCTAGTCCTGCATGTATCTGCTGATAGTACCTCCATTCATTGCAAATCCTGGAATTTCCATCCCTGTGACTACAATCAGTCCAGACCTGCCATTCATATCTGGGTAGCTCCATTAGTGTTTCTTATGTTTTGTTATCTACCTATAAAGCAGTCTGGTTATTCTAGTCCAGATCATATTACTCCTCTGCCTGCCAGTGTACTTAAAGTATAAATCCCATATGCATTACTAATATAGCAAAGTTCTGTATGATCTGTTCCCTGCCTGCCTCCACTATGCCCTGACCTCTTGTTTGAGTCACATAAGCAATTTGTTCCTTCAGACTCTCCAAACTGTGGGCAAGGCACTTTCTGCCCAGATTGCCTTTGTTATCATTCTTGGGGTCCTATACTCCAAAAACAAATCTCCAGAAAGAGATAACGTATGAACTCTCACATTTCTGACATTTGTCATCAATGCTTTCTTTATTGCCTGCCCCTATGTATTTCCCTGGCACTTATCATAATATCTGTGACATTAGAAGTATTCCACGTTATTGAAAGAATAAACTAAAGGAATTTTAATCTATTATTTGGGTTCTAAAAACTAGCTTTTCCTTTGAGAGGGAAAAAAGCCTTGACAATCAACTACCTAAGGAAAAAACAGTGTTGTTGTTACATGGAAATTCACTTCACAACAGAAAAATACAACTTACTTTTTCTCTAGTGAATATAGAGTGTTTGTGCACTGATGTCCAAAGGCTGAAAGTGAAAATGATGTGCCCTTCAAAGTGGGAGAAACATACAGCATACTCACTGATTCAGCTCTTGTGGGAAGAACTGAAATGGTTCCCACAAGATAATACTGTTGCTCCCTTAACAGCCTTGGAGTTGAGGACCAAATGTTTCTGCTACTATAGCCATAGTTTCCAAAAATTACAAATGACTCTAAGGGAGATAGACACAATGGGAATTAAATTAAAAGATATACTAAATAAGCAAGGAGGCTGACAACTACCATATCACAATGCTGTTTACCATCCCATAGGCAGTTTTCAAGATTCTGAGCCTTGGGATTCTCCTTGTCTTCCTTCCCTTCCAGCCCAGTTCCCCAGATGGTCACCACAAAAATATGAGTCAGTCAACTGAAAATCAAATGTGAATTTTTATTGATATCAATCGTTGGCTGTTGCTCTATGAATTGTTGTAGCAGTCTCTAAAAGAAGTGTGTGTGTGTGTGTGTGTGTGTGTGTGTCTGTGTATCTGTGCATACATCTATCCAAGTGTTTTGAAATGATATTTCCTTTAACATGAGAAATAGTTTAACAAGCATTTGGGAAACTGAAGCACTAAGTATATCTTATCTCTGATAACCTCAGACGTTTTATGGCTCTGAAGCAGTTATTTTAATTATGTATATTGATTTCTCAGATTGAACTTCCTTAAACCTCAAAAATTACACACCAGACCCCACAGTACACATGAGATAAATGTAGAAATAGCATAATTTTGACTATGAAAAATTTTAGAGAGATGACAAACTTCTTTCCCCAGGTTAGTGTACAGAACTTTAGTGTCTATATTTTATATATTTGTCCTTGATAGGATGTTTGAATTCTAGACCATAGTTCTAGATCCAATCTGTGGCATGATTTACAAACTACAAAATTTATTTGTAAATTTGGGTATTCATGGAGTTCCCTTTAAACTTGGCTGTGCATTAAACTTTTCTGATTAAATTCTAAATTTTATTGTGTTTTATAAGGGGAGACAGCCATCCTTTACCAATGTAACTCACCATGTTTCTATGTGGCCCCACCTTATAAGTTTCCCTATTACATTTTTGATGTGTAATGGGTGT
Organism: Arvicola amphibius; assembly: GCF_903992535.2. NCBI lineage: Eukaryota > Metazoa > Chordata > Mammalia > Rodentia > Cricetidae > Arvicola > Arvicola amphibius. The sequence goes on along the minus strand of NC_052065.1, from coordinate 130,655,920 downwards.
AGGCAAAAATCGTGTGAGTGTAAGGGTATCAGAGATTTTGTTAATACCAATAATACAAGAACATGTATCCTAGCAATCAAGAATATATTACTCCTCAACATCATTAAAAGATCATGAGTTGAGTTGCTTACCATCATAAGAATCTTGCAAGTACAAGACAAATTTCACATACTCATATGAGTCCCTCTGGTCGTCCATGGCCGCATAATTATATGCATCCTTGGCAAACAGCCCTGCATTTCTTTTTCTTATGTAAGAGCAGAATTCAATAAGACTTCCAACTAAAGTGAGCAAGAAACAAAGTGTTATGGCCGTATAGATTATTTCAGAAAATGAAAGTAGCATTACGTAAGTGAGAACCACTGATCTAGATCATGGTTAGCCTGCCAGGGGCTGCATCCTTAAAAAAACCCATTACCTCTCCTACCATTCATCAACTCTCACAAGACCCTGAGTGAAGGGTGAGGACCCATGAGATCCTCCCCACTCCCACACAGAAGAGAGTTTTTCAATTGTAGAAATGTGGTGTTTGATATCATAAGCTGTAAACATAAATGAACGTATGATCAGCAGCTACAGTGACTTATTTTTTGGGAAAAATTACTGAGGTAAGAAAGCAAGAAATTATTCAATTGGGTGTTACTTGTCACTCAGCACCCCAAAATTAAATCAAAATAAAACAAAACCAGGTATACATACCTGATATAGCGAATGGAAAATTAAGAATGATCTTCTGAGCTATTTCTTCTTTTTCTTCCTCAAGAAGAATATTTAATAAAGATTTCCCCACAATGTCTTCCTGGAGAGAAGGAGGGAAAACAAATTTTGTTTTTTTCACTGAAGCTATTAGTCTGTCCTGTCTCCTTACTATCAGTGAATTTATCTCTGACCTTGCCCATTGATGGCTACAGCTGCTGTGATTCAGCCAGTTTTCATTGCCATCCTGCAATTACTCCAGTCTAAAATCCATTATGGGCACGTTTTATTTGGACATTATTTTTCTGCAAACAGTTGAAGTCTTCCTTAGCCATCTCAGAGACCACAGACACTGTAATGATCGTATTGTGTTCTTTCTGCCTGTGCTATGTGCTTGGAAAAATCACAGCTCTTCATCCAAAGTGTTGTCTCAGACCTTGATCCAAGCATGTGAATGTGGATTGGAAACCCGCATACAGCCTTGCCTACCTTTGACTGTGCACTTTCTCACATTTCAACATGAATCCTTTCTCTTTTATGCCTTCCTCAGTTTTTTGCATTGGTATAGATCTTAGATTATTAATACAAATTTAAGGTTAATCATGTTATATGTATATTTCTGTTCTTGTTTAAGGTACTGTGATTGTGTAGTTCACTTAAAAATATAAGGTATAATTGAAATATAGGTTAATAAATAATTATCTATAATAGTCAAGCTTGTAGTCATGTTAGTTCAGTTTTCTAGATCTGTAGAGATATGTTTCAGTTCGATAAGTATTTTTCAAATCATTCACAGAAATTGAGATTATAGCATTTAAAATGTTTAAGAACTTAAGCCTTCTCATGACAGTGAGACACATCTTCTCCTGGTGGCACTAAGCTACTTCAAGAGGATGATGGGCATTGAAGAGGCTCCTTATGGAGTTGGTTGACAATTTGGCAACAAACTGCTCTTGCCTAGACTGCTTGATAAACTAGATATGCAGGATTGGCAGATAAATGACTGCTAAGCTTACCTAAAGGTGAGGTGATCCTTTGGGGTTCCTTCTTCAATAAAGAGTCTGCTAGACATTCTTCAGGACACAAAGGAAAGTGACTGACAAACTGCCAATACAGATAGAACTACCTTTGAAATTTCCTGGTTCATGGAAAAGTCTGATGGGTACTATGGGACTGTAGGCTGAAGACGGATGCTCCAAGGGTACAGAAGAACTTTGGATGGCTTTCTAGGCAGTCAGTTCTAGAGTTTGGAAGTTGCTTACAATGCACCTCCTGTTTGCTCAGGTAATATTATAGCCTTCTGGGGTCTTTCATTAAGTTGCAAAATTTATAGTTATAGTTTTCCTTAGTTATAATAAAAGATAAAATAGATGTAACTATTGTAACTGTAGTTCTTGCTTGATGCCTGTTTTGTTTATATGTAATTTTACTATGTTAAAGTTAAAACCTTTCTTTTTATTCAAACATAACAGGGGAGATGATGTGGGATTACCCTCTGTATTCTGTGATTACCATTAATGAATAATAATAATAAAAATACTGCTTTGGACTTATAGCAAGGCCGTACTTATCTAGGTGGAGAAAATTAAACTGAATGCTGGGAGAAAGGAAGCCATAGTCAGAGAGTTGCCATGTAGCCCCACCGGAGACAGATGCTGGAACGTTAGTCAGTAAGCCACAGTCACGTGGCAGTATACAGATTAATAAAAAAGGGTTAAATTAATATAAAAGTTAGCAAATAAGAATCTAGAGCTAATGGGCCAAGTAGTGATTTAATTAATACAGTTACTATATGATTATTTTAGATGTAAGTGGGCCGGGAAGTTGAGAACCAAAAAGTGGCATTCTCCAACACACTTTCAAGTTCCTAGTCCTCCCCATACTTTAATCTGGCATTGTTTATTTTGATGGAGAAAGCTTAATTCCCAGTAGTATAAAGAAATACTTATTTTTCAATAAAAATGTTTTCATTGGTTCATTTATAAAATACAGTTCAAATACTGAAATAAATTTATCTCTGATTAACCTGGCCTTTCATTGATTTTCAAATGAAAATTTTCATTTCAAACAAATGATTAAACAATCACTTAATTCACACACTGTCTAAATATTAACACACAGTGCAACTTCATTATTCCTTACAAGTTGAAGAATCATTCTCGGTTTAATTCACACTTATTGTACTTTTCATTACATCACAACTGCAACTGCCACAAATCCAGTATCCACCCATCTTACAAAATGTGCTACTGAAATATTCTTACAGACATTTTATATGAAGTAATTAATGTTTACAGGAGTAACTATTAGCAAAGATGAACATTACATGAATCTTAATTTCTATGAGTGCAATAAGAATAAAGGATGTCATATATGTACACAATGTGCTAATGAGCTAGCACTAGAACTACACCGAATTTCAGGGTAGCTAAACTATAGAACACTATAATACTATATATTGTGAAATATATATATATATGTATATATATATATGCATATATGTGTGTGTGTGTTTGAAGAAAGAAGAGAGAGAGAGACAGAGAGATATATTCTCTAAAAAAGCCAAAAGAGCATAACATCATACTACTACAAAAATACATCTCAGATTTTAAAAATAAATTAATTAAGAAATTAAGATATAGAAAAAATTAGACCTACAACAGATGTCATAACTCAGCATGAATCAATCCCGACTTTCATTCATTGCTCAATCACTATGTAATATTCATTCATCGCTCAATCACTATGTAACAGACCCCACAATACATTCATCTTGGTGACAGCTGCCTTCCTTCAAAGCAGGCACTTAGAGGCTAGACACTGATTCCAAAGCAACTACTATATCAAAAAGTACATGCTTGGCTGGTGTGGGGATGAAGACCATACTGAAAGCTGAGGCATGTGAATCATAAGTTCCAGGCAAAGTAAAACAAAACCAGTCTTCTTTGAGAAAACCCCCAAGCAAAATTGAAATTGTGTTTTCTTACCTTAAACCAGAATTTGTTTTTATTGACTTAACACTGAAACCAGTGGAGATGATGAAATGGGCATAGCTGGACACCACTGAGTTATATGAAGCTAAAAAGAAATAGTCTATAAACAGAAAACCAGAATGACCCTTTTCTCCAAAAGCTAAAAGAACTTACTGGATGATGTCCAAGAAGAGATGACACATTCTGCGATATAAAAACAACTTTCCCATCTGTGTTCAATATAATTGAAATGTTTTCAAATGACTAATAAAGAGAATAATAACATAATTAAATAAAGCAATTATAAAATGATAGTTTTATTTATAAGTGTATAAATATAACAAAATAGTGAAATGTATTCTATTTCTTACATAATAATGAAGTAGGCACATACTTAATTAAAAATTTATTATTCTGCCTCCTACAAAGAATCTCCTTAACGTTACGCATGAGATATTCATCAAGTAATGTGTCACTTTAACAAATTTCAGTGTTCACCCAATTAACGCGTAAACGCTCCTACACAAGCTAGGAAGATTAATTGCTGTGTAGACTGACACATTTTAAGCATATTTAATTTTTAAATGGCTAATAATTTTATTTAAGGGCACATTCATTTGTTCTTAGTCTAGTTATTTACTTATAAATATGGTTACCGCCATTCCTTTTTTTTCTGTATAATGGGTTTCGTATACAGACAAATATTTCCTTGTAGAAAACATTTAAAAAGATTTTATAAGCTGCAAAATTGTTTTCAGAGTTGTTTCTGTAAGTTTCATTAGTGCTGCTTACAGGAGCCTGGGTGAGGGGTTCTAAGTAGGTGTTTTAGTACATTTCCAGGGGCTACAGACAGAAATAAACATCTTTCGTTCCCTTAGCAACTATTAATTGCCCAGAGACCCTAGAGACAGAGCCCCACATTGGAGCACCAGACTGAGCTCCCAAGGTCCTGATGAGGAGCAGAAGGAGGGAGAACATGAGAAAGAAAGTCAGGATCATGAGGGGTGTGTTCACCCACTGAGATGGTGGGACAGAACTAACGGGAGATCACCAAGTCCAGTTGGAATGGGACTGATGGAACATGCGACCAAACCAGACTCTCTAAATGTGGCTGACGGTGGAGGCTGACTGAGAAGCCAAGGACAATGGCGATGGGCTTGGATTCTAGGGCATGGACAGGCTCTGTGTGAGCCTTGTCAGTTTGTTTGCTCACCTTCCTGGACCTGGGGGGAGTTGGGAGGACCTTGGACTTAACATAGTGTAGGGAACCCTGATGGCTCTTTGGCCTGGAGAGGGAGGGAGTGGGGATATGGGTGGAGGGGAGGGGAGGGAAGGGGAAGGAGGAGGGGAGGCGATGGAAATTTATAATAAAAAATGAGGAAAAAATAAAAAAAGAAGAGCTGAGGACTCATGAGCTGCTCTTCGTTAGCTGTTGTTAACAATTTATTCTCAGGGAAGGGGTGTAGTCTCATGAAATCCATCTCCTCCAAGCTATGATAGGAGAAGGATATTGTAACTGGGAGGAGGAAAGAGATCAGTGGGAAGTGACAAGAGAGGGTAATGGGATGCCAATTTGATCAAAATACATTACATAAATGCATAAAACATCATAGCGAAACTGATTATTACATGCAATCAATATAGGCTAATAAAATAAACTTTTTTTTTCAATAGTAGGACCAAGGCCATAGCAAAGTAAGGGAAACAAGCATGCCACAGACGACTATGAATGTAGGCACTAGGACATAAAGGGATGTTAGAGCCTTAGGAAACTTGTCCATCATTGATTACTTAGAGTTTGGAAATAAAGTTTTCCCAAAAGCTGGGATCTAGAGCATGTGAAATGCCAACAGGTTATTCAAAGGAGATGTGAATAGGTGAGTGCCTTCCTCGATTCTAAGAGGAGTCGGACAAATGAACCTGGGTTCCCTTAGGAAGTACTAATCAAACATCCACATTCACTCAAATTTAGAGATGCAATCCAGACACTGCATGCGTGGTCTTCAACAACTCCAATCTAATATTTAATTCAAAGAAGTCCTGGTCTGCATTAAAATCAATATTTTAATAAACAGGCTCATGGAATTCATGCAGACAGATAGTTACAAATAAAGGACCTTATGGCAAAAACAAACTAGCAAACACTGGGACGGGAAATCTATTATACATGAAGAGTGTTTAGAAAAAGTCAAATGCAGAATGAGGCTGAAAAGAAACCACTGGAATTGACAGACAAGAAAAGAGTGCTAAATGTAGGAACACAGATAACAAGGGTTTTAAAAATTTGATTGACTCAAAACTGATCAAAGATGTGAAACATAACAACAGTTCTTTAAATGGAATTATCATAAAATATCAATTCAGGGGCAGGGATTATAGGTCAGTGGCAAAACATTTCCGTAGCATATGTGAGGCCCTGGGTTTCGTCTTCAGCATAAAGGAAAAGAAAACATTAATGCTGAAGTAAAACTGCATGGTAAAACACAGGAGAGCTTGGGCATGTGGTTATGTTGTTAGAGTTCTTGCCAGCTGCATAAGTCCCTGGTACCCAAGCCTGGTAACAAAAAACAAAGCAAATATTAATGGAAATGGACTAAAACTGAAGACAAGGCTCTGACTACAAGCTTTAAGAAGGTTGTGAAGGAATCTGAATACCTGTGTGTTGTCACTGAGAGGTTAAAAGGAAGAAGTTGTGAAAAACTATATGGCCAGTCCTCAATATTAGAGGACACCATAGACTATATTGTTTCTACTCCTGAGCATACATAAGAAAGAATTGAAAGCAGCACATCAAATATCTCTGTTTACCCATGTTCTCAGCAGCATTATTCACAGTGGCCAAAAGGTGGAAGCAATCTGCTATGGTTTGGTTATGGCCAGTCCTCCATGCATTCACACATCAGAAGCTTGGTCTGTATTGCACAATGTGAGAGGTGGTAGGGTCTTTAAGAGGAGAGGCCTAGTGGGAGGTCACTGATTATGCTGCCTTCATTAGTAATTGATTTAGTTCTTATGGGACTGTGGTTTGTTTCTAATAGGTGGTTGTTACTAGAAGACTGGTGATCCCTCCCCACTCTCTGGCTTTCTCTCTTACAAATATGATTGCTCCTTCTCACAAGCTACCTCCACTGGGAAGCCAGTTTCATCAAAAAGCCATCCCACAAATGAGATAGTCAAGGGACCATCAGAAAAGGACACAGAATTTCAAACATGCTGCTAAATAAGCCTCATTTCTTAGAAGGCAGTTATGCTCTCCACTATCCCACCATTGCTGCAACAAACCTCTTGTCTTTACATAGTTCCCCAATTCAACTGTTTGATTTAGACACACAAAAGTGTTAACATATAGTCCAAACAGCAGACAGATTAAAAGGCTCTGAAAACTTTAGTATAACATGTAAGTGACTATCATTCAGCCTTTAGAGAGAATTCAGTCACCAGCTACAACATGAATGGACCACATAAATATTTTAGTGCATGAAATAAACCACTCAGGAAAAGAAGAATGTAAGGTTCTTTTTTATTACATAAATAAATCTGTAAAATAATAAAATTTGTAAAGAGAGAATGAAATGAAGAGTAAAATGCAAAGATACAATATAGATTTCTTAAAATAAAAAAGTCAATTATTTTAAAAGAACAATACCCAAAGAAAAGCATATATTTATCCTCCTGTATATTGAAAGTAGACAAGATTGCAGGGCAAAAGCAGGGAGCAAGGGGGTGGGGGTGGGTTGGGAGAAGGGGAGATTGGTAGAGAGAAAGGAGAAGAGGAGGATTGGGAAGAGATTGGGGGAATGGGATGGTTGAGATGGAGGAAGGGTGGATATGGGAGCAGCGAAGAAGATATCTTAACTAAGGGACCCATTTTAGGGTTGGCGAGAGACTTGGATCTAGAGGGGTTCCAGGTGTCCAAGGAGATGTCCCCAGCTTGTTCCTTGAGCAGCAGAGGAGAGGGTGCCTGAACTGGCCTTGTCCCACACCCACAATGATGAATATCTTGCATATCGCCATAGAACCTTCATCTGGAGATGGATGGAAAGAGAGACAGAGACCCACATTGGAGCACTTGGGACTGAGCTCCCAGGGCCCAGATGAAGAGCAGAAGAAGGGAGAACATGAGCAAGGAAGTCAGGACCACGAGGGGTGCATCCACCCACGGAGACGGTGGGGACTGATCTAATGGGAGCTCACCAAGGCCAGCTGGACTGGGACTGAAAGAGAACGTGATCAAAGCGGACTCTCTGAATGTGACTGACAATGAGGGCGGACTGAGAAGCCAATGATAAAGACACCAGATTTTGCTTCTACTGCATTTACTGGCTTTTGGGGAGCCTAGTCTGTTTGGATGCACACCTTTCTAGACCTGGATTGTGGGGGAGGCTTGGACTTCCCACAGGGTAGGGCACTCTGAGTTCTCTTAAGACTGGAGAGGGAGAGGGAAGTGGGAGTGGGGGGAGGGGGAGGGAAATGGGAAGAGGGGAGGACATGGAAATTTTAAATAAATAAATGAAATAAAAAATAAAAAAATAAAAAAAAATTAAAAAGTACAATACTGGTAACAAACCTTGATAAACTGATTTGCATAGAGAAAATCACAACCCTTTTAAAAAATGTTTTTGTTTTATGTGTATGAGTAGTTTGTTCACGTGTGTGTGTGTGTGTGTGTGTGTGTGTGTGTACATTTTGAGACCAGTTAATAACACAAATTTCAGTATATTATCTCTAAACCAAATTTTCATTTTAATGAAAGTGATTGAATGGATAAAAGATGTTCCCATATGGCTTAGGTTCTCATCCAAGAATATTTATTTTTATAACACTTGCCGTGTTATTTGAAAGCTTATGTTCTTCCAGCTATGCTCTGAATAGTGCTGTATTACATCTAGCATCGAATGTGATCCGCATGTAAAGTAAGCAATGAACAAAAGCACTCTTACCCGAAGAACTGTCTTATGAAATTCCTCATAGGTTTTGAAAATGGGAACTTCTTTTCGGTCATAATTGACTCTCATATTTAATGCTCCTTTTCAGGAAAGAAAGGAGAGGTTTGTATTAATAATAATTAGCAATTGATACTGTACTCTGCAAACTTGTAATTTAGAAAAAAAACATTATTATTATTATTTTGTGAATATATTGTGTGGGGGCATGTCCCATAGCTCATTTGAGGAGAGCAGGGAAACCTTTTAGGAGTTGGTTCTCTCCTGCCACCTATATGTGGATTCTGAGGACTGAACTCAAGTTTAACCACTGAACCATTTTTCCAGACCAAAGTTATAATTAATATTATCAAAAAGATTCCAACTGCAGAGCACCAATTCTCACAAACAAAGAAATGATGGAATTCAAAATCACTCAACTTACAGGTTTCCTTTGGCTTCTGTCAAAACTCAGGATCCAAAATATGTCAAAAGTTCTACATAGACCCATACTACCAGTCCCTAGATAAAAACTGGAAGTCTACTCTTTTAATTTCTGGACAAAGGTGAATCACTGGAGGATCTTCAACCTCAACAGTTGTCACTGTTTTGCCTCCCATTCTTCTGGTCGTCTCAGGGAGCAGCACAGCTCATCCTGTCCTCTGCTCCTTCTTAGAGCCCTACCACCCCTCTTCCTTGACATGAAGCAGTAAAAGAATTCAGCAACACACCCTCCTATCTCAGTGTTTTACATCGATAAGAAATAGCTCCTCTACACAACCCACAAGAAAAAGAGAAATACTCAAGGGATACAAGCCTTGTGCTGGGTGATTCTGACCTTAGGGCAGGAGTCTCACATCATTCCCTTGGACAATGTTCTGGTGGGCAAAGGAGCTCGTGTCCTCACAAAAGAGGCAATGAGGTTTGTAGCATCGGGGCAGTGGGATGAATAGTGGTAGCACCTATAACCTTCTTGATGAGGGTTGAAGAAGAATATAGTGTGAGAGAGTGGACAAAAGGACTAGCAAATACTTTGGGAGGTTTAGCCACAGAGAGGGCACAGAAACAGAGAAACTCATAGAGCAATACTGGGGTCAGGAAAATTGTCACTTCACCCAAGATTAGGAGAGTTTGATTATATGTTTATGGGCATAAAGCCATCTCATGTCAATAACTAAAGTGTCCCATGATATGAGCATCATCAGATAGGTTCACATAAGAGGACTTTATTATTTTCCATATATATTTCTAGTAAGTTTCACTCTTGAACAAGCCTCAGGAATATTTTATGCATTAAAAATAAAACAGAAAAAAAAACTCATACCTTGTGAATGGAGAGAAACAAACTGCATATGCAAAAGTACTTCAAGGTCCCCTCCAACCAATACTCTATCCCTTAAGACACTTGAAGCATGGTGAGGGCTGTGATGCTCTGAAGTCAGCAATGGCACACAGAAAAAAATGGGTCTAAATCTAACCTCTTGGATTAGAAGGCGCAGCTTGAATGCTTGTCTGACATTTCACAGAGCGTGCTCTGGGTCTCTGTCTAGAGGCTCCATATCCAAGCCTTTCCAACATTCTCTGAAGTATATTCAGCAAATTGTGAAGGTCCGCATGTGTTGGCCCATGGTGTGGATTAAAGGCCAACCTAATCAACAGAAAAATAAAGAATGATCTTTATGAATGGTAAGGTGGAGGCAAATTATTCCTTCATACGGTGCCTCAATAGGAGGACTAAGATGACAGAAAAACAGACTTTTGTATGAATTAAACACCCAGTGTCTTCGTTATACAAAATAAAACTACTGTGGCAGAATATGTCAGCAAATGGCCTTAATCCCTGTACTCAGGTGGGAAGGTAGGAGGATTGCGGGTTTGAGGTAAGTCTTGGAATAAATAGAAAGAGCTACTCTACTGTTTAAAATAAATAGTAAATGAACAAGCAAACAAATAAATCACATTTCTATTTCAAACAGTGAAATTAAATTCAATGTTATTGCCCTTTGTCTGTGAGGCTCTTAAAAGTGGAGACCAGTCTATTTTTATGTCTTTCCAGCATAGCCCAACACTAGGTCTGGTGTTATGGTTTGGCAATTACTTAAGGTAAATCTAAATTAGCTTGAGTGTAATGGTAAGTTGTTGCGATACATCTGTTCTCACCTACTTTAATAACAGTAATTCTGACTAGGTGTTCCAATGCAATTGAATCTGTAGGAATAGAAAACCCAAGAAAGAGACCAAATTTCTCTCAAGAGAGGCATCCTTCCCTGGGAAAGACTATTTGGCTAGATGTGAAATAAGAAAAGTGGGAAGAGCAGAAGGCTTTGCCATCTACATCGACTATGAATTCCTACCTCCTTGTCTTTCGATGTCGATATCGATCCATTTTTCCGTCAGGTATGGTTAGATTCTAAAACAAAATCAGACCAATGTTTTATTAAGCAATCATATTTCTATAGTCTATAGCATATACCTATGCTATATCTGTCACCTATCAACTTTCTATCCTCTATTTATTCTGTCTTCTCTCACCTAAAACCTATCTTTTATGTTATCTCTCAACTATCAACCACCTATCTTTCCGTCATCTATTGTCTATCATTTATTTTGTACATATCATTATCTATCTTTGCTCATCTATGAACCTATTATCTATCTTCTATTATGTACTGTATTTCTGTCATATATCATCCGTTTGTCTCTTTTGCTGTCAACTCTGTCATGTATCTATATATGTGTATAAATCCACCCTCTATTTTCTATCTGCTATGTATTTATCATGCATGCACTTCTCATTTACCTATATAGTACCTACCTTCTATCTCTCATCTATCTACCATCTATCACTTATCTTCTACAGTCTATATTTTACACTATATATAACCTTTCTCATGGATTTATACTGATCATGTAGCTATGCACTATGATCAAGCCATCCTGTGTTTCCTATCTCTTAGTTCACATCAACAATCTATCCTCTAACTAACCTGTATCTGTCTTTCAGCTATTATCTTCTTGCTATAATCTATCATCTACCTATTCTGTGTTGGCATTTAATGTATAATCTATACCTCTGTTATCCTGTGTCTAATTTCCATCTATCACTGCTGAACTACCTATACTGTATCCTTCTCTGATCTATTATTTTTCATCTATCATTCATTTTCTACCCATACTAAGTCTTTGTTCCATCTATTATCTTCCATTTAACTATTGTTTATTTTCTATATATTCTTTGTCTATTATCCATCTCCCAAATTTCTAAAATCTGTCATATACACATCCTGTGTCTGTATTCCATCTATGTCTTTCCTGTAACTCTCCTGTGTCTATGTACTTATATACCCTCTAACTATCCTTTGTCTATCTTTGTATCTCTCCTATAGTTATCCTGTACCTATCTTGCACTGATGGGCCACCTACACTCTTGTGCCTACTTAATCTCTACTACCATCCACCAATCAGTCATCTATCCTCTAGATATCCTGTGCCTGTATTCAATATATCTATTGTCTAGTTTCTAATAATCTGGTGCCTTCCTTCCATCCAACCTGCATCTATCTCATATCTATCCTGTGTCTGTCTTCCATCTATTAGTTATCTACCTTCTAGCTATCCGTTATCTATCCTGTAGATATCCTGTCTGTCTACTACCTATTCTTCATCATATCACTACCCTGCATCTATCTTCCATCTATCATCAATCCTTTAGCTATCCTGACTTTACTATACTACTGTTTATCCTCTAGGTATCCTGTAAGTATTTTCCACGTATCATTTGTCCTCAGGCTCTCCTTGTGTCTATTTTCCTGTTAGTATTTTCACCTATCTGTCATCTATCCTATAGGCATAGTGCATTTATCTTCAATTTATTTATCATCTCACATCCAGAAATACTATATATTCCAATTTTCTGTAATATATCCTCTAATCATCCTGTCTATACCTTCCATTTGTCAATAATCTATACTCTAGGAATCATATGTCTATTTTCCACTCATCTATCTTCTAGCTATTCTTTTTCTATCTTCTATCTGTCATCTATCATCTCGCTTTCCTGTGTCTCTCATCCATCTATCATCGGTCCTTTCTTCTATACATCATCTATCTCATTCGGTGTCTATTTTCCATCTACCTATCACTATTCTCTAGCTATCTTGTATCTATCATTCATATAAATATACTTTAGCAATACAGTGTCTAACTTTCATCTTCCTATGATCTACCCTTCAGACATGCTATAACCATCTTCCATCTATCATCTATCCTCTCTATATATTATGTATATATTCTATATATCTATCATGTTCCCTCTAGAGAACCTTGTCTACCATCCATCTATCATCTACTATTTATTGATCTTCCATGTATCTAAATCTTTAGTTATCCTTTGTCTTCTATCCTTTATACTTTAGGTAGCCTGTATCACTCTTCTATCATTTTATTACCCATTCTCTAGCTATCCTGTATGGAAGACCTGTCATCTCTCTAGTTATCCTGTGCCTCTCTTACTTTCATTATCCTCTATGTATCATCTATATTCTATCTATCCTGTGTCTATCTTGCATCTATATGTCACCTATCTAGTAGTGTCTATCTTCCACTTATTTATAGCTCTCCTGTGGCTATATTCTATCCATTTCTCATCTATCCTGTAGCTCTGTTCTTTATCTTCCATCTAACTAAAATATATCCTCTAACTATCCTTTATCTAACATATATCATCTTCTAGCTATTTGAATCTATCTATCTATCTATCTATCTATCTATCTATCTATCTATCTATCCAAAAACTCAACTGTGTATATCTTCCATCTATCTATTTTTTTATCCTCCAGCTAACCTATATTTACTGTCCACCCATCTATCTCCAATCCTCTAGCAATCATATATCTACCACCTATCATCATATAGCTACTCTCTATCTGTGTTCCAACTTTCTATTATCTATCCTTACCTGTCACTTTTGTGTCAATCTGTCATCCAATTTCTAGCTATCCTGACTCTGTCTTCCTTCTAATTATCATCTTTCCTTTACCTATCCTTTGTCTTTATTCCATCTATCTTTTATCCTCTAGATACCCTATGTCTCTACTTCCATCTAGTTTCCTCTACCATCTTTGGTCTTCTTTTCCTATCATTCATCTTTTTTATCATCTTTTCTTTATTTTTCATTTGTCTATTTTCCATATATCTATTTTCTAGCCTCTAGTTAGTCTGTGTCTGTTGATCATCCAAGTATCATTATTCCTTAACTACCCTATACTTCTATCTCTCATCTAATTCGAGCTATCATATGCCTATCTTCCGTCTATTTAGTCATCTTCTTTTGTCTATATGTTGTCTATCTTTCATCTATCTATTTTCTATCTTATATCTATTCTGTTTGTCTTCAATCTGTCTATCTTCTATCCTCTGGCTATCCTATACCTGTCTTCCATCTATCCATCATCTATCCTCTAAGGATCCTTTGTCATATACTTATGTCATTTATCACCTAGCTACCCTGCATCTCTGTGATCTATCTATCATTAATCCTATAGCTCTCCTGTGCCTGTCTTCCATCTATCTATCAGCTATTTTCTAGATATCCTGTGTTCTATACCATCCATGTATCATTTATCATCTAGCTGCTCTATATCTCTGTGATTTATCTATCATCAATCATCTAGATTTCCTGTAATTGCCTGCTATCTATCTATCTATCTATCTATCTATCTATCTATCTATCTATCTATCTATCAGATGGCCTCTAGCTATCCTGTGTTCTATATCATCCATGTATCATTTATCATCTAGCTGCCTTGGATCTCTGTGATCTATCTATCACCAATTATCTAGATTTCCTGTAACTGTCTTCCATTTATCTATCCTTCATCTGTCTCCTAGCTTGCCTGTGTCTCTTTCCCATTTATCTACCACCTATCCTCTGGCTTCCCTGCATCTCTCCACCATCCATGTGCCATTTATCTTTAATTATCCTGTATCTATTTTCCACCTTTCTGTTACCTGTCCTGTATCTATCTCCATCCACTTACCATCTATCATCTAGATATCCTATCTTCCATTGTCATTACTTTTATCCCTAGCTATCCTATATCTCTCCTCTATTATGTATCTAGCTACTTCCATCTATCCTCTTTCTTCTATACCCTCATTCTTCAGTTTCTCATCTATTCTTTCTTAGTTATTCATCTTAATTCATCATTCATGGTTTTATACCAGATAACAATCATGATAAAATTTTTAAGTATTTAAAAATTCAACCAGTCTGGCCCTATTTGCCAATGTATGGTATGTGTTATTAGGAAGAGTGAACTGTGCTATAAACAGTATTACTTGAGAAAACAAGAGATATTTCATAAAGATCAAGTTAGAAAACTAAGCTTAAATACCACATATAGGTATACACTTGACTATACAACTTCAGACTAAACTAAACACTGATATTACTGAAATAGTAAATTATTAAATTCACAGTTTACATTTGGTAAGTTCACCATCACTGTCTCAATGACTGGTACAAGATTAAACAGAAAACAACCCAAGATTTTTGCCCTTACAGCACAGCAACAACTGCCTTCACCTTACCTTCCCAGCCACTTAAAGTCAAGTGCTCTTATGTTTACCGTATCCGGGCAACTATAGAATACACACTGCCTTTGCAATTGGCTGAGAACATAATACCTGCTGACTGTGATTGGTCCTAAGAGGCAAGGCTGTGATTGGTCAAAACACAAGTTTAAATGACTGTGATTCCTGTTAAGAGCAAGGCCATGATTGGTCTAAAAATATAAACTACAGTGACTATGATTGGTCCTATGCATGTCACCGTCATGATTTATCCAAAAACATAATCATTATGAATGTGATTGGTGGTAAGTGGCAAGGCTGTGATTGTTCTAAATTATAAGCCTCGATGATCATGACCGGTTTGACAAAACAAATCAGTTTTTTTCAATGAGTAGCAAGGGAGACATTCATCAGTTACTGCCTTTCCTGGTTTGTAGCACCAGGCCAAATGAAAGGTTTCTCTTAAGTGATCTTTTAAATATATCTGTGTCTGAACATATTAATAATTTTTTTGTAAATTTTTTGCCTGTGTAACATGTGCATGTCTGGTACATGTAGAGTCTGGTACATGTAGAGGTCAGAAGAATGTGTTGAATCTCCTAGAACTGCGGTTACAAATAGTTGTGAGCTGTTATGTGGTTACTGGGAACCAAACCTGGATCCTTTAGTAGAGCAACAAGTGTTCCTAACCATAGAGCCATTTCTCCATTCTCCTCAAGTGATATTTTCTTGCCTCCTCTTCATCATATGAGATAAGATGGTACTCAGCGGGACAAATCCTCAGAGGCAGGAAAGTGATGAAAGGGGCAGCAGAGCAGCAGTGGCAGTTGAGGTTATCAACAGATTGAATTGTGGGTTCATCAAGGCAGTTGTCTACACAGCTATGGAAAGAAAGTAACTGAACAGTTCAACAGTGGCTATGGCAGAAAGGGGGGCAGAAGAAGAGAAGCAACAGGAAAGGGAATAAACCTGAGGCTGTATAAGCGTAGAGACTTGTAAAGTGTCACATAGAAGAAACAACTGTCTCCGGACACCAGAAAAGTTACATAGAGCAATCAAGTCTTTAGGTCAAAGGTGTTCCCAGTCTTTGGCTAAGAGCTCTAATGCTGGTTTGTCTTAATGACTAAGAAATCCCCCTATTTCCTAAGCCTACATAAGACCTATAATGCTGGCTGCTGCCAAGGGATGAGACACATCAATATCCTATCCCACCTTGAAGCTGCAAGTCTAACCACAGACGAAGGCTGAACATCCTCTACTTCCTATAGAGGAAAACTGAAATACTTACAGGGCTAAGGGTCCCAGTACTAAAAGTTTGCACAAGAACTGCAATAATAGAGGGTGTCACTTCCTGTTCCTCATATTACTGTTGATTTATGAATTTTTGTATTATTTGTTTGCTTTGACAAAGGATGCCATGTAACCTAGCTGACCCTTCAACACACGATACGACTTTGAACTCCTGATCCTCTTGCCTCCAGCCTCCATGTACAAGGATCAGAGGTCTTCCACCATATACAATTTTTATGTGGCTGAGATAGAACCCAACCGAGCCATATCACCAGCCCGATATTTTATACTTTGTGAGTTTTTTTACATTCATGTAGCTGTGAAAAATGAGGAGCCTCCAACCCCAATAATAATTTAATAATAATAATAATAATAATTTAATACATATAACAAGATTGACCTTAAATTAATATCGGTAACCAAGATTCACAACAACCCAACTTATTTATATCTATATCATCTCCCCCTTTAAATGTAAAAGAATATTTATATACAATATTTGGGAATATGTACGTAGTTATTTCTCTCCAAACTTCTTCCTGCTGTATAGGGGCGCTGTTATCAGATCTTTCATGGTGTAACCTGTTTGCCAGGTTCATCTCAGTCATCAGTTGTTGAAGTAATTTTCTGAAGGTGTTCACAGCAACCTTTCAGGAGGGCGTGGTCTATCATACCATATTGGGATAGAAGCAATCCATAGGGTCTTATTTTCTGTAAAAACAAAAGAAGAATCTCTTTTCCAAAGTATCATATCCTTAGATCCAAATTCTGAAGTCAAGGTATTTTCAACATATCTATGTTGGATTAGTTCAGCAGCATTTATAAACAAATATCTTTTAGCAGCTGTTGTTCCTTCCTCAGCATTCAAACAATTCAAAGAGAGCATAATAGCATACAGTATCAAGATTCTCTGTGTATTTTCCATCTTTGTGCAGCTTTGTTTTAACCTCTATTTCTTTTATTTTTACTTTTACTTTTTGAGACAGGTTCTCTGTATATCTTTGTCCTGGAATAACTCTTTAGACCAGGATATCTTTGAACTCACAGAGATCCATCTGTCTCTGTCTCCCAGGCTATTTTTTGTTTCTTTCTTTCCTTTTTATTTTTTTGAGAACTTTAATATTTAACCTGTATATATTTTTAACATATTGTAAACCATTTAGAGGTTTTATTATTTTTTGAATCTCTCTTTACTGTACATTTCTCTTTTTGTGACCACATGGGTCTTTAATATCTTAAGGACTATGGAGAAGTTTTTTTTTGTCAGGAAGCAAGCTGTAATAGTGTATTCATAAACAACAGTCAAAAGCTCCTATGGCGTTTTTTTTGGTTGTTTTGTTTTTTGTTAGTAAGCAAGCTGCAACAATGTATCCATAGCTCCATAGTCCAGACAGCCTGCTTGAAAGAGGTCTTCCTGGCTGGAAGGCCCAGAAAGCCAGCATTTTAAAACAGCCCAGATTTTTTTTCCTGGTATGGCTGAAAGCCCAAATGTTTCACTCTAGTCTTTTTTTTTTTTAAGCTTTCTCAGGCTTTATGTGGATGTAGTTATCCACGTGGGTGCCATTCTGTAACAATAAGGGGTCCTGTTTATTTGTTTGGGTTTCTGTTCCGCCCAGTACCCTATGGCAGGAAAGCCCCAAAGAAATAACACAGAGATCTTTATAAGTTATAAAGCTGATTGGCCCATTAGCTCTAACCACTCACTGGCGACTTTCACGTCCTAATTAGCCCATTTTTCTGATCTATGTTAGCTACATGGCTCAGTACCTTTTTTCAGTGGTTGCAGATCACATCCTGCTGCTTAGGTGGTCTGGGCAAGAATGGGAGGAATCAACTTCCTCCTTCCCAGAATTCCCCTGTTCTCATTACATCATTTCCATGTCCTGTATGGCTTTCCTGCCTATACTTTCTGCCTGGCCAATCAGCATCTTCTGTTTGTGTTGATTTCATTCGTTAAAGAAACTGCCTTGGCCCATTTAATAGGCCCGCCCTTAGGTGGGTGGAGTAGACAGAACAGGAAGAAGGAAGTGATTTAGATGGCTCAGGCAGATGCCTCTCTGGGGCAGATGCCATGCCTCTCCTCTCTGAGTCAGAATCAATGAAGCTCTGGCCCAACATGGACATAGGCTAGAATCTTCCCGGTAAGGCACCACTTCGTGGTGCTACACAGATTATTAGATATGGGTTAATCAAGATGTGAGTAAGAAGCTGAAACTAATGGGCCAGGCAGTTTCTTTATCAACCAATGAAATCAATGCAAACATAAGAGTCTCCCACGTCATGTCACTCTAACCTCAGGGTTTTACTCTGAGAAATTCAATTATATTTTTAATTCAGTTTATTATATTTTCTTGTAACAGCTTTAATTCTCCAATACAGTTTCAGAGAAAAGAAAACATTAAGCAGGTATCAACTGTGAGACATTTGTGTCCTTGGCAGTAGTAGCAGTTGAGTATGAACGAAGGCGTTGAAACAAATGTGGTCTTTGTTTTCATTCTCAGAGATTTCTGTTTGTACGTTTCTGAATTCTAAGAAGAGAAAGAAGCACTGAAGTGGCTGTAACATTGTTGTCTGCTAATAAAGTTTTATTGAGAACAAAGATGGTTTGTGTTCAGAAAGCCAACAGATGAACTGTTAATTTTGAAAGAACTAATTTTCCATGATAAAAAGTAGAGGGAAGGATGACTACTGCTGCACACTATGGACAGGGAGAATTGTGTGTGGTTCCAAATGATTCCCAGGACTTCCTCTTAGTGTCCTCTTGTAGCTGCAACTGGACACATGCAGTAGCCCCTGCATTAAAATGATATTATTACCAAGAACTCAGGCATTGCAAGTATGGAATTCGGAGTCATGTCATTGGAAATATCCACAATGATTGTTAAATTTATACTTAAATCGAGGAGCAGTTTAAAGTAGTAGGAAAGGAATCAGTGTCAGGTCTCCACAGGGACCAACTATAATAAGAGCACTATTTTGTTCCATTAACTTTCTTCCTCTAAATGTGTCTTCATAAGGGAAATTCAAGGAAATGGTAGGATAGTTTCTGCTCATAATGGCATGGATGGTTACATTTGTACAGAACAAACTGTTCAGATTCTGTTAAGAGAATATGCTTCAGAGAGCACCATTTACTAAGGACCCCTAAGTGTCATAACTTCAGAGCTTATTTCCAAATCCCTGGACAGTTTCTAGCCAGCGATGAAACATGGTAGAGGAATGAGAGTCCAACAATCTGAAAAACAACATGATAACAGCAGAAACCAGTGAACATACAACAGGAAGACTTGAATACCTTAATCCAGAAGAAGTAGAAAATATAGACATTATGAAAGTGATAGAGTCCCTTAAACAATATGTGAAAAAATCCCTTAAAGAAATAGATGTGAAGAATAACAAAAAGTTTGAAGAAATGAATAAATCCCTAAAAGATACCCTAGGAAACCAAGATAAAACAATCAAACAGATAATGGAAACAGTCCAAGATGTGAAAACGGAAATGGAGGCAACGAAGAAAACACAAACTGACGGCCGGCTAGATATGGAAAATCTAGGTAAATGAACAGAGACAACAGAGACAAGCATAACCAACAGAATACAAGAGATAGAAGAAACACTCTCAGATGCTGAAGACACTATAGAGAAAAAGTCACCAGGCAGTATTGGCACACATCTTTAATCCCAGCACTCGGGAAGCAGAGGCAGGCGGATCTCTGTGTGTTCGAGGCCAGCCTGGTCTACAAGAGCTAGTTCCAGGACAG
This sequence comes from Arvicola amphibius, assembly GCF_903992535.2. Taxonomy (NCBI): domain Eukaryota; kingdom Metazoa; phylum Chordata; class Mammalia; order Rodentia; family Cricetidae; genus Arvicola; species Arvicola amphibius. Next base: position 130,635,706 of record NC_052065.1, on the reverse strand, counting down.
GCACCAAAGCTACAGAAAAACACTGTCAAAAAAAAAAAAAGAAAAAAGATTGTTCCAAGTCACCTGCATCAAAATATTTATGGATCCATCAAAGGAAGGGTGCCAACCTATGAAATTTCTCCTGTCATCTTGATAAACATTAAAATCCAGGAGTTACTCATATACACAATTGTACCTGTTCACATAGCTTACTTATTTCTGAAATGTTTGTTCATCTCATATGTAACAGTGGAACAAACTGAGTCTCCGAGTCCCATCCATGAGGCACTATCTATAGTTTCTCATTGAATAGACCAATCTATAAAATAGTCTTTTTGTATTCTTAAATGTCTTATTTATTTATTTACGTATTTTTCAGTGTCTTTTATTTATTTTTCCATTAAAAATTTAAACTTCCTCAGTGTGTCTGTTCTAATGGGAGCTCACCAAATCAACCTGGACCAGAACTGAAGGAGCGTGCGATCAAACTGGACTGTCTGAAAGTGTGTGAAAATGGGGGCTGACTGAAGAGCCATTGAGAAAGGCACTGGGACTTGTTTCTACTGCATATACTAGCTTTTTGGGACCCTAGTCTATTTGGATAAAATAGTACTTAAACTACAGGATTAATCAGAAAAGTGAATTCATGGCTCCCATTCTCAACAAACTACATTTTATGGATGGGAAATAAGATATTTAGAGTCAGTACTATGCCAGAGCCTCTATGCAATGCATGCTTAATTAGTCAAGTCACGCTTGACTAAAACTACCAAGTATATGTCGGTCATGAGTTGTGAGATCTCGAAGCAAAAATAAAATAAAATGAAATAAAGACGATATGAAATTTTCCTTTCTGACTCCTGAGCTTCTGTGATCTAGACCACTATAGTTGTTTTCATTGTATTCACATGCTTACTTTCCTCTGGAATATTCTCTGCCTCCGCATGTCCTTAAAATCCTGACCACCCTTCGTATTCCTAACTCAAAGATTCAATGTTCTCTAAGGCCAAGGACCTCTTACACTAATGATGTTAACTTGTATCCCCAGCTCCTCACTTGCAGTTCCTACCCCACTTCCTTAGTTTCTCTGAGCTAAACGAGATGATGGTATCTCCAAAATACCCAACTTCACTTCTTCCTAGCCAATTGGCACAACCCACCTGACCTTAAAGACTGTGATCAGTCACCAAGTTCTGGGCATCATCACAGGCAGGCAGGATGTGAGGCCCAATGATCTGTCATTTGACATGGTCTGCTCCGATGATTCTGTTGCAGAAGAACAGGACATTTGAGGAGGGGGAAAGTGATTCGTGGAAAATAAATTACCAACAACAGAAAGGCTGCTAAAAGGAACAGGAGCTGCTAGTTTCAAACACTTTTATTTTCTGTCAAGTTCAATATAAGACCTTAGTAAAGAGTCTTATGAGCACACTGCTGTTTTCTTCCACAGACACGAAAGATCACGGCTCTGTCTATCCCATGACTGACTACATACTGGGTTTCAGATTATATTGCAGTATAGAGACTTGAAGGATATTTGTCTGCCGAGGAAGGGGTGACTGAGTTTGACTTGTTGGATCCGGAGGGTGCTGGACTGCTGGCCCTAGAGTGATGTCTCCCTGTTCCTCCAAGTTCCTTTCTATCTTTTGTATCGCTTTTCTATCTTCTTGGCTTTACTACTACCTACGGTCCCCTTCTGGCTGGGCATGAGCTACCCCCGATTGCCATGATTTCCCAACCCTAAAGCTCACCCTTCCACACCTCCCATCACTTCTGCCATTGATAGTCAGTCCTTACCGCCCGCCTCCTCTTCCAACCTAACCCTCAGAACCTGCCCCTCTGTCCCTGCTGTCCTTATCCTCCACGGACTTGTTGCTCAAGGCCCAGAAGTCCACAAGCTGAGCTGGCTGGCAGCCGCGGCTCCACTCTAGCTCCTGCCGCACCTTCGGCTCTAGCCGCTCAGTCTCGGCTCTTTCCGCCAGACCGCGCATTGCCTGCTGGGTCAAGCAGCTTTCACCTCCTTTGCCGCCCACGCGCTCAGGAGCTCAGGACTCGGCAGGCTGTCTGCAGCTCGGTCGCCTAACTTCTGGCTCCCGTCGATTCCATGTTTCAGGCCAACACCGCGGCACCACCCTCTCCAGCAGCACAGGAGATGGCACAGCCCGCAGGGCCGTCCAACCCCTCGCCGACCACCGTGGCCCCTCAGCAAACAGGTAGCAGGAAGCAGAAAGCCCCCCAGGCAGAGGAGGGCGCTGGGAGCTCTTCGTCGCCAGGACCCTCAGCGGCGATAGCAGCAGCCAAAGCAGGCCAAGCGAAGGTGTCGGTGTCTCTGCAGCTGGTCAAGAGGCCTCAGAGGCCCGTGGCTCGCCATTCCTTGGTGCACTACCTGAAGGGTCGGGCGCTGGGGTACCAGGGCCACCCAAGGCTGGCGGGCTTCGAGGCCGACCTGGGCAGCTACAGGGTCCTCAGGCTGCCAGAGCTGCTGAGGGAACGCCAGCTGTCGCTCGGCCCCCTCAACAAGGTGTTTGCATCGCAGTGGCTAAATGCCAGGCAGGTGGTGTGTGGCACCAAGTGCAACACGCTTTTTGTGGTCGATGTCAAGACCAACCACATCATGCACATTCCTCTGATGCGTGACAGGGTGCCCGACCTCTCCCGTGGCTCGCCCTCCTGTGGCATTCATGCTGTGGAGCTGAATCCCTCCAAGACCCTCATGGCCACTGGAGGGGAAAACCCCAACAGCCTGGCCATCTACCAGCTGCCCACGCTGGATCCCGTGTGCCTAGGAGATTGCCAAGGCCACAGGGACTGGATCTTTGCCATCGCCTGGATGAGTGACACTGTGGCTGTGAGTGGTTCCCGCGATGGCACCGTGGCACTCTGGCGGGTGGATCCCGACATGTTCAATGGCAGCATTGCTGGGCACAAGGATGCGGGCCTTCCAGTGTACGCTCACATCCGTCCTACAGATATGGAGGCCATCCCTAAACCCACTACCAATCCTGGTAACCGCAAAGTTCGAGCCCTTGCATACAGCAACAAAAACCAGGAGCTGGGAGCCTTGTCTCTGGATGGCTACTTCCAACTGTGGAAAGCCCGAAGCTCCCTGTCCAGGCTGCTGTCCCTAAGGCTGCCCTACTGCAGGGAGAGCGTTTGTCTCACCTACTGTGATGAGTTGTCCCTCTATGCTGTCGGATCCCAGTCTCACGTTTCATTCCTGGATTTTTGCCAAGGCCTGCAGAACATCCGGCCACTCTGCTCCCGAGAGGGAGGCACTGGTGTGCGTTCCCTGAGTGTCCACCAGCATATTGTCACCGTGGGAACAGGCCATGGTTCTCTGCTCTTCTATGACATCCGTGCCCAGAAGTTCCTTGAGGAAAGATCTGTAGCCAGTCCAGACATGTTTCCTGGGCCCTCTGGAAGGAAACTCAAGCTCACCTGTGGCAGGGGCTGGATCAACCAGAATGATTTCTTAGAGAATTTCGTTGCTGGTGTAGAGGAATTTCCCAACTCACTCTACACTCACTGCTACAACTGGCCAGAGATGAAGCTCTTCGTGGGTGGGGGCCCACTGTCCTCAGGCCTCCGTGGCAACTATGCAGGCCTCTGGAGCTAAGGTTAGCTGAACTCACAGTATGCATTTATCTTTCAATTGAATCTAACAATGTCCTTTGGGTTTTTAACTCTCTCTCTCTCTCTCTCTCTCTCTCTCTCTCTCTCTCTCTCTCTCTCTCTCTCTCTCTCTCTCTCTCTCTCTTTTTTCTTTCAGGTGGAGCTGGCCCTGATTACCCAGTGTATTTCTTAGCAGAAAGAGAGGAGAAGACGGATGGAGCTGACAGAAGTCGCTTTGAGAAATTTTCTGCATCTCTCCACCATTCTTTGAACTGTTCATACAGATACTTTCCACTAATTCTTAGCTGTGTTGTCTTTGAGTGAGTGATCCATATAGTCTATATGTGGAAGAAAACCCCTGTTATAATGTTAGACTTGTGTATGTGTTGTGTTATTTTACTAGTAGCTGTTTTAAAGACACTCCTTTTAGTTTTCATCATGTATGTGTGATACATTAAAAAGATTTTCTAATAATCAGAGTTTAGACATCTCTTCTGGAGCGCTAACCATAGTTTTATGGCATTGATCCAATTATAAAATACATTCCAGCCAGGCGGCAGTGGCGCACGCCTTTAATCCCAGCACTTGGGAGGCAGAGGCAGGCGGTTCTCTGTGAGTTCGAGACCAGCCTGGTCTACAAGAGTTAGTTCCAGGACAGGCTCCAAAGCTACAGAGAAACCCTGTCTCGAAAAACCAAAAAAATAAAAAAATAAAAAAAAAAATAAAATACATTCCATGTTCCAGATTGCCTACTTTTGGAAATATGTCACTCATGAACTGTGACCATGGTGTATATAGTTTGTATGTTGTTGGTGCAAAACGCACTTTTCTGAAAAGTTTATTATCTGAATGAAACTAGTTGTCGTAGAATCCTGTGTATCGGAATCTCAGTTGATGAGGACGGTTTAGGTATTCAAATGTTCAAGTGTTCTGCTAACTTGAACTTTCAAAATTAATCCAAAAATCAGTATTTTTCTTTCAAGCCTTATCCTAGTTTTATGCTCTGTCTTCTTATTGATCAAAGAATGTACTTGTTTTCACTTCTTGGCTTAGTACTATCAAGACTTGTGGATATATTTGAATGTTTGTGGTGGGAGTAACTTACACAGAGTTTCAGTGCCATCATTCGATGGAGGGATATTAAGTATAAATGTAGAATGTATAGCAGAGAGGGCAGAAAATACACTGCTCTAAGGTATAGAGTGGATATTTTTGCTGTTGCTATTTCTCTTACCAAATGTTATATTTGAGCATATTTTAAACTTTGAAAAATCTGCCTATAAGTTAAGCTAAAAGAAAAAATGCAAAGAAAGCAAATGAGCCCATCCAGCTCACTGTGAAAGAAATGTCGCCTCTTTATAAGCTCCAAATTAGTTAGATTTTATGTTGTGGACATCATAGATTCATACTTAACAGTGGAATATGTGCATCACTAAAGCCTCTCATTCTATGCCTCTAAAGGTAATAATATGTGACTGTGACGATGCAGTATGATTTTCCAATAGAGGAGCTGGGAATTAGAATAGATAGGTATGATCAAAGAACTTTGCCATTCAGATTAATAGAGGTAGTGGGATGCTATACAGGTGTATTGGACTTGTTCTTAGGTGAGAATAGTGAAAGTGATAAAGCAGCCAGGCCTTCCTCAAAACTGGCCAGGATAGGTTAGCCCAGGATTGGTATTGAGCCACGTTTCCTTTTCCTTAAACATCTGACATGTATTTTGCTTTGGCATTGATAAACTACATGCTGTTCAGTACCAAACCTAAATTGTTGAAAAGAATTAATTGTGAGCTAGATATACAAAATAGTCAAATGTTTGTTTATAGAGATGATGCAGGTTCATTCCGCAAATTATACAGTTTTGCTACATATCTTTGCATTTCCTTTGCTTGCATGTATGGTTCCAACTCTGTTATAAGTGATTTGAGAGCAGAGATTGTAAATTCCTGATGGAGGATTCCCATTGGCTAATAAAGAAACTGCCTGGCCCATTTGATTGGCCAGCCCTTAGGTGGGCGGAGTAGACAGAACAGGAAGAAGGAAGTGAGGTAGATGGCTCAGTCAGATGCTACGCCTCTCTTAAGTTAGACAGACTGCCGTGCCTCTCCTCAGAGAGAGATGCCAGATGCGATGAAGCTCCAGCCCAAGATGGACGTATGCTAGAAACTAAATGGTAAGGCACCATTTCGTGGTGCTACACAGATTATTAGATATGGTTAATCAAGATGTGAGTGAGAGGCTGAAAATAATGGGCCAGGCAGTGTTTAAAAGAATACAATTTGTGTGTTGTTATTTCGCGTGTAAAGCTAAACATGGCGAGAGCAGGGCAGTGGGAAACCGCCCGCAGCCCCTCACTACAGAATGGTGCACAGACGTGGATAAATGAATCCACAGAAAGCTTGAGAAAGCTTGGGAAAGAATAGAGTAAAGCATGGCTTCTTGGTAGCAGCAATTTCTCAGGTCTGAACGTCTGCTTGTTTGTTTTCAGTTGTAGCAGGAAAAAAGTTGTGCTGTTTTAAAAATGCCAGCTTTCTGGGCCGCCCTGCCAGGGCAAACTCTGACTCTTTCAAGCAGGCGGTCCTGACTATGGAGCTTTTGAGTGTTGTTTAACACTGTTGCAGCTTGCTTGCTGGCAGGGACCTTGAACCGCCAGTGTTGTGGTACCTCTGCCATGAGGCTGGAAAGCTAGGAATGGGCTGGATCTAGCCGCCAAAGTCACGGCTTTAGTCCTACTGATATTGTTTGGTAAAGTAAAGACTCATGTAGTCAGAAAGATAGATATACAGTAAACGAAAAATTCAAAGTCGAAGAAAATGTCTAAGTGGTTTACACTGTGTTAAAAATATATGCAGGCTAAAGGTTAAAGTTCTTAAAAGTAAAAAAAAAGGAAGTAGTTTGTTGTGGTGGTACACACCTTTAATCCCAACACTTGGGAGGCAGAGGTAGATTGACCTCTGTGACTTCAAGGTGTGGCAGCACACACCTTTAATCCCAATGCCTGGGAGGCAGAGACAGACAGATCTCTGTGAGTTCTAGGTGTGGTAGCTTACGCCTTTAATCCCAGCACTTGGGAGGCAAAGGCAAGTGGATCTCTGAGAGTTCAAGGACAGCCTGGTCTGCAGAGTTATTCCAGGACAAAGATATACAGAGAACTTTTCAAAACATAAAAAAATAAAAGTAAAAATAAACGAAATAGAGGTTAAAATAAAGCCAATCAAAGATGGAAATACACAAAGAATCTTGATGCTGTATACTATTATGCTTTCTTTGAATTGTTTGAATGCTGAGGAAGGAGCAACAGCTGCTAAAAGATATTTATTTACAAATGCTGCTAAACTATTCCAGAAGAGATATTTTGAAAATACCTTGACTTCAGAATTTGGATCTAAGGATATGATACTTTGGAAAAGAGATTCTTCTTTTGTTTTTACAGAAAATGAGACCCTATGGATTGCTTCTATCCCAATATGGTATGATAGACCACACCCTCCTGAAAGATTGCTGTGAACACCCTCAAAAAATTACTTCACCCAACTAATGGCTGAGATGAACCTGGCACACAGGTTACTCCATGAAAGATCTGATTAACAGCGTCCCCATTCAGCAGGAAGCAGTTTGGAGAGAAAAAACTACGTCCATGTTCCCAAATATTGTTTATAAATGTTCTTTTACATTTAAAGGGGGATATGATATGGAGATGAATAATTTGCATTGATATGGATTTTGCTTTAGTGATTTAAATTTAAGGTCAGTTTTGTTATATGTATACGTATTTCTGATACTGATTAAGGTATTGTGATTGTGTACTTCACTTAAAATGTAATGTATAATTAGGAAATATAGGTTGTTGATGGATAGTCATCAATAATAGTTAAGCTTGTAGTCATGTTAGATTTTCTATATATAGAGAGATATATTTCAGTAAGATAGACATTCTTCATATCTTTCAAAGACTACAGAATATTCCACTTAAATGTCTTAATAACTTAGGACTTTTCATGACAATGAGACACATCTGCTCCTGGCAGCACAAACTACTTCAAGAGAAAGATGGGCATCGAAGAGGCTACTTATGGACTTTGCTAGCCATTTGGGCAAGAAACTGCTCTTGCCTGGACTATTGCATAAACTGGACACAGAGAACCCTCAAAGAGGGGACTGCTGAACTTGCCTAAAGGTGAGATGATCTTTCAGGGTTCCTGCTTCATGAAAGAGTTTATGAGACATTCTGCAGGACACAGCAGATACTGAGTGAACTGCCTTTGAAACTTCAAGCTTCATGGAAACGTCTGCTGGAAACTATGGGCCTGTAGGCTGAAGATGGATGCCCCAACAGTACAAAAGAACTTTGGGTGACTGTCCAGGCAGCGAGATGTCTCTGTCATTTCTAGAGTTTGGAAGTTGCTTATTTCTTGTTTACTTAGGTAATATTATACCCTTCTGGAATCTTTGATGGAGTTGAAGAATAGATAGATAGTTATAGTTTTCCTTAGTTATGATAAAAGATAAAGTAGATACAAATATTGTAACTAATTCTTACTTGATAACTGTTTTGTTATATGTAATTTTACTATGTTAAAGTTAAAGCCTTTTTTTTAAACAGAAAAAGGGGAAATGATGGAGGATTCCCATTGGCTAATAAAGAAACTGCCTGGCCCATTTGATTGGCCAGCCCTTAGGTGGGCGGAGTAGACAGAACAGGAAGAAGGAAGTGAGGTAGATGGCTCGGTCAGATGCTACGCCTCTCTTAAGTTAGACAGACTGCCGTGCCTCTCCTCAGAGAGAGATGCCAGATGCGATGAAGCTCCAGCCCAAGATGGATGTATGCTAGAAACTAAATGGTAAGGCACCACTTCGTGGTGCTACACAGATTATTAGATATGGTTAATCAAGATGTGAGTGAGAGGCTGAAAATAATGGGCCAGGCAGTGTTTAAAAGAATACAATTTGTGTGTTGTTATTTCGCGTGTAAAGCTAAACATGGCGAGAGCAGGGCAGTGGGAAACCGCCTGCAGCCCCTCACTACAAATTCCCATCTTTTATTTCTTTATTTGTATACCAAGGCCGAACAAAGGCAATCAGTTAGTAATTACTGATTTTTTTTTTGCCAATGGAAACCTGCACTTCAAATTGTAATAAATACTTGCTATTGCATAATAAAAAACCTTGCTGTGTGATTCCCTGTCCTGTTTTTCTTTAAATTTTCCCTAATTCATTTTCAGGGCAGGTTGTAGAACTTCATTCATTGATAAATAAAGTAATACGTGATACGTAGAGATGAACAAAATTTTACTTTTCATATCTAACTGAATATTAATCCTTTAAAATAAAAAAATGAGATTTGAAGATTTCTTTAAAACAATGGTTTATTTTACAGAAATATATTTGAAATTTTTCAAATATAGGTTTTTAGTTTAGAAATAATTTATATAGGTAATTAATTTGAAAAATTTAATCAACCTATTAGCTGCCCAATATAAGTGGTATGGTATTGGGGGTTCAATAGAAATAAGAATAGAAATACAGAAAAGGTCCTTCCATATTGGATGAGATTTAAAATAAACAATTAAAAGTAAAGATTTAGTCTGAATTCTTCTCTGAATTGATTCCTTTTTTTCATGTAGGGTGGTTTTTTCTTTCTTAGGGGAAAGGGAATGGGAAAGGAGGGAATGGAGGGGTGACCAGCTTCTGGGGACAGGAGTAGCAGAAGAGAAGAGAGAGTCAGAGGCGGGGAGACAGACAGACAGAGAGAGAGAGAGAGAGAGAGAGAGAGAGAGAGAGAGAGAGAGGGAGAGGGAGAGGGAGAGGAACATAGTGAATATGCACAGAAGATGCTCTAAGTCGCTGTAGCTGAAGACACATCCTGTCAGGATACTGAGGGCACACCAGTACAGATGCCTAATACTAACAGGCTAGCCTGGGACTAGCTACTAGGCAAGCCTTAAACTCATCGTCTGTCTCTACTTCAGAGTGCTAGAACTAAAGGTATGTATCACTAAACCTGGTATAAATAAAACTTTATGAGAAATAAAAGATATCATTTATGATTCTGGGGACAAATTAGGAAGGGAGGTAGACACAATTAAATACATCTGAAACAGAAGCAATACTATGACTTCATTAAATGAAAATTGAATTACTTTTAGTTGTTATGAGTGTCTACGTGACTTATTTTATATTACACACATAATCAGAGCATATTCGGGTGATAAATTCTCTAAAAATCAAATATGTACAGGTTTTCAGAATTCCTTGAACCTGGGCATGCTGGTGCTTGCTTTGAATCCTAGCAATTGGGCAGCAGAGGCAGAGACAGGCAGATCTTTGAGTTCCAGGACAGACTAGTCTATAGGGTGAGTTCCAAAGCAGCCAGAGCTACACAGACAAAACCTTTTTCAGACAAATGGAAAAAAAAAAAACGTTTCAGTGTCAACATAATCGCCAGCTCTCTTTAAATTTATGATATTATAGGGTATATACCTTTTAGAAGACTGTCACAAATTTGGATAAGTTTTAATAGCTAAACAGCCTAATTGTGATTATCATTTCGATTTTAGACACTTGAAATAATTTCGAAATTATTACATTCTGAACATAAGTGTCTGTTGCTGTACATGTATAAACTGCATTTTGAAATATATATTTATTCTTTACAGTTTTCGTACCTACACAAAACATGTTTTGATCCAATCCACCCCCCTGCACACTGCTTCAACTTTTCCAGAACTAGAAATCCTTCTCACTATATTTCTCTATAAACTTCATGTCCTCTAATTTCAGATCTCTGAATGTAATTCCTCCTGCCAATATGTACCAGATTGTAGGACCAACTTCTGGAGCTGTAGTTCTCTACCTGTGAGTTATGACTCCCTTGGGGGTTGTATATTAGATATCCTGCTCTCAGATATTTATATTATGATTCATAGCAGTAGTATAATTACAGTTATGAAGTAGCAATGAAATAACTTTATGAGTGGGGGTCACCACAACATGAGGAACTGCGTTAAAGGTGCACAGCAATAGGAAACTTGAGAGTCACCTACTAGGACTCTCAGCCCTGAAGAAAACTGGCTTTCCAATCCCCAAAAGTCCTCTGCTATCTAAAACTTCTCAACTACATGTGGGGCTTTGTGAGAGACCCCTCAAAGATGCCAACCTAGTAAGAAACTGATGAGCACAGTCCACTTTATGTCTATAATGTATGAGTTACCTATCATTGCTGCGTGAAAAACTACCAATAACCACTCATTTATTTACTCCTGCAAGCATACACATACAAATCCTTGTGCTAGGATTTCTGGTTTTAAGTCAGGAGATGGCCATTTTGGCTCCTAATGTGGTCCTGTAGTTTTTTTTGTTTTTTTTTTTGTTTTTGTTTTTTGTTTTTGTTTTTGTTTTTTTTTGAGTTCCATGCATTATGTAGCAGTTTTAAGCTGGGAGAAAAAATAATACAATGATAAGACTGATGAATAAAGAGGCAGAATTAATAGCTTGAGGAAACTTCTGATATTTCTAAAGAAACAGGATCCCTTGAAAAGCAAAGAGTAAACTGATTCTCCATTAAAGGGTTTCAGTAACTGGAGTATTATTATTTTACAGTATAATCAAAAGAAAGAAGAAAAGAAGGCCCCATGGACAGCAACATTTGGGATCAATTTTTAGTGCCATAACATTAAAACAAATAGCCCTGTAAATTATTTCAAATGTGATCAGTCAAAGTAATATCACCTCCTGTAGGAATCAAATATTATTAAAAGTGATAAATAGACAAATTAATTTCAAACTATTCCAGAAACCTATAAAGGCAGATACTGTATCTCAGTTACAGGAGCAGTCAGTCTATTTTTAGTTCAATATTTTAAGACTAGCTTTGATTGGACAATATGGTTATTGATAATTTGCATGTGGTTTATCAGTGTGAATTCAGGAATAGAAATTTTAAATAGATTTGTTGTCCAAAGGTGACATTTGCTAGACACTTAAAAGGTACACAAAGGGGTTGGGATCTAAAATGCTGGTAAATATGTAGTTATATAGTTATAGTATATAGAAGTTATATAGGCTTAAAGTAGCCTAGAATGAGTGGGAAGGAAATGAAGCAGCTAACAATAGAAATAATAACTTAGAGCACCAGCATGAGATGCAGAGACAAGTACTATTCTGCAATCAGAGAAAATGAAGTTCACTGAAGTTGAGGATCCCTGAAATATAATTTATGTAATATTAAAACAATTGCACATATAAATAATAAAATTATTATTAATGTCAAATATAGAAGTCTAAATGTGCTACCAAAATCTGTAATAGAAAATGAGAAATAAAATTAAAACTAAGAATGCTGAGAGCAGCAAAATATTAGAAACTTTAAAGAATGCTGATCAATTTTATTAAATGTATTAAAGTTATATTTCAAAGAAACACTGAGAAGACTTGATAATGAGGAATAATCCTTCAGATTATTCATCAAATTTAGTTTAAAAGAATGTTAATAATTTTGGACTAAATTTATTTTTTTTTCTGTTGTTGAATCTTCATTCCATTTTGGAGTGAGTGTGATTCTGACTTCATAAAAATAATTTGGAATTGTTTCATCAGTTTCTATTTTATGGATTAATTTGAGGAGTATTGGTGTTACCTCTTTGAATACTGGTAGAATTAAGCTCTGAATATATCTTATTCTTGGATTTTCATTTTAGTTGGGAGATTTTTATCTATTGTTTTCAATATAGGTGGATGGTATGGACCTATTTAAATTACTAAACACATCTTCAGTGTCATTCACTGCAATTTTATATGTATGAATTGTAGATTTAAAGATATATTTATGTAACATTGAGAGAAGTATCATTAGATGTAAAATAAATTATAAAAATCATATTAAATAGTCAAAATATGATTTTATTTCTAATAAGTATTGTTCTTCCAAATTAAACAAAAAATGAGTAAGTTCTGTTTTTCTCTAGATGGAAGATGCATTCTTAGATCTTTATGACCACATTTGTAATTTTTCTTAGTCTCAGTTCTAATACTGTATAATTTTATAAAGCTTTCTTGTCATTTTTTAGGAAATGTCCCCACTTGTCCCTAAACATATTCATTAAAGAACCCTGTCCATGCCGGGCGGTGGTGGCGCATGCCTTTAATCGTAGCACTCGGGAGGCAGAGGCAGGCAAATCTCTGTGAGTTCGAGACCAGCCTGGTCTACAAGAGCTAGTTCCAGGACAGGCACCAAAGCTACAGAGAAACCCTGTCTCGAAAAACCAAAAAAAAAAAAAAAAGAACCCTGTCCATCTTATTTTAAGCATATAATCTTACTTTATGATTAATATATTCATTTAGGAATGTTGCAAAAGGAGCAGCAGGCTGCTTCCCACATCCCAGCTCGTGGCTAGCTTTACCCTAAATAATTACATGGAAACTGTATTCGTTTAAACACTGCCTGACCTATTAGCTCTAGCCTCTTACTGGCTAACTAGCAGCCCATACAATGAAATGTCTCTTTATATTTAGCTCCTTTACAGTCAAAAAATTTAAAGAAAATACAATATACAGAATCTAAACACTGAATTTTCCATTTTTAGGTGGTTTATTTTTTATTTCTTTTAATCTATAATTATCTGTATCTATACTTTATTCTCTATATTCTTTTTCTTCTCCCAAACCTATGTACACTCATCCAAAACTGTGACACTTTTAGACATCTTTTATGTTTTAATCTGTCCTATTGTGAATCTGTAATACATTACTGTCCAAGAACACTTCTTAAAATGATAAGCACTTCTTAAAAACTTTAGCTTGTGCCACATAGGAGTAATATGGTACCACCTGTTTTCTGCTCAGTCTAAACCTTAACTGCACTGTTATTATGGTAATTACGATAGATCCTGCTTGGAATCAGCACAGTTCAGCATGGCAGACCCGAAGCTGCTTTTGCCTCAGCCATTTGGTGCCCCCAAGCCAAGCACAGTTCCAGACACACAGCAAGTCCACATTGCCATCAAGCAAGCATTTTACTCACAAAACCCCATTCAAATCTCTGTCTCCAGCAGGAGACAGGGGGTGTGGGAGAAGCATAGCCCAGAAAACCAGTGTTTTAATACTGCACAGATTTTTTTTTGCCTCCAGGTAGGAGCCATACTCAGCACTTTAACTCTGAGAATAAGCTTTTTATCTCAGTTACAGCCTAATTTGCCAGGCAGACCAATGCACAGCCTGAAAACATCTCTGTGTATGGTGACAACAGAAATCCACCATGCGCTCCTGTTTGTGCATGCCTAGTAAACCTGATGCCACTGCCTGCCCAGGCCTGGAGCAGTGAGCCATTGGCATGGTCTCAGAGTTCTTTCTTCCTGATCCCGAGTGGGCATACAAACATCCGGGCCCAGAAATGCTCCATAGCTGGAGGTTGCACCAGCTGCATAGACCAGGAAGCTGCATTTTACAATGGTGCAGCTTTTTTCCTGCTGACACTGCTGAGTCAGGAAAATTTCTCTGCAGCACACCCTAGAAAACAGCAAAAAGCTGTGTTAAACTCTCTCTCTCCGTTTTGAGCCCTCTCAGGTTTTTAAGTGGATTTAGTCCATCAGGTTGGAATGTCAATTATTGCAAAAGGAGCAGCTTGGTGCTTCCTGCAGCCCAGCTCACAGCTAGCTTTACCCGAAATAATTACACAGAACCTGTATTCATTTAAACACTGCCTGGCCCATTAGCTCTAGCATCTTACTGGCTAACTCTCACATCTTGAATAACCCATTTCTAATAATCTGTGTAGCACCACGAGGTGGTGGCTTACCTGGAAGATTCTAACCTATGTCCATCTTGGGCCGGAGCTTCATAGCTGCTGCCTGACTCTGCTTCTTTCTCCAAGCATTCTGTTAGGTCTACTCCACCTATCTAAACTGCTTTCCTATCAAAAGGCCAAGGCAGAGTAAAGCAATATGGAGGACAACAATGAAGAATTATGATACCATTTTAAAAATCTAATTGATATACTTCCTATATGACCTGGCGGTCTCACCGTCAGGAATTTACCAAATCAAAAAGAAAGTAGGGAAAGGAAATAGGAAGAGGGAGGCAGTAGCCAGGGACAGTAGTCCCTGCAGGCTGACCAGGAAGTAAAGGGGGTTGAGGAATGTCTGTGCTCCATCTCCCTGGCTGCTGCCATGGGTCAGGAACTCACTCACCCCTCTTATAGACCAGCAGACACTATATTTTAAAACTTTTAACCACCTCAAAATTCACTCCATTTACTTAGTTCACATCTGAAGATCTGGTTGTACCTACTTGACAATGATGATGCTATTGCTGCAAAATCTCCAGATGAGCTTATGCTTGTGCTTGTAGCTATACTGATAATTGTGCATATAGTTGATCGAGATGGTTATGGGGACAACCAATCAATTTCTAAATGGGTTGAAGGCCACACTTGCTGTAAGAAATCCTTCAGCCAGTAACTTTTCAGTTACCAGCACACTTGGGCATGGCCTCTTATACTTTAAATGCTGCCATAATGCAGGCCCACACACTCTCTCTCTTCTGGCTGTTGGATTCAATTGATGTTTTCCTTTCAAGCAGAAACCTGAGATCTGTGAGTCTACTCCCAAATTAAAAAAAAAACCTTTATTATGCTCACTTTTGAGCTAGTATTAGATTTCAATTTAGCATCCGTCTTTACGCACTACAGGAGAAAAATACATGTCTATAAATTTGACCAAGGCTAGGGAGCTCACCAGGCCTATGGGTGAATCTACTGGCGATTATTTTGCTTAAGTGATAAAGTATAAAACTACCCTCTAAGTTCTTATCTTTATGCCCATGGCTTAGTATAGTTATCAGAACTCATCAAAGAAGTTTAAAAAAGAAACTCACAGCTCATCAATGTACAGAGAATGAATGTTACTGGAGTGTTAAGTCTACCTGGTACATCTATATGACCCCCTGCCACACAAGGCTTAAGGACTATTGCAGAAGGTATGGCAAGAAGACAAAGAACCAGAAATCAAGGAGAAAATAGTGTCATCTTTACCATGACAGGATCATTGCACACATGAACTCATGGTAGTGGTATGGCCTGCATGAGACCTACACAAGATCAGTCCAGTCAACATTCCAGCCTGGAGAGCCAGGATAATTCTGAGCTACTGCTTCACCTTACATTATGTCCCAAATGTGGCCTACTTTCAATATTCCTAATTTATTTAAAAAATATTTATTAATTTTGTGTGTGTATGCATGGGTTCATTTATGTATATCACTTGTGTGAAGAACTGAAGAAAACTTTTAAGAACTAGGCCTCTCTTTCTACTAAATAGGTCCCAGAAATTGGGCTCATATCCACAGATGTATATTGTATGCTTTTTTTTCTGTCATTTTTTATGACCATTATTGGATCAATCTAGAAAATAACCAGTTAGACACTGGTTACATGATTACTTACATATGTTAAAAGACAAAGATCTGGAAGCTTGAAGTGCTGATGTATACAAATGTACCTACAAAGATAAGAGATAGATAGATAGATAGATAGATAGAGAAGAAAACGGCACTTTTCAAGACAAAATATTTTAAGAATTCAAAATAAAAAATGCAATCATCTGTATTATGTTTGAAAAGTATGTATAAATTATATTAAATGATAAGGTAGGTTCACACCTACATATTGGTAATTTTAGATTCATTAATATCTTTAGATGATCTTTCTATTGTTTTGGTTTTAATTAGTAAAAAATGGTTTCAGCTCTGCATTATTTATAGCCATACCTCTTACCTTTGGCACTGTGTATTATTTTCATCATCTGAATCAATAACTATCACAGGAGTTTGAATTGCAGCAGGTTGTTCCTGAAGAAAAATAAGCATATTGGTTTCTATTGTTGCTGTCATCATTTTAGCATCTCTGAGAGTCAAACATACAGCCTTGTACAGAGTAGAGTTATAACTTCTCCCAGCCCCCTAATTGGCACTTAAATACATTGTATACTAAAAATGACCTAAAATTTATGGCATACCTTACATATTCAAGTTAAAACTGATCCATATAAGTGTGAAGAAAACACTGGGTTTATAGATATGAAAACAAGGTGTACATATACAATGGTTCGGCCTTTGTATATAGTAGATCTAGGAGAAAAATTTCACTTTGACTCAAGTTCACTGCTCACTATTTTATATCATCATACTGTAAAGACTTTCCTGATGACTATCCCTCTGTTATCTAGAGATATGTTCTCCAAAACATTCCCCAATATAGAAACAATGTCATAGAGGCCCAGAGAGAAAAACTTGAGGAAATCACAAAAAGATCCTGGTGTTATGATATGGAGACTAGTGGAATAAGGGTGAGCCAAGAAAGATTCTTTTTCTCTTTCTCAGTAGAGCAAGTAGATCTTGGGGCTGAGTCATACGTCTTAGAAATCTGCATTTTCATTGTAGATGATGAAATTCAGGTCCCAGAGAGTTAATAAAAAAAGAATAATGAATGAGGCAATCAAATTAGACCAACTTCCTTAAGTTTTCCCCTCTATACCACTTTTTTATTGTCTTCAATATATAGAAGTGGTTTATTCTACAATTGAATGTTGGATCTACTATGCCATCACAATAGGAACTTGGCCCACAGGCCAAATAGAGCTCCTCAACTGGAGCTAATACTGTCCAATCTACAGTGTTCTAGTCCTGCTTGTATCTGCTGATAGTACCTCCATTCATTGCAAATCATGGAATTTCCATGCCTGTGACTACAATCAGTCCAGACATGCCATTCATATCTGGGTAGCTCCATAATGGTCTCTTATGTTTTGTTATCCTCCTATAAAGCAGCCTGGTCACTTCAGTACAGATCATAGTACTAATCTGCTTACCAGTATACTTAGTATAAATCCCATATGCATTACTAATACAGTAAAGTTCTATATGATCTGTTCCCTGCCTGCCTCCACTATCCCCTAACCTCTTATTTGAGTCACATAAGCAAGTTGTTCCTTCAAACTCTCCAAACTGTGGACAAGGCACTTTCTGCCCAGATTGCCTTTGTTAGTTTTTGGGATCCTATACTCCAAAAACAAATCTCCAGAAAGAGATATCTTATCAACTCTCACCCTTCTGACATTTGTCATCAATGCTTTCTTTATTGCCTATGCCTATGTATATCCCTGGCACTTATCACAATATCTAGGATATTAGAATTATCTCATGTTATTGAAAGAATAAACTAAAGGAATTTTAATCTATCATTCGGATGCTAAATCTAGCTTTTCCTTTGAGAGTTAAAATCCTTCACAATCAACTACCTAAGAGAAAAACAGTGTTGTTGTTACATGGAAATTCACTTCCTAACAGAAAAATACAACTATTTTTCTCTAGTGAATACCGAGTGTTTGTGCACTGATGTCCAAAGGCTGAAAGTGAAAATGATGTGCCCTTCGAAGTGGGAGAAACATACAGCATACTCACTGATTCAGCTCTTGTGGGAAGAACTGAAATGGTTCCCACAAGATAATACTGCTGCTCCCTTAACAGCCTTGGAGTTGAGGACCAAATGTTTCTGCTACTATGGCCATAGTTTCCAAAAATTACAAATGACTCTAAGGGAGATAGACACAATGGAAATTAAATTAAAAGATATACTAAATAAGCAAGGAGACTGACAACTGCCATATCACAATGCTGTTTAACATCCCATAGGCAGTTTTCAAGATTCTGAGCCTTGGGATTCTCCGTGTCCTCCTTCCCTTCCAGCCCAGTTCCCCAGATGGTCATTGCCAAAATATGAGTCAGTCAACTGAAAATCAAATGTGAATTTTTACTGATGTCAATCTTTGGCTGTTGCCCTATGAATTATTGTGGTAGTCTCTAAAAGAAGTGTGTGTGTGTGTGTGTGTGTGTGTGTGTGTGTGTGTGTTTATGTGTGTGTATGTGTGTGTAAATGTACATACATCTGTCCAAGTGTTTGGAAATGATATTTCCTTTAACTTCCAAGGAACATGAGAAATAGTTTAACAAGCATTTGGGTACCTGAAGCACTAAGTATATCTTACCTCTGATTACCTGAGATGTTTTATGGCTCTGAAGCATTTATTTTAATTAGGTATATTGATTTCTCAGATTGAACTTCCTTAAATATCAAAAATTGCACACCAGGCCCCATAGTACATATGAGATAAATGACAAACTTCTTTCCCCAGGTTAGTGTACAGAACTTTAGTGCCTATGTTTTACATATTTGTCCATGATAGGATGTTTGAATTCTAGACCCTAGTTCTAAATCCAATCTGTGGCATGGTTTACAAACTACAAAATTTATTTGTAAATTTGGGTATTCATGGAGTCCCCTTTAAAATTGTCAGTGCATTAAACTTTTCTGATTAAATTTTAAATTTTATTTTGTTTTATAAGGGGAAAGAGCCATATTTTACCAATGTAAACCACCATGTTTCAATATGGCCCCACCTTATATATTTCCCTATTATTTTGTTTTTATTTATTTGTTTGTTTATTTATTTATTTATTTATTTGAAATTTCCACCTCCTCCCCACCTACCATTTCCTTCTCACTCCCTCCAATCCCCTTCCCCCTCCCTCTCCAGTCCTTAGAGCAGTTAGGGTTCCCTGCCCTGTGGGAAGTCCAAGGTCCTCCCCCCTCCATCTAGGTCTAGGAAGGTGAGCACGCAAACAAACCAGGTGCCCATAAAGCCAGTATATGCAGTAGAATCAAAACCATTGTCCGTGGCTTCTCAGTCAGCCCTTGTTGACAGTCACCTTCAGACAGTCCGGTTTGATCACATTCTCCATCAGTCTCAGTCCAGCTGGCCTTGGTGAGCTCCCATTAGATCAGTCCCACCATCTCAGTGGGTAGATGCACCCCTCGTGGTCCTGACTTCCTTGCATGTTCTCCCTCCTTCTGTTCCTCATTTGGACCTTGGGAGCACAGTCCAGTGCTCCAATGTAGGTCTCTGTCTCTATCTTCATCCATTGCCAGATGAAGGTTATATGTTGATATGCAAGATATTCTTCAGTGTGGCTATGGGACAAAGCCAGTTCAGGCATCCTCTCCTCTGCTGCCCAAGGAACAAGCTGGGTACATCTTCTTGGACCTGGGAACCCCTCTAGAGTCAAGTTCCTATTATTTTGTTAATGTCTAATAGGTGTACCCAGAAATCGTGTGAGTATAGGGGTATCAGAGATTTTGTAAATACCAAGAATAGAAGAACATGTATTACATGTAGTAATCAGGAATATATCACTCGTTAACATAATTTAAAGATCATGAGCTGAGTTGCTTACCATCATAAGAATCTTGCAAATACAAGACAAATTTCACATGCTGAAATTTGAGTAAAGTCCCTCTGGGTAAACACGCCTTCATTTTGTTTTCTTACATAACAGCAAAATTCAATAAGTCTTCCAACTAAAATTAGCAAGAATCAAAGTATTATGGTCGTAAGGATTATTTCAGAAAATGAAAGGCTTTTTTAGTCAAAGCAACAGTTTTTAGGAAGTACGAGTTTCTCCATGTAGCCCTAGAACTCACTCTGTAGATTAGGCTGGCCTCAAACTCACAGAGTTCTGCCTGCCTCTGCCTCCTGAGCTATAGGATTAAAAGAGTGCCCCACCACAACTGGCTCAAGAAAACATTTTAAAGAATATAGTTTTCTTTCCATGAATGCTGGTGCCCACAGGGCTATCATCTGTAGAATGGGGTACTAGCCAGAAGAAAAACACTGCTATTTATACAGCACTACTGTGACAAGAGAAATATTGCTGTAATTAGGGAATAGGGTAAAGAACAAGACAGGGATGGGGATTTGAATTTTTATTAACATTATATCAGTTGTACTAAACAATGAATTCCCTTACTTCCTCCTCCTCCCTTTTTGGAGAGTAAGTTCTTACTCTGAATTCCAAATTGACCTAAAATTCACTGTGTAGCTCAAACTGACCTCCAACTTGTAATTATCTTCTTAGCCTCTTGAGTGTCAGTATCATAGAAATGAACCTCTGCCTCTAGCTTGACAATGGGTTTCATTATGATATTTCACACGTGTATATAGTTGGTTTTGATTGTATTCACCCTTCCTCTTTCTTTGATAATCTTTACCCACTGGTTGGCATCTCTCTCTCTTCTATGTTCAGGTCTTAGTTGTCTTTAAAAAAAACATTGAAAAATAATTTTCCACAATCTACATAACGTTGAAAGTCTTGACATTGTGTTTCAATGTGTTTTCTTTGGGAGAAACAAGACTGTTGTTCTGTTCATTTTAAAACTCAGGATCTGTTTATATTGCATATAAAGTAGAGCCAGCATGGGCAATTTCATGCAAAATGTTAATGCTATGAGACAGTAAAGATTCATTTTGAACATAAACCTCTACCTCATTTAACTATGGTGTTTTGAATAATTTGGGTCAATTATTTGTATAACATCAGTGAGTAGAATAACCATAGCTTCTAAACATTCAATAAGCTTAAGTAGAAAAATAAATACAAATACCAAAAGTAGAGTTTTATGTGAAAAATCATAGAGGTTTTCAAAGTCTTATACAGATTTGTAGATTCCAAGACAAAAAAACACATATATGAACTGTTACACACTCTAAAGATTTGTCACTCATATTGGTTTAATAAAACAGTTATTGGTCAGGAGCCAGGTAGGATGTATAGTCAGGGAGACCAGACTAGGAGAATTTGGGGAAGAAGAAAGGAAGAGATACAGTTACCAGCCAGATGAAGAATAAATAAGATGAGAATGCTTTACTGAGAAAAGGTACCAGGCCACATGGCTAAACATAAATGAGAATTATGGCTTAATTTAAATCATAAGGACCTAGTTAATAATAAGCCTGAGCTAATAGACTAAATTTTATAATCAATATAAGTCTCTGTGTGTTACTTTGGGACTGAACAGCTGTGAGACTGGGTAGGACAGAAATATCCAACTACAGTGAAGAACTGAAAACTAAATAAAATGGGCATCAAGAGTAACAGAGATCGTGATTTACCTCTATTTGCAAATTTCACTATTTAATCAATACAAAATCATGAGTAATTAATTAATTAATTCTTTTAATAATACTCTTTGGGAGAAAATGAAAGTTGGATATATAGTAGAGAGAGGCAGGAAAGAAAGAATTATTGGCTATTTGGGGAGGCATTTCTTTACTATTTTTTCATTGCTTTTGATGTTGACTTCCTTCAAAGATTTGAGCCAGAAATTCTGTTGAAATATAATGTATCAAAATAGTTTTTCTTTTATATCAGCATTCCATGTGAAAGTTTAATGTCTCCTTTCTCAACAACCTGCTTTTAAATTAGACAGAAAGGTTAAAATGCTGTGAATAATACTTTTGTACACCATATGAATAAATGCCACTATGACTGGTTTAATAAACAATCTGATTGACCAATAGCTGAACAGGAGAAATCTAGCCAGGAAAGACAAACTGAGGAAGGGGAAAGTCAAAGAGTTACCAGCCTCAGACATACAAAATTGGATAGAGGTAAAAGCCATGAGCTTTGTGACAGCACATAGATAAATAGAAATGCATTAAGCTGTAATAACTAAATACAAACAAGCCTGAACTATTGGCTGAGCATTTGTAATTAATACAAACCTCAGAATGGTTGTGTGGGAAATGACTGATGGGACAGAAAAGCTCTTACTACATATTTTAGGGCTCTTGTTCCAAATATTTCTTCAGCAACAGTAATTTCATCTAGTGACAAAAAAGAACAACTAAATATAAAAAAATTTGTGTTCAAATAACATAGTAAATTAAAATAGAACTAACAAAATATTCCCCTCAAACACGAAAAAGTGTGTGTTCTTCTCAAGAATCCCATGGGTATTTCTCGAAAATCACTCTACTATTATAATACAAATAAGTCTCAGCAATTATAGCAAGGCAGAAATCATACCTACCATTCTATATTACCACAATGGAACAGTTGGAAATCAACAATGTACAACTGGCAGAAAGTACTCAAGCTCATATAAACCAAATAACACATTAGTAAATGATCACTGGCTCATGGTAGAAATCAACAGAGATTAGAACCTCCCCAAGAGACTGAATTATGTTGTAGTCAACAAAGCTAAAAGGAGTTGGAGATGTGAGGAGCACTTTGATATCAGACATGGAGATGCCAAGTTTGGTATTTGCCCAGTTGTTTTTCATTCTTGCTTTTGTCTAGTATTTGCTCACTATGTTCCCTCCCCTATGTTTTGCAACAATAATGTATATCCTATGTCATTATATGTTGTAAGTACATGATCTGTTTCTTTGATTTTGATTTTGCAAGGTATTGCATTTAAGAGATTGCTGGGCGTGCCAGGAGCTAGAGCCTAGGTGGCCCAGAGACCAAAGATGGAATCAAACACAACTGGAAAAAGTTGTCAAAATAATGATTTCTAGTGATATTCTACTATATTCATAGATTGGTGCATTTCCCAATTATAATTAGAGAGGCTTCATTCAAACACTATTGGAAAGAGATTCAGAGACCCATAAACAAACATTAGGACAAGTTTAGAGACTGCTGCTGGAGAGACAGAAGAAGGATTGTGGGAACCAGAGGAGTCAAGGACATTATAAGAAAGCACACAGAATAAACTAACCTGGTCTCATAGGAATTCACAGAGACTAAACCAACAACCAGTGAGCCTGCATGGAACTGAACTAGGCCTCTGCATATATGTGACAGTTGTGTAGCTTGTTCTTACTCAGGGACTCGTAACAGTCAAACAGGGGCTGCCTTTGATGCTTTTGCTGGCCTTTGATATCATATTCCTCATATTTGGTTATCTTTTCCAGCCTTAATACAAGGGAAATTTTTTAGTCTTGCTGCAACCTGATATATCATGTTTTGTTGATATCCATGGGAGGCCTACTGCTTTCTGAATAGAAACAGAAAATGAATGGATAGGTTGTAGAGGGGAAGTAGAAAGAGGGATTGAGAGGTTGAGAAAAGCTGTGGTTGGGATGCAAAATAAATAAATTTAAAAAATTAACTCTCTGAATGTTGTTCACACTATAGCTTTTTTTCTCATTTTTTATTAAAAATTTCCATCTCCTCCCCTCCTCCTCCCCCTTCCCTCCCCTCCCTTCCACCCATACCCCCACTCCGCCCCTCTCCAAGCCAAAGAGCCATCAGGGTTCCCTTCACTATGTTAAGTCCAAGGTCCTCCCAGCTCCCCCTAAGTCCAGGAAGGTGAGCAACCAAACTAACAAGGCTCACAGTGAACCTGTACATGCTGTAGAGTTCATGCTCATCACCATTGTCCTTGGTTTCTCAGTTCTCCTCCACCGTCAGCCACATTTAGAGAGTCCGGTTTGGTCACCTGTTCCATCAGTCCCATTCCAACTGGACTCGGTGGTCTCTCATTAGATCTGTCCCACCGTCTCAATGGGTAAACACACTCCTCACGGTCCTGACTTCCATGCTCATGATCTCCCTCCTTTTGCTCGTCATCAGGACCCTGGGAGCTCAATCCGGTGCTTCTATGTGGGGCTCTGTCATTTTCTCCATCCAATGCCAGGTGAAGGTTCTATGGTGATATGCAAGATATTCATGAGTATGGCAATAGGATCTGGACATTTCTGGTATCCTCTCCTCAGCTGCCCAAGGAACTAGCTGGGGGCGTATTCCTGGACACCTGGGAACCCCTCTAGAGTCAAGTCTCTGCCAACCCTAGAATGGCTCCCTTAATTAAGATATATAATTCCTTGTTCCCATATCCACCCTTCCTATATCCCAACCATCCTATTCCCCAAAGCTCTTCCCATCCTCCACTTCACACTTTTCTCTCCCCTTCCCCCAATCCCACCCCACCCCCAAGTACCCATTTTTTTTGTCCAGCAATCTTGTCTACTTCCAATATCCAGGAGGATAATTATATGTTTTTCTTTGGATTCACCTACTTATATATCTTCTCTAGGATTTTTTTTTTTTTTTTTTTTACGAATTATAGGCTCAATGTCCTTTATTTATGGCTAGAAACCAATTATAAGTGAGTACATCCCATGTTCATCTTTTTGGGCCTGGGTTACCTCACTCAGGATGGTGTTTTCTATTTACATCCATTTGCATGCAAAATTCAAGATGTCATTGTTTTTTACCGCCGAGTAATACTCTAATATGTATATATTCCAAACTCTCTTCATCCATTCTTCCACTGAAGGGCATCTAGGTTGTTTCCAGGTTCTGGCTATTACAAATAATGCTGCTATAAACATAGGTGAACAAATGCTTTTGTAATATGACTGGGCATCTCTTGGGTAAATTCCCAAAAGTGGGATTGCTGGGTCCTGGAGTAGGTTGATCCCAAATTTCCTGAGAAACCTCCACACTGCATTCTAAAGCGGTTGCACAAGTTTGCATTCCCACCAGCAATGGATGAGTGTACCCCTTACTCCACAACCTCTCCAGCAAAGGCTATCATTGGAGTTTTTGGTTTTAGCCAATCTGACAGGTGTAAGATGGTATCTCAACGTTGTTTTGATTTGCATTTCCCTGATTGCTAAGGAGGTTGAGCATGACATTAAGTGTCTTTTGGCCATTCGAATTTCTTCTGTTGAGAATTCTCTGTTCAGTTCAGTGCCCATTTTTAATTGGGTTAATTAGCATTTTAAAGTCTAGTCTCTTGAGTTCCTTATATATTTTGGAGATCAGACCTTTGTCTGTTGCAGGGTTGGTGAAGATCTTTTCCCAGTCAGTAGGCTGCCCCTTTGTCTTAGTGACAGTGTCCTTTGCTTTACAGAAGATGCTCAGCTTCAGGAGGTCCCATTTATTCAACGTTGCCCTTAATGTCTGTGCTACTGGGGCTATACGTAGGAAGCGGTCTCCTGTGCCCAAATGTTGTAGAGTACTTCCCACTTTCTCCTCTAACAGGTTCAGTGTGTTCAGATTGATATTGAGGTTTTTAACCCATTTGGACTTGAGTTTTGTGCATGGTGATAGATATGGATCTACTTTCATTCTTCTACAGGTTGACATCCAGTTATGCCAGCACCATTTGTTGAAGATGCTTTCTTTCTTCCATTGTGTGCTTTTAGCTCCTTTATCAATAATCAGGTGTTCATAGGTTTGTGGGTTAAGATCTGGGTCTTCTATTCGATTCCATTGGTCGACTTCTCTATTTTTATGCCAATACCAAGCTGTTTTCAATACTGTAGCTCTGTAATAGAGTTTGAAGTCAGGGATGGTAATGCCTCCAGAAGTTCCTTTATTGTATAAGATTGTTTTGGCTATCCTGGGTTTCTTGTTCTTCCATGTAAAGTTGATTATTGTCCTCTCAAGATCTGTGAAGAATTTTGATGGGATCTTTAAGGGGATTGCATTAAATCTATAGATTGCCTTTGGTAGTATTGCCATTTTTACTATGTTGATCCTCCCAATCCAAGAGCAAGGGAGATCCTGCCATTTTCTGGTATCCTCTTCAATTTCTTTCTTCAAAGACTTAAAGTTCTTGTCAAATAGGTCTTTCACTTCCTTGGTTAGAGTTACCCCAAGATATTTTATGCTATTTGTGGCTATCGTGAAAGGTGATGCTTCTCTGATTTCTTTCTCTGCTTCCTTATCCTTTGTATATAGGAGGGCAATTGATTTTTTTGGAGATGATCTTGTATCCTGCCACGATACTAAAGGAGTTTATCAGCTGTAGGAGTTCTTTGGTGGAGTTTTTGGGGTCGTTTATGTACACCATCATATCATCTGCAAATAACGAAAATTTCACTTCTTCCTTTCCAATTTGAATCCCCTTGATCCCCTTGTATTGTCTTATTGCTATTGCTAGAACTTCAAGCACTATATTGAAGAGATAAGGAGAGAGTGGACAGCCTTGTCGTGTTCCTGAATTTAGTGGGATGGCCTTGAGTTTCTCTCCGTTTAATTTGATGTTAGCTGTCAGCTTGCTGTAAATAGCCTTTATTATATTTAGGAATGACCCCTGTATCCCTAATTTCCCCAAGACCTTTATCATAAAGGGGTGTTGAATTTTGTCAAATGCTTTTTCTGCATCTAATGAGATGATCATAGGGTTTCTATCCTTCAGTTTGTAGTGTGGAGCTGCGGGCTGCGTTCCCGCCACCCCTGCTCCCGGCCACCGGCTAGCTTATGCCCCAAAATAACAACACACAAATTGTATTCTTTTAAATACTGCATGGCCCATTATTTTCAGCCTCTTACTCACATCTTGACTAACCCATACAGAATAATCTGTGTAACACCATGAATGGTGTCTTACCCGGAAAGATTCAGCATGTCTGGCCTGGTGGCTGGCTTCATCGCATCTGGCAGTAGAGGCAGGGCAATTGTCTGAGCCATCTACCTCACTTCCTTCTTCCTGTTCTGTCTACTCCACCCACCTATTTTCTAACCTATTAGGCCAAGCAGTTTTCTTTATTAATTAACCAATGAAATCAACAGATTGATAGAAGACCCGCCTCCATCATCAGTTAATTTATATGATGGATTACATTGATAGATTTTCATATGTTGAACCAGCCCTGCATCTCTGGGATGAAGCCTACTTGATCATAGTGGATAATTTTTCTAATGTGTTCTTGGATTCTGTTTGCCAGTATTTTATTGAGAATTTTTGCATCGATGTTCATGAGTGAGATTGGCCTGTAATTCTCTTTCTTGCTTGAGTCTTTGTGTGGTTTAGGTATCAGGGTAATTGTAGCTTCATAAAAGGAATTTGGCAATGACTGTTATGTTTCTATATTATGAAATACCTTAAGGAGTATAAGTACTAGGTCTTCTTGGAAGTTCTGGTAGAATTCTGCATTGAAACCATCTGGTCCTGGGCTTCTTTGGTAGGGAGGTTTCTGATAAGAGTTTCTAATTCTTCGTGACTAACAGGACTATTTAGATTGTTCACCTGGTCCTGGTTTAACTTTGGTATTTGGTACTTATCTAAAAAATTTCCATTTCTTTTACATTTTCGAATTTTGTGGCATACAGGCTTTTGTAGTAAGATCTAATGATTCTCTGAATTTCCTGTGTGTCTGTGGTTATGTCCCCTTTTTCATTTCTGATCTTATTAATTGTGTGTTCTCTCTCTGCCGTTTGATTAGTTTGGCTAGGGGTTTGTCAATCTTGTTGATTTTCTCCAAGAACCAGCTTTTTGTTTCATTGATTCTTTGGATTGTTTTCTGTGTTTCTATTTTGTTGATTTCTGCCCTCAGTTTGATAATTTCCAGTCTTCTTCTCCTCCTAGGTGAGTCTGCTTCTTTCTTTTCTAGAGATTTCAGGTGTGCTGTTAAGTCTCCACAGAGTGCTTTCTCTGTATTTTTTTTTTAAAGTGGGCACTTAGTGCTATGAATTTTCCTCTTAGCACTGCTTTCATAGTGTCCCATAAGTTTGAGTATGTTGTGTCTTTGTTTTCATTAAATTCAAGGAAGACTTTAATTTTTTTCTTTATTTCTTCCTTGACACAGGTGTGGTTCAGTAGTTGACTGTTCGGTTTCCATGAGTTTGTAGGCTTTCTGGGAGTAGCATTGTTGTTGAATTCTAATTTTAATCCATGGTGATCTGATAAGATGCAGGTGGTTATTAATATGTTTTTGTAACTGTGGAAGTTTGCTTTGTTACCAAGTATATGATCAATTTTCGAAAAGGTTCCATGAGCTGCAGAGAAGAAGGTATATTCTTTCCTGTTTGGGTGGAATGTTCTATAGATGTCTGTTAAGTCCGTTTGTTTCATTACCTCTATTAAGTCTCTTAATTCCCTGTTAGGTTTCTGTCGGATTGACCTGTCCATTGGTGAGAGAGGATTGTTGAAGTCTCCCACTATCAGTGTTTTTGGTTTGATTGCTGCCTTGAGTTCTAGTAATGTTTCTTTTACATAAGTGGGTGCTGTTGTATTAGGGGCATAGATAGTCAGGATTGAGACTTCATTCTGATAGATTTTTCCTGTAATGAGTATAAAGTGTCCCTTTCCATCTCTTCTGATTGATTTTAGTTTGAAGTCAACTTTGTTAGAAATTAGTATGGCCACACCCACTTGTTTCTTAGGTCCATTTGCTTGATAAACCTTTTCCCAACCCTTTACTCTGAGTAGATGTCTGTCTTTGTGGTTGAGGTGTGTTTCTTGTAAACAGCAGAATGTTGGATCCTGTTTTCGTATCCAATCTCTTAGCCTGTGCCTTTTTATAGGTGAATTGAGGCCATTGATATTAAGTGATTTTAATGACCAATGGATGTTAACTCTGGTTGTCATTTTTTATTTGGTAGTAGAGATTGTGTGTTTCCTTTCTTTGATATGTGCTAGTGAAGGGTCGCTAGATGTCTGAGTTATTTTGAGCAATGCAGGACTCCTTTGTTTGTGAATTTCCTTCTATTACTTTCTGCAAGGCTGGATTTGTGGCTACGTATTGTTTAGATTTGTTTTTATCCTGGAATATTTTGTTTTCTCCATTTTTAGGGAATGAAAGCTTGGCTGGGTATAGTAATCTGGGCTTGCATCCATGGTCTTTTAGTTTCTGCAAAACATCTATCCAGGACCTTCTGGCTTTCATGGTTTCCATAGAGAAGTCAGGTGTTAGTCTGATAGGTTTATCTTTATATGTTACTTGACCTTTTTCCTTTGCAGCTCTTAATATTCTTTCTTTATTCTGTATGTTTTGTGTTTTGATTATAATATGGCTAGGGGATGATTTTTTTTTTGAGCCAGTCTATTTGGTGTTCTGTAAGCTTCTTGAACCTTAATAGGAATATCTATCTTTAGGTTTGGGAATTTCTTCTATAATTTTATTAAATATATTTTCTGGACCGTTGAGCTGTAATTCTTCTCCTTCTTCTATGCCTATTATTCTTAGGTTTGGTCTTTTTATTGTGTCCTAGATTTCCTGAATGTTTTGTGATGAGAATTTGTTGGATTTGCTGTTTTCTTTGATCAGTGCGTTTATTTTCTTTATGGTATCTTCAGAATCTGAGATTCTTTCTTCTATCTCTTGTATTCTGTTGGTTATGCTTGATTCTGTAGTCTCTGTTTGTTTACATAGATTTTCCATATCCAGCTGGCCCTCGGGTTGTGTTTTCTTCCTTGCCTCCATTTCAGTTTTTAAGTCTTGCACTGTCCATTATCTGTTTGATTGTTTTTTCTTGGTTTCCTAGGATATCATTTACGGATTTACTCAATTCTTCAAACTTTGTTATTCTTCTCATCCATTTCCTTAAGGGAGTTTTTCACTTGCTGTTTAAGGGACTCTATTACTTTCATAAAGTCATTTTTTCTACTTCTTCTTAATTAGTTTGTTCAAGTCCTCCTGTTATAAGTTCGCTGGGTTCTGGTGCTTTCATGTTGTTTTTCAAATTGTTGGAGGAATTCTTGCATTGGCGCCTTCCCATTCCTTCCTCTGAATAATCCCCTTTGGGTCTTCTTTTAGAAGTTCAATTCACCCCCAATGAATTCAATTCACTCACCCCAATGAATGATGGATCTTCTGGTAGACAGTCAGGTCTCCTTGCTGGCCAAGCAGCTCGGTGACAAAGGGCCTACCTTGCTGCAGACAGGCTAATGAAGCAGGGGACCTCCCACCGGTCTGAGTGTACTCAATTCCTGGTCCAGGTGCCCAAACAGGCTGGGCTGTGGGATTTTGTGGCCCCAAAGACGGGAGGATGAAGGGGGGAGGGTTCTGGGTGCAAGCTGGGAAGGGACAGGAAGAGAGAGGCAGTATCTGGGGAGAATAACCCCTGCAGGAAGAGGAGGAAGTTCGTGTGTGGGGGGGGGAGGTTGGGGAATGTTGGTGGTCCCTCTCTGGGCAGCTCCAGCAGTTCAGGCACTCACTCACCCCAATGAATGATGGATCTTCTGGTAGACAGTCAGGTTTCCTTGCTGACCAAGCAGCTCGGTGACAAAGGGCCTACCTTGTTGCAGGCAGGCTATTGGAGCAGGGGACCTCCCACTGACCTGGGTGCACTCAATTCCCGGTCCAGGCCCCCAAACAGGCTGGGCTGTGGGATTTTGTGGCCCCAAAGATGGGAGGATGAAGGGGGGGAGGGTTCTGGGTGCAAGCTGGGAAGGGACAGCCACACTATAGCTTTTTAAGTGTTTGTTTTTATGTTATATCAATCTATTATCTACTTCATAAGAGGGACTTTGATTTTTTTGTCTTCATAATTCCCACAGCAGAGATGCTCTTTAAGTGTTTGTTGCTTTGATGCATCAACCTGCAAGGTTCCTTAAAATCTTGTCTAGCCCTGAGAATTTGAAATACAGGATAGTAACAAGACAGTGCACTTCATTAACTTTCACAATAATAATCACAATTACAAATATTCACAACACTCAAGTATTTTCACTCTTAGTTATCTTAAATAGAAATTTAAAATATTTTTGGTGTGGGATAATTGTCTGTATTCTGTCAATCATGTTTTAAATAAACACTGATTGGCAAGCCAGGAAGCATAGGCTGGAAAACCAGACAGGAAGTAGAGGCAGGGCAGCAAGAACAGGAGGATTCTGGGAAGAAGGAAGCCATTCCTCCTACTCTTGCCCAGACCACCAAGAAGCAAGATGTAAGCTGCCCCGCTGAGAAAGGTACTGAGCCATGTCGCTAACATAGATAAGAATGATGGGTTAATATAAGCTACAAGAGCTCATAAGTAGCCTGAGCTAATGGGCCAATCAGTTTTATAACTTATGGAGATCTCTGTGTGATTTTCCTTGGGTCTTGCCAGCTGTGGGGAACTGGGCAGGACATAAACCCCAACAAGCAGGCTTCTTCATGTTACATATTTTGTAGAAATTTTGCAAGCCATTCTATTTATAATTTGGTATATGATCAATTCTAAAGGAATTAAATTCATATAGACTTGAAAATGCTGGCAAGTTATAGGTCAGTGTCAGTTAGAAATATTGGTTAAGTATGTGAATCTATACACAATGGGAAATATTGGAAAATTATCACCAATAGTAACAATAAACTAATCCCAAATTAAAAAATACAGGAAAAAAACAAAAAAAAATGTCAAACAAGTAAATGGGATTTGATTTACAGGGCACTCAAGGAAAGGTATGGGTGACATGCATGCATTTGTGTCCAAATGTTTTTCTGCTTTTTACATAAGAACTATCTGGTGGATAGAAGCAGGATATGGGTCTAGAAGATATCTAGTCTGTTGCTGATCTTTGCCCTTTCCTCCATTTTCTTACAAGTGAATTAGCAAAGATACATTTTGAGTTTCTCATTACCCATTTTTGGTAAATTCTGCAGCTACTTTCTTTTGGAGAAGAATTGATATTGGTACATCAGGACTACATGATGAATGGTAGGTGAGGGGAAGAACATTTTAGAAAAAGAAAGTATTCATTAGTTAAATTTAGAAAGAAATAATGAATATAGCCGTTGACCTAGTTGTTCACAGAATCAATGAGCAGCTTACTAAAATAGGGTAAAATTAGGAAGTGAAAGATGAGAGAGTAAGCTTTTGCTATGTAAACGTGACTATAGGAGCTACTCAAGGACAATATTCTGGTAATTGCATCCTTGGTTGCCATGGCCTTTTCTGATGATGGCAGCAGCAGATGGCTACAGGGGATCTTGGAGAACTCTGGGTTGGAGAGAGGGTCAGGAAGTGCTTGGAACTCAGCCAATGGAGTGAGGATGAGTGAGGAGGCAAGGGTAGAATCAAAAGTCAGGATGGAATTTACTTTCAGATTTTGCCTCCTACAAAGCTCATAGTGCTGCTGCACTTTAGCCTTGACACTGTCTAGAATCTTGAAATTCTAGAAAGAGGAGTGTCACTCTTTGCTATAGACCAGAGATTCTCAGATATTCAAGCCCTGTGTTTTTGGCATCACTGTCATAGGACTAAGCTTTCATCATGAGAGAAACCACCCCCTCTTTTTTCCAACAAAGACATCTGTGTGTTTACAGACATGCTGTCAGCACATTTATGAGTTTTGATGAGTTTCAAGAACTTGATCAATTGCAGAAAGGCTACTGGACATGAATGCAATTGCTACAGGCAGGGCAACAGAGTGATTAGTTGATGGGTAAGAGAACTGTAAACAGAAGAAACATGTTTTTTTCTGCTTATTCTCAGTGGACTACAAAGGTTACAGATGGACACTGAAGGAATGTAAGGAATGTGGGTGGGAGACAGCTGGACTCCATATCTCCCTACATAGCTGAGTATGTAGGAAGATGGCCAATGCTAAGAGGTGAAATGATAGCACAGTGAGTGAGAACAGGAACTGTTACTTCCCACTGACTTAAGAAGTAAACTGAAATCTCAGGACTCCATTTTTTTATGTGTGAACTGAGGAAGTTAATATTTGTCATCAGTTTGGGCTGCAGGTACCTTTCCCTACTACAAAGTTATCACACCTTAATATGAGTATGTAAATGCTAAAATAGAGTCTTATGAGTAGTAATTTTGAAGAACATTTTGATTGGAAATAAATTAAAAGTTTCCAAGGTTGTTTTGATATAGTTTAGTATCATTGCTGTCTACTTGAGAACTAAATATTTTAGTCTTTCTCATTGAGTAATGTATTTAATAAGCCTTATATGAATAACAGAAGATGACTTCATTCAAGTTGATAAAATGACATCCTAAATTTTCCCTAAAAATGTAAAAAATTCTGGAATCATACTTAGATTTGAGAGACTTTTTTTTTTACTTGAACAGAGGTTTGTAAAACTATGTTTATATCTCCTTGGTATAAAAAGTTGACCCTTGAGAATGCATAGAGAATTTGTAATTTTATGTGATGATTATCTTCTGTCAGTAACATTACAAATGCTTAGAAGTTTTTTTTTAAAGTTTGGTATGTTCAAGTTTTTATTAAAAATTCCCAATTTATTTTTGCTTTTCTTTTGTTCTTATGGCTACAAAATTTTTATTTTATTCTTTTTTTATTACTTTAAAATAATACAAATCAAAATACTCACTTGCTCCACTCCTCCCACTTCCATCCAACTAACACCCACTCCCTTCCCACAACCCCCCTCATTCCTAAGAATGAGCAAGGCTCCCTGTCCTGTGGAACGTCCAAGGCCCTCCCTGCTACATCCAGCCTGAGCAAGGTATGCATCCAAAGAGAATAGGATGCCAAAAAGCCAGTATATGCAGTAGAGACAAATCCCAGTGCCATTGTCATTGGCCCCTCAGTCTGCTCCAATTGTCAAGCACATTCAGAGGGACCAGTTTGATCTCATTCCCAGTCCAGCTAGAGTTGGTGAGCTCCCATTAGCTCAGGCACACTGTCTCAGTGGGTGAACCCCTAGTTGTCCTAACTGCCTTGCTCATATTCTCTTTTCTTCTGCTCTTCAACTGGACCTTAGGGGCTCAGTCCAGTGCTCCGATGTGGGTCTCTGTTTCTGTCTACATCCATTGAAGGACAAAGTTTTCTATGGTTGATATTCAAGATAGTCATCAGTCTGACAACAGGGAAAAGGGCAGTTCAGACACCCTCTCCTCCACTGCTCAGGGTTCTAGCTGGAGTCATCCCCATCGGCTCCTGGGAAACCCTTAGAGGTTTTAAAATAAATTCTTTAATGTAGAGTAATATCCAAAGAAGTATTATTCTCTCTATTCTGCTTTTCTCTAGATTCTACCTACTTTTCATTCTAATTTCATGTATAAACATTTCAAACACTTTCTAGCCATTATTGAACACAGAGTTCTCCTCTTCTCTCTTACACTTGTTGAACAGGGTGGCTCTAATTTAATGAATAACAACATCTGCCTGGGATTCAGGATACCCCCTAGCAAGGGCAGGTATCACTGGGTCAGAGGGCACTAACTAGTAATTATTGCCTTGCACTTCAGAGACTGGAAAGGGCAGCCTCTGTCTCTGTCTATTTGTTTCTCTCTGTCTCCCTAACTCTTTTTTTTCTATCTCTCTCTCCCCTCCTTCTGTCAGCTTCATTGTGTGTTTCATGAATGGTACTACCAAGAAGCATTTGTGACATTTTCAACTTGTGTTGTTTTCTCAGGATATGATTGATATGTTGCTTGTCTTTTTGTTTGTTTGGTTTTGTTTTCTGAGAGGTTTCTTTGTTCATCTTTGGCTGTCCTGGAACTATCTCTTTAGACCAGGCTGGCATCTAACTCGCAGAGATCCACTTGCCCCTGATCTACAAGTATTGGAATTAAACGCATGTGACACCACTGCCCAGCCACTGTTTGACTTTTAATTGCCTGTTATTGGTCTCAAAATTTCCTCCAGCCCCTTGACAGCTGTACATTTTTCTCAGTGAGGCTCACTGTACCAATGCTCTAGATTCTTTTTGTTGTACATCGTGGTTCAAAACTTAGTTACATTTTTCTAGCCAATATCCTTAGTGGCTCCTGATCCTACTTGGTGCTAGCAAAGTTCCAGTGAAATGTTTATCTGCTCATCCTCCTCTTTCATTACTACTGCTGATTGTTCTTGGATCTCCACAGAGGTAATTGTGTTTTCTTGCCAATGCTTGTGATTTTAGACTGCTACTGACACTCTCCAAGTTACACCTCCCCGATAAAGCTGCTGCAACTCTAGCTACTTTATGTATGTTAAAAATGAAGTGGAAAATTAAGACTCATAAGGAGTTCACCAAAGGTCACACAACCATTAAGGGGGAGAGTTGGAAAGTGAAGCCAAGTACAAATTATTGTAAAGCCAAAACTAATAACAGATTCTTGCAAATATGCTCAGATGCCCCTGCCTTGATTACAAACACAGGAAATATTCTGGATTAAACCTCAGTGGTAGAGCATTTGCCCAGGTCACATGAGTTTCTGAATCTCACCCATTTCACTCCTGAATATACCAGAGTGTTATATGTGCTGAACTTCTCCCTGAAACGAATGTAATCTGGGGGGGGTGGGGGGGAACAAAAGGGAGTGTTTGGGCTCCTGGTCCTAAGAAAATGTTTCTCTATTGTAAACTGAAGATTGCCACCTAGGTGAACACTTCCTAAAGAAATTGAGTTTCATAAATTCTTAGAACAAGCCAAGGGAGGGAAGTGCAAGGATTGATTTGAATTTGCAGAAACTTCCAGATCATGAGCCGTGAACAATATAAGTAAATTCCTTGAATTTATATTCTCCTTCATACTGAGACTGTCTCCTACTTGAGTAGATTTCAATGCAGTGACCATAGCCTTGTGTCTCCATCAATACTTACCCATTTTCTCCCACTTGTAGCTGCCGGGAGTGGTACCCATTTTGCACTGAGCTGTAGTTTTGAGAAGGTAGAAGACTTATCATATTGTGCCTCATCTCAACCTAAGTGGGGCAAGGGATCATTCTCAAGATGTTCCCACTTGAACTCTAATTCAGGATCACACTTTTGGTGTCATGTAGTCCTGAAATGTTTGCACTAGCAGGTGTTAACACAAGTTCTATGTCTTACACATACCAGATATATGGCCCCTGCTGTATGTGTCAGGAATATTAGTGATAGCAGCCGAGATGTGATCAGTAAATTGCTTATTTTAGAGAAGGTTGATATTGTCATGGAGTCTGAGCAAAGGGACAAACTGGAGATTTAAAACCAAGATCAAATTTGATAATTCTTTTGACTTTGACCCTTATCTCAACTAAACACTCATATGCATATATCTTTGGCATAATGGAAAGTACACCAGTGTACTGTGGAGAGTCAGTAATTAACTAAATCTATCTAGTCACCATACTTTCTAATCATATGTCATATTATTTCTGTATGCAAAATATGGATATACAGTTTATGTTTTCACCATTCTTTTTATAAATATGTTCGCATGTATGTGTGTGTGCATGTTTATGTGTATACACATATGTGCACATTTGAAGGGAGCCCAAAGTCATTCACTTTATTTTTTGAGACAGAATTTTTTACTTAACCTAGAACTCAATAATTGGCTAGGTTGGCTGATAAGATTCAGGTGTCTACTGGACTCCAACACTGACCCAGTGTGGTGCTAGGACTAGGGGTGCATATCCTTATACCAGACTTTTATATTTGGGTGCTGGGATATAAACTTAGGTCCTAATGTTCACAGATGGCAATCGCTTTACCTACTGAGCTATATCCTTCCAGCCACAATAGTAAATTTAAAAGTATTGGAAACAAAGGGTTGAACATGGAACTCTAGAAGAAAATTTACCTAGTATATGCAGTGCTCTGGGTTCAGTTCCCAGCACTGCAAAAAAAAAAAAAAACAGTAAATGGGAACAAGCCAGTCCAGCTTTAAAGAGAAGTATTTGCACTCTTGACCATCTTGAGACTTGCATGTAATTTCAGTGATAGTTTGAGACCATAGATTATTGCCCACTGTTTTGGGCAAGGACTGTGCTACTGTGATATTAGAGTAAATTATTTTTTATACAAAGGCTGCTTACTTTGGAATATAGAACAACAGTAACTATAAACTTTGCCTCTTTTTAATGGTATAAACTTCATAATTATAGTTCTTTTTCTTATAAATAAAAGTTTATTTTGCATATAGGTCTATTCTTCGATTTTCACTTTCATTCCATTATATTTTACATGTCTTCATTGTTGCCCAACAGCCTGAGTACTGGAACTTTATAATAACTCTTGATATCTAGTAAGTAAAGAACCATTCTGTTTTACACTATTTATATTAAATTATTATTGGGGTTGGAGGCTCCTTATTTTTCACAGCTACACAAATGGAAAAAACCTCACAAATTATAAAATATTGGACTGGTGATATGGCACAGTTGTGTTCCATCTCAGACATGCAAAAATTGTATATGGTGGCAGACCTCTGATCCTTGTACTTGGGAGCTGGAGGCAAGAGGATCAAGAGTTCAAAGTCCTATAGTGGGCTGAAGGGTCAGCTAGGTTACATGGCATCCTTTGTCAAAGCACACAAATAAAACAAAAATTAATAATATCAACAGTAATATGAAGAACAGGAAGTGACACCTTCTATTATTGCAGTTCTTGTGCAGACTTTTAGTATTGAGACCCTTAGCCCTGTAAGTATTTCAGCTTTTGTGTAGGTTGTGTAGGCATAGGAAGTAGAGGATGTTCAGACTTCCTCTGTGGTTAGACTTGCAGCTCCAAAGTGGGATCAGATATTGAAGTGTCTCATCAATTGGCAGTTTAGAAAGTAGGAAGATTTCTTAGTTATTAATATGAATCAGCATTAAAGCTCTTAGCCCAAGACTTGGAACACTTTTGTCCTAAAGACTTGATTGCTCTTCCCTGCTCTCATATCTGCCCTTCCTCATCTCAACAGTCCCACTATCCCCAAGCTCTCCCCAATCCTCCCCTTCTCCATTCTCTCTTCCACTCTCCTCTTCCCCACATTCCACTCCCATCCCCATGCTCCCAACTTTTGCCTGGCAATCTTGTCTGCTTCCACTTTCCAGGAGGATCTATATATGTTTTTCTTTGGGTTCACCTTATTATTCAGCTTTACTAGGCTCGTGATCTATAGGCTCAATGAACTTTGTTTATGGCTAGAGTCCATTAATGAGTGAGTACATACCATATTCATCCTTTTCGATCTGGGTTATCCCATTCAGGATATTTCCATCCATTTTCATGCAAAATTCAAGATGTCATTTTTTTCCACTGAGTAGTACTCTAATTTATGTATGTGACACACTTTCTTTATCCATTCTTCCATTGAGGGGCATTTAGGTTGTTTCCAGGTTCTGACTATTAAAAAATAATGCTGCTATGAACAAATAGTTGAACAAATGCTTTTGTAGTATGATTGGGCATATCTTGGGTATATTCCCAAGAGTGGTATTGCTTGATCTTGAGGTACGTTGACTCCCAATTTCCTGAGAAACTGCCACACTGATTTCCAAAGTGGTTGCACAAGTTTGCATTCCCCCCAGCAATGGATGAGTGTTCCCCTCACTCCATATCCTCTCCAGCATAGGTTATCATTGGTGTTTTTGATTTAAGCCATTCTGACAGGTGAAAGATGGTATCTCAAAGTTGCTTTGATATGCATTTCCCTGATTGCTAAGGAAGGTGAACATGACCTTAAGTATCTTTTGGCCATTTGAGCATCTTCTGTTGAGAATTCACTT
This sequence comes from Arvicola amphibius, assembly GCF_903992535.2. Classification (NCBI taxonomy): domain Eukaryota; kingdom Metazoa; phylum Chordata; class Mammalia; order Rodentia; family Cricetidae; genus Arvicola; species Arvicola amphibius. The sequence continues at coordinate 130,597,117 of NC_052065.1, read as the reverse complement.
TTCAGTTCAGTACCTCATTTTTTAATTGGGTTATTTAGAATTTTAATGTCTAGTTTCTTGAGTTCTTTATATATTTTGGAGATCAGGCCGTTGTCTGTTGTGGGGTTGAGGAAGATCTTCTGCCATGCAATAAATTGCCTTTTTGTCTTAATGACAGTGTCCTTTGCTTTACATAAGCTTCTCCATTTCAGGAGGTCCCATTTATTCATTGTTGCTCTTATTGTCTGTGCTACTGGCGTTATACATAGGAAGTGGTCTCCTGTGCCCACGTATTGCAGTTAACTTCCAACTTTTTCTTCTATCAGATTCTGTGTGGTCAGATTAATATTGAGGTCTTTAATCCATCTGGACTTGGGTTTTGTGTATGGTGCTATATATGGATCTATTTTTATTCTTCTACAGATTGATATCCAGTTATACCAGCACCACTTGTTAAAGATGCTTTCTTTCTTCCATTGTATAATTTTAGCTCTTTTGTCAAAAATCAGGTGTTCATAGGTTTGTGGATTAATATCTGGGTCTTCGATTTGATTCCATTGGTCAAGGTCTCTGTTTTTATGCCAATACCAAGCTGTTTTCATTACTGTAGCTCTGTAATAGAGTTTGAAGTCAGGGATAGTAATGCCTCTGGAAGTACCTTTATTGTATAGGATTGTTTTGGCTATCCTGGGTTTTTGTTTTTCCATATAAAGTTGATTATTGTTCTCTCAAGGTCTGTGAAGAATTTTGTTGCGATTTTCATGGGGAGTGCATTGAATCTATAGATTGCCTTTGGTAGAAATGCCATTTTTACTATGTTGATCCTACCAATCCAAGAAGATATTTTAATTAAAGAAGCCATTTTAGGGTTGGCAAAGACTTTGCTCTAGAGGGGATCCCAGGTGTCCATGGGAATGTGCCCAGCTATGTCCTTGGGCAGTAGAGGAGAGGGTGCTTGAACTGGCCTTGTCCCATAGCCACATGAAATGTGGAAGTTTGCTTTGTTACCGAGTATATGGTCAATTTTCAAAAAGGTTCCGTGAGCCGCAGAGAAGAAGGTATATTCTATCCTGTTTGGGTGGAATGTTCTATAGATGTCTGTTAAGTCCCTTTGGTTCATTACTTCCATTAAGTCTTTTAATTCTCTGTTAGGATTCTGTCTGATTGACCTTTCCATTGGTGAGAGAAGAGTATTGAAGTCTCCTACTATTAATGTGTGTGGTTTGATGGCTGCCTTGAGTTCTAGTAATTTTTCTTTTACATAAGTGTGTACTTTTATATTAGGGGCATAGATATTCAGGATTGAGACTTCATTCTGATAGATTTTTCCTGTTATGAGTATAAAGTGTCCCTTTCCATCTCTTTTGATTGATTTTAGTTTGAAGTCAACTTTGTTAGAAATTAGTATGGCCACACCTGCTTGTTTCTTAGGACCATTTGCTTGATAAACCTTTTCCCAACCCTTTACTCTGAGTAGATGTCTGTCTTTGTGGTTGGGGTGTGTTTCTTGTAAACAGCAGAATGTTGGATCCTGTTTTCGTATCCAATCTCTTAGCCTGTGCTTTTTTATAGGTGAATTGAGGCCATTGATATTCAGTGATATTAATGACCAATGGTTGTTAACTCCTGTCATTTTTTTCTGGTAGTAGAATTTGTGTGTTACCCTTCTTTGAGTTGTGCTGGTGAAAGGTCACTAGATGTCTGAGTTATTGTGGGTATTGTTGGACTCCTTGGTTATTGATTTTCCTTCTATTACTTTCTGCTAAGCTAGATTTGTGGCTACATATTGTTTAAATCTGTTTTTTTTTTCCTGGAATATCTTGTTTTCTCCATCGATGGTGAATGCAAGCTTTGCTGGGTATAGTAGTCTAGGCTTGTATTCATGTTCCCTTAGTGTCTGTAGCACATCTATCCAAGATCTTCTGGCTTTCATGATTTCCATTGAGAAGTCAGGTGTAATTCTGATAGGTTTCCCTTTATATGTTACTTGACCTTTTTCCTTTGCAGCTCTTAATATCTGTTCTTTATTCTGTGTGTTTTGTGTTTTGATTATTATATGGCATGGGGATGCTTTCTTTTGATCCAGTCTATTCGGTGTTCTGTAGGCTTCTTGTAACTTCATAGGAACATCCTTCTTTAGGTTGGGGAAGTTTTCTTCTATAATTTTGCTGAATATATGTTCTGGGCCTTTGAGTTGTAATTCTTCTCCTTCTTCTACTCCAATTATTCTTAGGTTTGGTCTTTTCATGGTGTCCCAGATTTCCTGGATGTTTTGTGTTAAGAATTTGTTGGATTTGTTTTGTTCTTTAATCTGTGAGTTTATTTCCTCTATAGTATCTTCAGAGTCCGAGATACTTTCTTCCATCTCTTGTATTCGGTTGGAAATACTTGTTTCTGAAGTTTCTGTTCGTTTACTCAGAATTTCCATTTCCAGTCTTCCCTCAGATTGTGTTTTCTTCATTACCTCCATTTCATTTTCAGGTCTTGTACTGTTTCCCTTACCTGTTTGATTGCTTTTTCTTGTTTTTCTTGGGTATCTTTGAGAGATTTATTTATTTCGTCTACCTTTTTGTTTGTCATCTCCATTTCTTTATGGCAGTTTTTTACCTCCTGTTTAAGGTCCTCTATTATTTTCATAAAGTACTGTTTTAAGGTTGGTTTCTTCTATATCTTCTGGAATAAGGTGTTCAATTCTTGTTGTTTTGGGATGTCTGGATTCTGGTGATGTCATGTTGCCTTTCATGTTGTTGGAGGAGTTCTTGCATTGGTGCCTGCTCATCTCTTCCTTCAAATGGAGCCGGGAGGTACTTGGTATCTTAGACCAATCTTTGCTGTGACTGAATCTGGTTGGATATCCTCAATGCCGGAGCAGGAGCTATTCCTTGCTGCACAATCTGAAGGAGCCCGCACTCCCTTGCAGGAATTCTCAGACCTGCTTGGTGGCCAGACTCTTACCCCTTTGGGTGGATGGCCTTAGTACAGTAGTCGGACACCTGAATACACTAGGGAAGGCTTGGGAGAGGCAGGGATATGAGAACCAAAGACAAGCCTGCAGCAGGAGCTGGGGGAGTGGGTCTGTTCTCTCTTCCAGGACAGGTTGCCCCAGGGTCACACACACTCACCAGTCCAGACGGAACTCCACTGCACCGGATCAGGGATTCCTGGCAGCCCGGGGACACCACCAGGATAAAAGCCCTATTCAAAATTTTTATGGGCCACAGCTCAGTCTGGGGAAACTGCTCAGCATTTAATTGTGCATTTATTGGAAACATTTGCTGTTATGGGTATACCAGAAAAAATAAAGACAGATAATGGCCCAGCCTATACCATCACCAATTTAGCCAATTTTGTAAATTTTATTATATTATACACATTACTGGTATAGAATATAATCCTCAGGGACAAGCTATGATAGAACAAACTCATGGGACCCTAAAATTACAAATTAAAAAATTAAAAAGGAGGAAAATAGATCATCCCGGAATGTTTCTTTTATATTCTTTACAAAATAATGCTAAAGCAGTGCTTCAGCAAGCTTTATTTATATTGAATTTTCTTAATCTTCCTCAAGGAGAGATTTTAACCAGGGCAGAAAAGCAATTTGAGCAGAAAGAGTCAGGCGGTTTGGATCAATGTGTTTGGATTAAAATTGCTGCAGATGTGGAATGGCAACCTTGACAGTTGTTGCAAAGAGGGAGAGGCTATGTTTTTGTTTCCAGACAGGATGGAAGGCAATACTGGTTACCAGCTCAATGGATCCAGACCCAGCCCGATTCACACAGCCCCGTACCCACGAAGAACAAACCGGGCCAACGTGCCAACACCGGACGAGGAGGAAGTGCCTCTACAAGCCCTGGCTCAATTGAGCCTCAGTGGATGCCGACAACGCACCTGCCAGCTGGCAGTAGTTCCGTTGCCTACTTGGGGCCAGGTTAAAAAGTTAACCAGCGAAGGGCAAAAATTGTTGCTTCGCATGCGTAAACCCTTTAATGCTGAGAATTTGTTTCTGGCTATGTGTGCCCTAATGACTGTTACTTCTTCTACTGAAGCTTCTGTAAGTTATTGAACTTACATTCCCAATCCCCCTCTGTTTGAACCCATATTATGGGGAGACGTTGATGCCTCTCTTTTTACTTATCCTGCCATCTTGTCCCCTCCCCCATGGGGAAATTTGATACATTTGAATCGAGATGATGGGAGTCTGTATAATTTTTCACATACAGGATCTGGCCTGCCAGTCTGTCTCGGACAGCCCCCATGTCTGCCTTTTGGATGGTACCACTGGTTGTTGCCAGGAAACCGCACAAAAACTTCATGAACTCGATTGCAGAGGCTCTCTGTTTGGTCTGTAAATGTTACTTGGAACAATGTCACCTTTAGTGATGAGTTAACTTTGCCTTATTTTCCTGATTTTACTTATATTGACATGAGGCATCAGCATTTTTTCTTGGCAAGAATGCCAGGGAGTTTTGGCAAGCAAATGGGCCCCTATATAGTATGGGGACCTTATGGTCAGTTCATTAATAACTGTTCAGAATGGAATACAACTGTCTGTGATTTGTCCAAAACTACTAGGATGCCTGACCAAGGATGGAACATAGTCACCAGAACCAAGCTAATGGCCTGGTGTGATGGTGGGATCGCAGATCTCCGGATTGCCTCTCTCTCAACTCCTACCACTATTCAGACTCATTTGTGGAAGCTGGCTGCAGCTCTGAAGCCTGTGCTGATATTTACTGGGACTTTTAGTGGGACAGCTCAGTTCGCCTACAACTATTCTTTTACCCCCTTTAACCAATATAATGTTACTGCTTGTGTGCCTTTGCCCTATGTTTTAATTATTGGAAATGTGACTTTTGATTCAGGCATAAGTTGCCCCTCTTGCCGTTTATATTCATGCATTAATAATTCTATAACTGTTGCCATGGGAGAGAGTATTGTTTTGTTACAACAATGTACGTATATTTGGTTGCCTGTTAATTTGGAACGGGAGTGGTCACAGAATCCAGTGGATGCCATTGTTATAGAATTTTTTTACAAAACTTCTCAAACAAACCAAGCGCATGATTGGTGTGGTATTAGCTGTTATTCTTAGCCTCATTGCCATTGCTACTGTAGCCATGGTTTCCAGCATGGCTCTGCACACTTCTTTGCAGATGAAACATTTTGTAGAACAATGGCATAAAGATTCTCATAAGCTCTGGCTAGCTCAGACACAGATTGATACCTGCTTGCAAACACAGATCAACATATTAAAACAGACTGTTTATTGGATTGTCAAAACGGTGTTGGTCCTAGAGAAGCAGATATGGCTTAGGTGTGATTGTAATTCCACCATGTTTTGTGTTACTAGTCTCCGGTACAATGATTCTGAGCATGGTTGGCAACTTTTACAGCAGTATCTTGAAGGAAATACTTCTGTTTCCATAATTATTAACAGCCTTCAATTAAATATCCAAGAGATATTTGGCCTACAGTTTGAACATGATGAGGTTCCACCATTAGCGGAAGCTTTTCTGAAGCAGTTTGAAGGATTAGATCCACGAGGAATTATGCAGAGTCTAACTCATACTGCAGGCGGTATGGGCATTGTGCTACTCGTTTTGCTGTTTCTGGCTGTGATACTGTATTTAGTATGCATCCAGCCGACTCAAAATTCTATGGTTACTCTCTGGAAGGCTGTTTTGTTAAAAAAAAAATCATAAAGAAAAAAGAAGGAAATTGTGAGGATTTGGAATCTGTGCTTTAGTTTGCATGGAATTGTGCTGCCCTGGCTCTGGGGTAATTTGAGGACTGTGACTGGGACACAGGTCAGCTATGGAATGCCAGAGCTAGGAGAAGAATACATTCTTCTCCTCTGTTCCCTTGTCACAAGTTCCGAATTCCACAGAGTTTAAGGAAGTGGCTGCCCTGCAGCACAGTACACATAGAAAAGCTTTGCTCCGATATTTAGGATAGCTTAAATTAGATCTGAGACATTGAGATAGTGTCTCTGAAGACTTTTGTGACCACACCACCTGATGGTATTTTTACAGTTGTTCTAAAATACTTGAGACCACAACCCTAAGTAAATACATTGTGCTCTCTTGAGAATGATTACTTCACCTGCTTATACTTCCTCTTTCCAATTATATCGTTGACTGAAGCAATTGTTTCAATAATGTGTATAAAGGCCTCATAATAAATGCATGCAGTTGCAATTGCTGCTTTTGCTCTGTATCCTCTGTGTCCTGGTTTATTTGAGACCATTACCCAGGGACCCTGACATTCCAGACATTGACAGTTAAAAAATAATGATACATGGGTTATCAATAGACACAGACTAATTAGAGGTTAGCAAACAGATATATGGAAAATAGCCAAATGGTAAATAAAAGGAAGATGATAAATCGATGAATGATAGGAAAAGGAGACCAAGGAGATAGAGGATAACTAGATGGAAGTGGAAATACAGGGTAGCTATAGAATAAAAGATAGGTGGAATATAGAAAAAGGATAGGTAAAGGAAAGATAATAATTGGAAGATAGATACAGGATAGCTAGAAGTTGGATGACAGATAGACACAAAAGTTATAGGTAAGTATAGATAATAGAAAGATGGAACAGAGATATGGGGTAGCTATATGATGATAGATGGTAGATATATGATAGCCAGAAGATTGACAATAGATGGATAAATACAGGTTAGCTGGAGGATAAAAAACAGATAGATGGAAGACATACACAGTTGAGTTTTTGGATTGATAGATGGGATAGATCAATATGTATATAGATAGATAGATAGATAGATAGATAGATAGATAGATAGATAGATAGATAGATAGATATAGATATAGATAGATAGATAGATAGATAGATAGATAGATAGATAATAGATTCAAATAGCTTGCAGATAATATATGTTAGACAAAGGATAGTTAGAGGATATATTCTAGTTGGATGGATGATAAAGAACAGAGCTACAAGATAGATGAGAAATCGATGGAATATAGCCACAGGAAAGATAAATGGAAGATAGACACTACTGGATAGGTGACATATAGATGCAAGATAGACACAGCCTAGATAGAATATAGATAATGCATAGAGGATAATGATCGTAAGAGAGACACAGGATGAATAGAGAGATGACAGATATTTCATATCGGATAGCTAAAGAATAGGTGATAAAATAATAGAAGACAAATACAGGGGAGCTAAAGTCTAAAAGAAAGAAGATAAAGGATAGCTAGAGTAAAGAATGTAGATAGATGGAATATCAATAAATAATAGATGATGGATGGTAGACAGGTTCTCTAGAGGTAATATGATAGTTATATAGAATATATACACAATATATAGAGAAGATAGATGATAAATGAAAGATGGTTACAGCATGTCTGAAGGGTAGATGATAGGAAGATGGAAAATAGACACTGTATTGCTAAAGTATATTTATATGAAAGATACATACAAGATAGTTAGAGAATAGTGATAGGTAGATGGAAAATAGATACTGAATGGGATAGATAATGAATAGAAGGAAGGACAGATGATAGATGGATGAGAGACACAGGAAAGTGAGATGATAGATGACAAATAGAAGATAGATAAAGAATAGCTAGAAGGTAGATGAGTGGAAAATAGACATGATTTCTAGAGTATAGATTATTGATAAATGGAAGGTATAGACAGGATGACTAGAGGAATTATTACAGAAAATTGGAATATATAGTATATTTGGATGTGAGATGATAAATAAATGGAAGATAAATGCACTATGCCTATAGGATAGATGACAGATAGGTGAAAATAATAACAGGAAAATAGACACAAGGAGAGTCTGAGGATAAAAGATACATGGAAAATACTCACAGGATACCTAGAGGATAAACAGTAGTATAATAAAGACGGGATAGCTAAATAATTGATGATAGATGGAAGATAGATGCAGGGTAAAGAATAGGTAGTAGACAGATAGGATATCTACAGGATGGATAATGGATAGCTAGAAGGGAATGAATTGATAGATGGAAAATAGACACAGGAGAGTTATGAGATAGATTCTAGTTGGATAGAAGGAAGACACCAGATTTTAGAAAATAGACAATAGATATATTAAAGAAAGACACAGGATAGCTAGAGGATAGATGACTAGTTGGCGGAAGATAGCAGTGATTAAGTAGGCACAAGAGTATAGATGATCCATCAATGCAAGATAGGTACAGGGTAACTATAGGATACATGCAGAGACAGACATAGGATAGTTAGAGGGTATATTAGTAGATAAACACAGGAGAGTTAAAGGAAAGACATTGGTAGAATATAGACACAGGATATGTATATGACAGATTTTAGAAATTTGGGAGATGGCTAATAGACAAAGGATATATAGGAAATAGACAGTAGTTAAATGGAAGATAATAGATGGAACAAATACTTTTATGCATAGAAAATGAATTATAGATGAAAGATAAATAGACCAGAGGAGGATACATTATAGGTAGTTCAGCAGTGATAGATGGAAATTAGACACAGGATAACTGAGGTATAAATGATACATTGAATGTAAATACTCTTCCTCTATCTGGGGATCACTAATCAGGGCTACAGCAAGCAAAGCTCAAGACTACAGGCCTTAAACAAGGTAGGCTGCAGAGGCATCCCTCATTAAAACTAGACTCTAAACAAAGGAAGAATAAAGAAAATAAAGAAAACCCACAGAAAGATATCCCTGGCTCGATCAAGTTGTCTGTATTGATATCTTACTCTATGGTGGTGTAACCAGTGACATGCAAAGTTTGTTTGATAAATTCAAGTTTACTGAATGTGAACATATTTTACACATCTTCAACATTACTTTTAAAAGCCAAATGTATTCTTTTTACTTAATTAAGACTACAGAACAAAGCAAGAAAGAGCATTTTCATTACTTGTTTTATTGTTTTTAAATTGTACCTTTAACAGTCTTTGCAAAGAATAACTAGGGCTGTACAAATAGGGGTAACTGACCCAGAATCTTGATGTATAATAATTGAATCTCTGGCTTATGAGAATGCCAACATTGAGTGCAAACTGACACTTGGGTCATTTAAGATCAGATCAGCACCCATAGATGAATGGGTCTTGCATACAATGAATGTTGAAACACTTGACTTTGGTACTGAAGTGTGGGTAGGGGAAGCAATTTCCAATGGTAAGAGAAGACATCAGAATACCAAATGTTTTAATTGTGGTACAATGGAACATCTGAGAAGGGATTATAGACAACGGATTCCTAGGTATAATGTCTTCTCTGGGAAAGGCAGGAATAGGAGGATTTAGCCTCCAGGTATATGCAGGAGGATTGGCAAAGGTTGACATTGGAACAATGAAGGTAGGTCAATAACAGCTAGACAAGGCAACCTGATACCATTCAAATATGCCATAGGGGGGCCTCTCAGAGACCCCCATGATGAATGTGGTCCAGTCATTCCTGGTTACTGTGGGGAATGTGTCTCACCAGGAAAATTAAAAATATTAAATTCCTGCTCTTGGAGGCACAAGTCAAAAAACAATCCCACAGCACTTACCTTTCTTTTTGTATAACAAAGGAAAATATTCATAGTTCATATATTGGGAATGTGGGCATAGTTTTCCAGGCTACTTCCTTCTGGTTGGGAGTGCTAATAATCTCATGGGGACCTAAAGAAAATTTAGAATTATGATCAAGTCATGACTGGAGTGTCCTGTGAGGCTTGATCATCTCAGACATCAGTCTTGAATCTGTTCTGGATGTAGATCTCAGACCATCTGGGCCATCTGTTCCTACCAGAGATTTCTCAGGTGGTCTTCCTTGATCAAAACTTTTTTTCTTAACTCAGAATGAATCCACAGCCTCTCATTTCCTGTGGAAACAGAAGCAAAATCTCTTCTCCAAAGTAACATTCCTTTTGACTTCAATTTTGAAGTTAATATATTTTCAAAATACCTATCTTGGAATAATTCAGCAGCATTTATAAGCAAATATCTTTTAGCAGCTGTTGCTTCTTCCTCAGCATTCAAACAATTCAAAGAGAGCATAATAACATACAGTATCCAGATTCTATGTATGTTTTCCGTCTTTATGGAGCTTTATTTTAAACTCCATTTCTTTTATTTTTAATTTTTGGATTTTTGAGTCAGGGTTTCTGTGTATCTTTGTCCTGGAATTCACCCTGTAGACCAGGCTGTCCTTGAATTCATGAAGATCTGCCTGTCTCTGCCTTCCCAGTGCTGGGATTAAAGGTGTGTGCTTCTATACCTTGAACACACAGAGATCTGTCTGTCTCTGACTAACAGTCATTGGGATTAAAGGCAAGTACCACCACACCCAACTATTCTCTGTCATTCTTTTTTATTTTAAGGACTTTAACTTCCCCCCAAGGCTACATATATGTTTAAACACACTGTAGACTGTTAGAGGTTTTATTCCTCTTTGAATTTCTCTTTACAGTATCTCTCTCATTTTTGACCACATAAATATTTAATTTGCTAAGCAATATGGAGAAGATTAAAGCTGTGGCTTTGATGGTTAGATCCAGCCCATTCCTTAGCTTTATAAGATTCCAGACTCACGGTGGAGGTACTGGTTGTAGCAATGTTTATTGCCACAACTCTATGGCATTTAAAGGTCCCTGCTAGCAAGAATGCTGCTACAGTATATCCACAAACAACACTCAAATGCTCTCTTGGTAGCCGGACCTCCTGCCTCAAAGAGTCAGATTTTGCACTGGCAGGATGGCCCAGAAACCCAGCATTTTAAAAAGGCACAGCTTTTTTCCTGCTCCAGCTGAAAACCAAAAAGCATGCAGTCAGCTTTTCATCAACACTGTTTAAGTGTTTCGTGGCAGGACCTCTTTAAAAAGCTGCAAGGTTTTGCAGCTAGCTGAGTCAGGAAGCTTCTCTTAAATGAGAGTGCTTACTTGCCTCTTATAAGCAGAACAGACCCAAAAAGTTGCTGCTACCAAGAAGCCATGCTTTATTCTTTTCTGCTCAGAATTGCTTCCCAAGCATTGTCAGGCTTTCTGTAGATGCAGTTGTCCAAGTGGGTGGCATTCTGTAGACATGATTCTGTAACATGAGAGGCTGCTTTGTCTGGGTTCCTAGCCTACCCAGTTCTCACGTCTGGTAAGCCCCAAAGAAAATCACACAGAAGTCTTCATAAGTTATAAAATGATTGGCCCATTAGTTCAGGTTTCTTATTCATCCTTATAACTTATATTAATCATTCTTCTTTTCTATGTTAGCCACATGGCTCAGTACCTTTTTCAGTGGGGCAGGTCATATCCTGCTTTTTTGGTGTCTGGACAGGACTACAGGAAGAAATTCCTTTTTCCCAGAATATTCCTGTTCTCATTGTCCCACCTCTACTTCCTGGTTGTCCCACCTATACTTCCTGCCTGGATACTGGTCAATCAGCATTTATTTAAAACATAATTGACAGAATATAGAATTGTCTTGCACCATTTCCCCCACTTTTTTTAAACAAAGGAAAATAGCCCAGACCATGGAAGAAGAATGATGTGTCCTACCCCGCCAAAAAAGGTACCAAGCCATGTGGCTAACATATACTAGAATAATGGGCTGCTATACGTTATAAGAGCTAATACAAAGCCTGAGATAATGGCCCAATCAGTTTATATCTAATGTAGATTTCTGGGTGATTCTTTGGGGCTAAATGGCTGTGGGAACTGGGCAGGACAGAAACCCCAACTAGCAAAAAACTTCAGTCAACATGCTCTCAAAACCGATACTTGTCTGAATGATGGATTAAATGTGGAGGATGATTAAAAACTCCAGTAGAGCAGAGGAAACATATTTTGGCATACTTCTATAAATGATCAAAGGCCAAAGCTAAAAGTTTTTATAAATGGCATTTTTATTGAAGGCTTATTGGACATGGGTGCAGGTGTAAGTATCATTACTTGAAAATCTTGGCATCCAAAAGGACTCTTCAAGAGGTAGATCTTCAGTTATTGGGAATGGGAACCCTATAATGGGTAAAACAAAGCACAAGATAGGGCCAAAAGGTCAAATACAAAGACTAAGACCATATATAGCCAATATTGCAGTGAATTTTTGGGATCATGACCTATAGCAGCAATGGAATATCCAGATTAACATTCCTGCAGCCCCCAAAACTTATGTTTCTGAGGAAAATATTAGAAGATATTACAGACAACAGATACCAACCATTTAGACCATACAACAACACAAAGCAATTGGTAAACCTTCAGAGGTACCAACAGTCCTACCTTTAAAATGGTTAACTGAGAAACCAATATGGATTAAGCAGTGTCCTCTAGCTAAAGAAATGTTGCAGGCTTTAGAACACCTAGTACAAGAGCAACTACATGCTCAACATATAGAAGAATCTACCAGCCCTTGGAATTCTCCTATATTTGTTGTTTAAAAGAAATCTGAAAAATGGAGAATGGTGACAGATCTAAGGACTATCAACAAGGTTATTCAACTTATGAGCCCTCTACAATCTGGAAATACTGTACCTTTTCTGTTACCAAGGGGATGGCCTCTCATAGATATTGATTTAAAGGATTGTTTCTTCACTCTCCATTTACAAGAAAAGGATAGAGAAAAGTTTGCCTTCACAGTACCTACTTATAATTCTCAGCCTACTAGAAGATATCAATGGACCATTCTTCCACAGGGAATGTTCAAAAGTCCCAACTTGTGCCAATACTTTGTCAGCAAGCTATTGGAAATAACACATAAGCAATTTCCCAGGTCTATAATCTACCATTACATAGATGACATTTTGTTATCTGTTTCAAATATAGATACTTTAGAAAGGATGTTTGAAGAAGTAAAGAAAGTCTTGCCTAACTTTCTCCCTCATGTTCTCGCTCCTTCTGCTCCTCATCGGGACCTTGGGAGCTCAGTCCAGTGCTCCAATGTGGGGCTCAGTCACCTTCCCCATCTGTCGCCAGCTGGAGGTTCCCTCACGGTCCTGACTTTCTTTCTCATGTTCTCTCTCCTTCTGCTCCTCATCAGGACCTTGGGAGCTCAGTCCGGTGCTCCAAGGTGGGGCTCTGTCATTTTCTTCATCTATCGTCAGGTGGAGGTTCTATGGTGATATGCAAGAAATTCATCAGTATGGCTATAGGAACTGGCCTTTTCAGGCTCCCTCTCCTCAGCTGCCCAAGGAACTAACTGGGGGCGTCTCCCTGGAAACCTGGGAACCCCTCTAGGGTCAAGTCTCTTGACAACCCTCAGGTAGCTCCTTAAATTCAGATATATGCTTCCCTGCTCTCATATCCACCCTTCCTATATCCCAAGCGTTCACTCATGGAGACGGTGGGACAGAACTAATGGGAGATCACCAACTCCAGTTGGAATGGGACTGATGGATCATGCGACCAAACCCATCTCTCTGAGTGTGGCCAACAGCGGGGGCTGACTGAGAAGCAAAGGACAATGGCTCTGGGCTCTGATTGTTCTTCATGGACGGGCTCTGTGGGAGCCTTCTCAGCTTGGTCGATCACCTTCCTGGACCTGGGGGGAGTTGGGAGGACCTTGGTCTTAACATAGAGTGGGGAACCCTGATGGCTCCTTGGCCTTGAGAGGGAGGGAGGGGAGGTATGGGTGGAGGGGAGGGGAGGGAAGGGGGAGAAGGAGGGGAGAGAAAGGGGAGAAGGAGGGGAGGGAGGGGGGAGGAGGAGGGAAGGAGATGGAAATTTTTAAATATAAAAAAAAATAAACCATGAGAAAAAAAAAAAAAAAGAAAGTCTTGCCTAAATGGGAATTACAAATTGCTCCTGAAAAGATTCAAAGAGGAGATTCTGTTAATTACTTAGGTTACAGAATAGGCTTACAGAAAATTAGAACACAAAAGGCACAAACTAGCAGAGACCAGTTGCAGACTCTTAATGACTTTCAAAGATTATTGGGTGATATTTCCAGTCTAATGTACTGGCGGGTACAGGTGGTACCAGCGGTCGGAGGGGTTAGGAAATAACCAAAATAGTCCTTTTATAATAAATCAGTTTTAATAAAAGGGGAAATAAGGGAACTTACAGAACCAAAGGTCCAGCGGAGCAGAAGGTAACGCGGGGGATAGCAAACGGGACTCCTTCTGGCGCCCCGATCCTATTTAATTTAAGGGTATCCTACTCCCCTGGGGCAGCCAGGGAACCCCTGAACGCAGGGATTGGGCCAGCTGCCCCAACAACAACTGGCTGTTGGGATAACACCAGATCTAATAATTCATTTAAACAAAATGTTAGATGGTGATAAAGACTTGAATAGTCCCAGAGAATTAACAGGTAAAGTGGTAAAGGAATTAATGATTGTTGAGGAGAAATTACAGAAGGTACATGTGGATAGGGTGAATTCAAATCTTAATTCTATTCTAGTCATATTGCCATCCAGAATTGGAATTTTAATACAGAGAGAAGATAATATCATAGAATGAATCTTTTTACCAGAGAAACCAAGTAAAAAATTTAAAACTTATGTGGAAAAAGTCTCTGAGTTAATTATAAATGGTAAATTGAGACTTCATTAATTCGCAGTATAGACCCAGCAGAGATTATAGTGCCTTTTGCTGGTGAGAAAAATAAAAAAGTTATAGGAAGTCATTGAACCCTGGGAAAGAGTTTGTGCTGACTTTTTGGTAGAAATTAATATCAATTATCCCAAAAGTGATAGATTTATGCTTATCAAAAGAACTTCTTGGATTTTTCCCTGAATTATACATGATGTACCAGTAACAGGAGCCCATACATTTTATACTTATGCAAATGAAACAGGGAAGGCAGGATACAAATTAGAAGAATTAACTAAGCTAGAACAAAACCCTTACAATTTGGTCCAGAAGGCAGAATTAGATGCTATTCTCATGGTACTAAGGTGAAGGCATAAGTCACAAACAATCCCACACTAGTTTGGAATTGTCATTAGTAGAATGGTTATTTATTTAAAGGGGAAAACTTACAGATCACCGTCCCAGCCAACAGCCCTCTGCACAATCAGAAAGGGAGCCTAGTCCCCGGAAGCAGAGCCGAAAGCCAGAGCACGAGTAGCAAGAAGTGGCGCATTTTTAAAGAGAGAGACCACGCCCCAACGGGCTGGTACCTCAGCAGCTATTGGCTGAAGGAGTGGAAGGAGCTCCCACAACACTAAGGGATTTTAAAGAACCTCTCAATATAGTTACTGATTCACAATATACAGAAAGTGTTGTCTTACATATTGAAACTGATGATAAGGAATTGATTTAATTGTTCATCCAGGTGCAAGACATAATCAGGAATCAGCTTTGTCCTATATACATAACACACATCTGATCCCTTACAGGTAAGCCAGGTACTCTAGCACAATGTAACACAAAATTCAATCAATTATTGATTGGAAGCATGTTGCAGGCCTCTGAATTTCATGAAAAAAACCATCATATCAATAGAAAAGGTTTAAAGGACAAGTTTTCTATTACATGGCAACAAGCTAAAAAGCAATTATAAAGAAGTGTCCTACTTGCTCTTTCTATAGTCAAACACCATTGCCTGTAGGGAGTAACCCTAAGGGTACTCAAAGAAATGAAATCTTACAGACGGATGTGTTCCAATTTATGGAATTTGGTAAATTAAAATAAGTATGCCACACCATAGTCAAGTATTAAGGTTTTCAATGGGCAACTGCCTTGAGATCGAAAATACTGATTCAGTAATCACAAATTTATTGGAAGTTATGGTCATCATGGGCATTGCTGCAGAAATAAAGACAGACAATAGTCTAGCATATGTATCTAAGAAAATGAAGTTGATTTTTGCTTATAATATAAAGGACATTACAGGTATAGCAAATAACCCTATAGGTCTGGAAGTTATAGAAAGTTCAAATTGTACTCTAAAGGATATGATGAACAAGCAGAAAGGGACAGAAAATATCCCTAGAAATAGATTGCATAATATTTTATTAACCTTGAATTTTCTTAACACTAATGAGGAAGGGACAACAGCAGCAGAAAAACATTGGATAATAGAAAAGTCTTCTGAATTAAATCAACCAGTTTATTTCAAGGATGTGCTGACCTCAAAATGGAAACCAGGAAATATGCTACATTGGGTAAGGGGTTTTGCTCTTGTTTCCACAGAAGAAGAAAAATTATGGATACAATTGAAATTAATAAAAATTCACACACACGCACACGCACGCACACACACACACACACACACACACACACACACATATATATATATATATATATATATATATATATATATATATATATATATATATATTCAGCTGGTTTTGCAGTTGGACAATGGCTCTGTACTTCTCTAAATCCACTAAATCCAAGCATGTTGTTAAAAGGAACACTCAGAATTTCTGTCTCATATCGGGAGCCATCTGGTATGGGACAGAAGGAAGACTCTAGGAAAAAATTACCTTCTAAATGCTTATTTTGTCTATATCATATTTTCATTGTATGTATGTTTATATGAATGATGTTTAAGTTTTACATGATGAACAATAGATTTTCCTACAGATCCTTTTCCTGCAGTAATCTTTTGATATTTCCAGGAAGAAGATGGGGCCCTTCAGCAACCACTCCACCTAGCTGAGATGGCATTGTGATGTAGACAGTGCTACTGTAAGACTGTTTTGTGTATCACCAGCTGAAATGATGCACCTTCTCATATTCTGGCCAGTACTCCAAATGAGAACTTAAAAAAACTATTAACTCCTCAGAAATTGTTTGCAATTCTACTAGACAGTAATTTTTGAACTTAATCTTCACTTAATTTTTGCAGGATTCCATTAATAGAACATTGCCCTCATGACATCAGGAAACAATTGTAGCAGATGATGCCCCCATCCCAAAAAAGTTTCTCCATAGGGTTGGGAACACTGTTTAGGGGCTGTATATTATTACCTGTACTAGATATTGGATTGGGGATAAAACTGTTTTTTCAAAAAAGGGGGAATAGTAATAGTGGGTAATAGAGTGAATACTTGTGAGCTATTATTTATGGATAATTTATAATGGTATAGATTTTGTATATTAATACAAGTTCAAATTATATTTGTTACTTTTGTTTACATTATTTGTACATATATACAAAATTATTCTGTTATATTGTATATATGTATGTTTCTACCTCAGTTTAGGACATTTTGTATATTGATACAACCTTTAGGGTATATTTTCATATTGTAATATATATTACTACTACCTCTGATCAAGATACAGGTATTAATTATTATGTCAATAGTTGCTCATGTTTGTTGTACATACAGTCAGGTCAATTAGGTTCTTTAGATACACAGAGATTGTATTCTGTCTAGATAGGTATTCTTCAACCCCTTCAATGATCTGTGGAACATGGCATTTAAGTAATTTGGGTTCTGTTGACATGAGACATGATTGCTTCTGACAGTACCAATCTATTCCCAAGAGAATGTTGAGCACCAAAAATACTTCACTTGGAGCTTGTTTTCTTCTTGGGAAAAAAGGCAGAGGCAGGCAGATCTCTGAGTTCAAGGACAGCATGGTCTAGAAGCACTAGTTCCAGGACAGACTCTAAAGCTACACAGAAACCCCTCTGCCAACAGAATGACATGACAATGTGGGGCTCACCAAATATACTTAAAAGCCTGAGAGAGCTTGGGAACTAATTCTAGACAAAAAAGAATAGAGTTAAGTATAGCTTATTGATAGCAGCATTTTCTAGGGTGTGATCTGCTTGGTAGAGGCAAGCAAGTGCTCTCATTTAAGAGAGGCTTCTTAACTCAGCTTTAGCTGAAAAACCTTACAGCTCTTTTAAGAGGTCCTGCCACAAAACACTTAAATGGTGTTGATGAAAAGCTGACGGTATGCTTTTTGGTGGTGGCAGGGATCTTGAAACACCATAGAGTTGTGGCAATAAACATGGCTCTAGCCGTTACTTCAACAATGAGGCTGGAATATCAGAAACCTAAAAATGGGCTGGATACAGCAGTCAAAGGAACAGCTTTAATTCTCTCCAAATTGCTTAGCAAATTAAAGACTCGTGTTCAGTTCAGAAAAAGAGAGAGATATAGTGAAGAGAGATTCAGAGACAAATAAAACCTCTAAATATTTTACAATGTGTTAAAAATATATTCACACTTGGGAGAGAAAAGAAAAAAGTTAAAATCCTTAAAAGAAAAAAAGAAAAAGAGAGTATTTGGATGTGGTGGCACATACCTTTAATCCAAGCACTTGGGAGGCAGAGACAGGCAGATCTCTGTGAGTTCAAGGAGAGCCTGGTCTACAGAGAGAGTTCCATGACAGACAAACATACATAGAAAAACCCTGCCTCGGGGCTGGAGGGATGGCTCAGAGGTTCAGAGCACTGCTTGTTCTTCCAGAGGTCCTGAGTTCAATTCCCAGCAACCACATGGTGGCTCACAACCATCTATAGTGGGATCTGATGCCCTCTTCTGGCGTGCAGGGATACAAGCAGTACACTCGTACATAAAATATAAATTAAAAAAAAAAACCTTTAAAAAAAAAGAAAAACCTTGCCTCAAAAAGACAAAAATTAACAGTAAAAATAAAAGAAATAGAGGTTAAATTAAAGTCACATAAGGATAAAAAATACACAAAGAGTCTGGATGTTATATATTATTATGTTTTCTTTGAATTGCTTGACAGCTGAAGAAGAAGCAACAGCTGCTAAAAGACATTTAAATATAAATGCTGCTGGATTAATAAAACATAAATATTTTGTAAATGCCTTGACTTCAAAATTGATATCAAAGATGATTTTTTTTTTTTTGGAGAAGAGGTTTTGCTTTTGTTATCACAGAAAATGAGAGGCTATGGATTCATTCTGAGTTAAGAAAAATCAGGTTTGATCAAAGAAGAACACCTGAGAAATCTCTGGTAGGAACAGATGGCCCAGATGTCTGAGTTCTACATCAAGAACAAATTCAAGACTGCTCCCTGAGATGATCAAGCCTCACAGGATACTCCAGTCATGACTTGATCATAATTCTAAATTTTCTCTAGGTCCCCATAAGATTATCAGTGCCGGCTCTCTGCTCCTCCCTGTTCTAGAGACAGCCGCTTCTTTTCCTGCAGTGCCAGCCTCGTTCCAGAGACACGATGGTGAAGGTCGGAGTGAATGGATTTGGCCTTATTGGGTGCCTGGTTACCAGGGCTGCCTTCACTTCTGGCAAAGTGGACGTTGTTGCCATCAATGACCCTTTCATCGACCTCAACTACATGGTCTACATGTTCCAGTATGACTCCACCCACGGCAAGTTCAAAGGCACAGTCAAGGCTGAGAACGGGAAGCTCATCATCAATGGGAAGGCCATCACCATCTTCTAGGAGCGAGATCCTGCCAACATCAAATGGGGTGATGCCAGCGCCGAGTATGTTGTGGAGTCAACCGGTGTCTTCACCACCATGGAGAAGGCTGGGGCCCACTTGAAGGGTGGGGCCAAAAGGGTCATCATCTCCGCCCCTTCTGCGGATGCCCCCATGTTTGTGATGGGTATGACAATTCCCTCAAGATTGTCAGCAATGCTTCCTGCACCACCAACTGCTTGGCCCCCTTGGTCAAGGTCATCCATGACAACTTTGGCATCGTGGAAGGGCTCATGACCACAGCCCATGCCATCACGGCCACCCAGAAAACTGTGGATGGCCCCTCTGGGAAGCTGTGGCGAGACGGCCGTGGTGCTGCTCAGAACATCATCCCTGCATCCACTGGCGCTGCCAAAGCTGTGGGCAAAGTCATCCCAGAGCTGAACTGGAAGCTCACGGGCATGGCCATCCGTGTTCCTATCCACAATGTGTCTGTCGTGGATCTGACATGCCGCCTGAAGAAAGCCGCCAAGTATGATGACATCAAGAAGGTGGTGAAGCAGGCATCTGAGGGCCCACTAAAGGGCATCCTGGGCTACACTGAGGACCAGGTTGTCTCCTGTGACTTTAACAGTGACTCCTCCACCTTCGATGCTGGGGCTGGCATTGCTCTCAATGACAACTTTGTGAAGCTCATTTCCTGGTACGACAATGAATTTGGCTACAGCAACAGAGTGGTGGACCTCATGGCCTACATGGCCTCCAAGGAGTAAGAATCCTGCCTGCCCTGACCACCCATCCCAGCAAGGACACAGCAAGAGAGAGGCCCTTGGCTGCTGAGCAGTCCCTGTCCTAACTCAACCCTTCACACTGAGCATCTCCCTCACAGTTTCCATCCCAGACCCCCAGAATAGCAGGAGGGGCTTAGGGAGCCCTACTCTCTTGAATACCATCAATAAAGTTCATTGCACCCCCAAAAAAAGATTATCAGTGCCCCAACCAGCAGGAAGAAGCCTGGAAAACTACTCCCACATTTAAAAAAAAGACTTATATTTGGAGAAATCAGATTTCTCCTTTCCTAGCAGTTATCAATTTTAAAGTGGTTCTTGGTTAGGGGTAGGTATTTGAGTTTATCTCCCCATCTCAATGCTGAGATTTTGTCTGGTTTGAACCTGTAATGTCACTGTTTCTGTGAGTACTTATTTGTATCAGTCTTGTCCTATCTAGAAAACACTGTTCACTTAGAGTCACCCACCATCTCTGGCTCTTACAGTCTTTCAGCTTCCCCTTCAATATATTTCCCTAAGCCTTACAGGGAAAGATTTAATAAAGATATCCCACTTAGGATTGGAGGTTTCAAAGTATCTCCCTTTTGGCACATTTTTCAATTGTGGTCACTCTCTCAGTTCTCATATACTGTAAGAAGAAGCGTCTCTGATGAAGGCTGAGTGATGCACACAGATTAGGTACAGAACTAATCTATGAGTTTGACAATGTGTCATTAAGAGTTATTTTACTGTTATTCCCTTTAGCACTCTAATATTGTAGTGAGGAGCTGCGGGCAGGCCTGCTTTTCATCCTGCCCGGCTCCCGCATGGCTAGCTTTACACCCAAAATAACATCACACAAATTGTATTCTTTTAAACACTGCCTGGCCCATTATTTTCAGCCTCTTATTCACATCTTGACTAACCCATATCTAATAATGTAACACCATGAGCGGTGTCTTACCGGGAAAGATTCAGGACATCTGACTTGGCTGGCATCCTCGCATATGGTTGTAGAGGCAGGGCAATTGTCCGAGCCATCTACCTCACTTCCTTCTTCCTGTTCCGTCTACTCCACCCACCTATTTTCTAACCTATTAGGCCAAGCAGTTTTCTTTATTAATTAACCAATGAAATCAACAGATTGATAGAAGACCCGCCTCCATCATAATATTATTAGGTTTTTTCCTTATGCCCATGTCCTATCTAATCTCAGGTTCTTGGCCACTTTAGCCCTTCCAAGTATGAATTCTATGTCATGAAGTTGACCGTTAATCCAATAAAAAAACTCCCATATTTGTGCTGCTATTGCACCAGTAGTTTTGCACTAATCTAGGTCACCAGATTTATAGTCCTGTGATATTAACGATTACTTTTGTTCCCCCTGTACAGTACACAGTATCTTTCAGCACCATGACAATAATAGTCAGTAGGGGTAAAGCTTCTATTTGGGCACCAGTTCAATTTCTCCATGTTCTCCAATGTAGTGTCATTGCATATATCAACCATGGATAACCAACACAAAACAAATTCCATTTTTGGTAGATGTTTTTTGCTTTCTTTTGGTATTTTTTGTATCATTGTTTGTTTGGTTTAACTTTCATTTTGTTTTTGTTTTTGTAGAAAGAGAAAGAACATGAAGTCAGGTGGGTAGGGTGGTGGAAAAGTTATGGGGGAAGGGGAATATGATAAAAATATAATGTATGAATTTTTTAAAGAAAATAATAATAATGGCAAAGCATGCCTTATATTTTAAATTGGTAATTGCTTTAAAAAGTTAAAAATTACATTTCTTTTTTTGTTTTAGTAAAGAAGTCCATTTGTATCCCTAGCTTGTGAAGAATCTCTGTAAGGAATGCCTTTTGGACTCTTACCAAAAATCTCATTCCACATCTAATGTTTTATTTTTGCTGCAGTTTAATAATAATAATAATATAAACTTCAGGATTTTATTTCCAAAATTTTACCAACCCAGCATTCGTGAGATAAACCTCACCTCATCAGCCACCTAAGTAATAATGGGTGTAGAGGAGAAGCCTCTGTCTCCTCACCTGAGGCAGGAGGCCCCAGTGGGTCAATCTGACCAGCTTCAGTTCCCACTCAAGCCCACAGCCTGACTGTGGGTTTTCCCACCCTAACATTTACCCCATCTAGGACCTGCTGGAGCTTGTAAAGCGCCCAGTCCTGTGGAAATATACCTGCAGGATCTCCAGGACTCACCACAGACACAGGATATCCCAGAGGAGTTTCAGGGAGGATCCAGTGATGATTTTATCCAGAACCAGAGCCCTTGAACCATACCACTGACTGATTGCAATGACCCTTTGATAGGAAAGCTGATTAGACAAAGGGTGTACTATCTGACACACTGCTTCCAACACCACCAGGATGATAAAGAGGTGTTGGAGAAGCAGAAAAGATGGAGAAGCAATATTTTTTTTGTTATTTTGAGGGGTGGTTTTCT
Source organism: Arvicola amphibius (assembly GCF_903992535.2). Taxonomy (NCBI): domain Eukaryota; kingdom Metazoa; phylum Chordata; class Mammalia; order Rodentia; family Cricetidae; genus Arvicola; species Arvicola amphibius. The sequence goes on along the minus strand of NC_052065.1, from coordinate 130,574,613 downwards.
TTCTTGTTTTTGCTTGTTTGCTTGCTTGTTTTGTTTTGTTTTGATTTGATTTTTCAAAATTTTCTTTTGTCGGGAGCTACAGGGGTGAGGAAAGGACATAGGAGACTGGAAGGTAAGCAGAATTAGGGTGCATGATATGAAATTTCCAAAACATCAATAAAGAAATTATGCTTTAAAAAATTCTCACTCTTCAAGGTGAGTAACTGCCATGCATATGATAGGCTTTTTTGGGGAGTTTGGTTGTTTGGGGTTTTGTTAGAAATGATTTCTTCTACTATGGCTTCAAGTACAGATATTTTCCTCTTATTTGTCTTTTTATGAGGTTTCATTTTATTTTTAATTATGTGTATATACTCTTGTGCCCAAATTGAGACCCCCAACGAGACCACCGAAATTCAGTCAAGTCCAGCATGCAAAAGCAAGATTTTTTTTTTTCTTTTTCCATCTTGGAGCTGTCCACTACATACAAAGATGCACAGTAGGGAGAGCTCCCACTCCTCATTTGGGGTTGACATATATAGGCAAAAACAGCTAGCCATATTTATTTAGGATCAAAAGGGTTAGTTTTACTGAGTACAGGGTATAGACACCTCTGCATACCCTCTTCCCCCTTTAAGTGGTTATTTTTGTTTCTGTGTATGTCCCCCACCCTCCCCCCAAGCAGTTATTTCTGCTCCTGTGTAGACCACAAAGCTAGGTGGCTATCTGGAAGGAACAGTTTATTTTTTCAGCTAAACTCCTATGATGCTGGAAAGAGCTCAAAGCATGTGTCTTAATCAGTTCCTAACCAAGCAAAGCTTTATATAGTTTTCCATGTCCTTATATGCACATACGCCTGTGTGTGGGTATGTGCATGTGAGTGACAGCATCTATAGAAACCTGAAGGAGGCACTGGATTCCATGGAGCTTAAATTTCAGATTTTTTTAAGCTACGTAACATGGGTGCTGAAAATTGAGCTTGGGTCCTCCTCAAGGAAAAGTACATGCTCTTAACTGTTAAGCCACCCTTACAGCTGCTCTGTCTGTTACATGTAATTTATAATCAATGTTAATGCATCGGCTATCATAGATATTGTGCTTGTCATTTCTATAAGTTACATGTTAGGTGTTTATTCTGCAACTCTATTAAATTTTTTGACAGATAGAATGTTGTGTCTTTCCATTTGGGATAAATTACTATTCTTTACGATCATTTTAATTTAAAAATAATTTTATGTCAATTTGTCTTATTCTGCTTGGGCTTCTAAGATCAAAATGTTTTAAACTGAAATACAACAGAAATTTGTTTCTGATCATTCTAGAGGACAGAAAGTCTTAAAGCAAGACAACTGGCATATTAGTGTCTTCTGGTCCACAGAGAAAGTCTTTCACCTGGGCCCTCACATGCCAGAAGGGGTAAATGATCTTGTAGGTTCTCTTTCAGAAAGATTTTAATAATCACCTCAGAATCTATCTCCTTAGCTTTTCAAATTTCAATTCATGACTCCTTGAAAAATACACATTCATCTTTTTTAATGTTAACTCTATTAAGAGTCAATATTTATTGAGTTTTGACATTGTATTAGGTATTGCATTGAAGGGCCCTGGTCGGTCGGCAATTGGAATTAACCAAACTAGCTCAGAGTTGTTTTGATTTGCATTTCCCTGATGACTAATCATGTTGAACGTTTCCTTAAGTGTCTTTTAGCCATTTTAGATTCCTCTGTTGAGAATTCTCTGTTTAGGTCTGTACTCCATTTTCTATTGGATTATGTGTTCTTTTAGTGACAAATTTCTTGAGTTCTTTCAATATTTTGGAGATTAGACCTCTATCTGATGTGGGGTTATTGAAGATCTTTCCCCATTCTCTAGGCTGTTGTTTGGTTTTCTTGACTGTGTCCTATGCTTTACAGAAGAAGCTTTTCAGTTTAAGGAGGTCCCATTTATTGTTTATCTCAGTGTTTGTGCTGCTGGGATTATATTTAGGAATTGGTCTCCATTGCCAATGTGTTCAAGTGTATTTCTCACTTTCACTTCAGTGTGGCTGGCTTTATGTTGATGTCTTTGATCCATTTGGGCTTGAGTTTTGTGCATGGTGATAGATATGGTTCTATTTTTATTCTTCTACATGTTGATATCCAGTTATACCAGCACCACTTGTTAAATATGCTTTCTTTTTTCCATTTGATTTTTTTTTCCTTCTTCGTGAAAAATCAAGTGTTCAAAGATGTGTGGATTGATATCTGGGTCTTCTATTCAGTTCCATTGGTCCTCTTGCCTATTCATATGCCATTGAGTTAATCTTGTATCCTGCCACATTACTGAAAGTATTTAGGAATTGTAGAAGTTCCTTGGTAGAATTTTTGGGATCACTTATTTAAACTCTCACATCCTCAGCAAACAGTGAGAGTTTGACTCCATTTCCAATTTGTATCCCCTTTTGGTCTCTTAATGCTCTAGCTAGGACTTCAAGAACTATATTGAATATATAGGTGTAGATGGAGTGGTGGGGCTGTGTCTCGCCACCCGGCTAGCTTTACACCCAAAATAATTACACGGAAACTGTGTCCATTAAAATGCTTCCTGGTGATGTAGGAGAGTCTTCTGTTTGTGTTTTCATTTGTTAATAAAGAAACTGCCTTGGCCCATTTAATAGGCCAGCCGTTAGGTGGGTGAAGTAGACAGAACAGGAAGACGGAAGTGAGGTAAATGGCTCAGACAGTTGCCATGCCTCTCCTCTCCGAGATGGACACAGGTTAAGATATCTCCTAGTAAGCGACCACCTCGTGGTGCTAAACGGATTACTAAATATGGGTTAATTAGCCAAGAAGAGGCTGAAACTAATGGGCCAGGCAATGTTTAAAAGAATACAGTTTCCATGTAATTATTTTGGGTAAAGCTAGCCAGGTGGCGGGACACAGCCCACTGCTCCTTCTAAAGCCTGGCCCATTAATTTCAGCCTCTTATTGGCTTACTCTCACATCTTGTGTAGCACCACGAGGGGTGTCTTACCAGGAGAGATTTTAACCTGCGTCCATCTTGAAGAGGAGAGCTATGGCGACTGACTATGGTGACTGCCTGAAGCATCTGCCTTCTCTCTCCCAGAATTCTGTTCTGTCTACTCCACCTACCTAATTTTCTGTCCTATTAAAGGGTCAAGGCAGTTTCTTTATTAACCAATAAAAGTACCACAAACAGATGACTCTCCTCCATCATTTCCCCTTTTTCTGTTTAAACAAAAAAGGAAGGCTTTAACTTTAACATAGTAAAATTACATATAACAAAACAGTTATCAAGCAAGAATTACAGTTACAATATTTAGATCTATTTTATCATTTATCATAACTAAAGAAAGCTATAATTATCTATTTATTCTTCAACTCCATCAAAGAATCCAGAAGGATATAATACTACCTAAGTAAACAAGAAATATGGAATTTTCAAACTCTAGAAATGACAGAGACAACTCATTGCCTGGACAATCACCCAAAGTTCCTCTGTACCATTGGGGCATCCATCTTTGGCCTTCAGGCCCATAATATCCAGCAGACATTTCCATAAAGCAGTAAATTCCAAAGACAGTTCAGTCACTTTCTGATGTGTCCTGCAGAATGTCTCGCAGACTCTTTCATGATTCAGGAACCCCGAAAGACAATCTCACCTTTAGGCAAGTTCAGCAGTCCTCTCTCTGTGAGTTCTTTGTGTCCAGTTTATGCAACAGTCCAGGCAAGAGCAGATTCTTGCCCAAATGGCTAGCCAAATCCATAAGGAGCCTCTTCGATACCCATATTCCTCTCAAAGTAGATTGATGCTGCCAGGAGCAGACGTGTCTCATTGTCATGAAAAACCCTAAGCTATTAAAACATTAAATGCCATATTCTATAGTCTTTGAAAGATATGAAGATTGTCTATCTAACTGAAATGTATCTCTATATATCTAGAAAATCTAACATGACTATAAGCTTGACTATTATTGATGATTATCCATTGACAACCTATATTTTTAATTATATATTTTCAAATGAGCTACTCAATCACAATACCTTAATCAAGGTCAGAAATACTTATACATATAATAAAATTGACCTTAAAATATATACCAATACAAATTATTCATATCTATATCATATCCCCCTTTAAATGTAAAAGAACATTTATAAACAATATTTGGGAATATGGGCACAATTATTTCTCTCCAAACTGCTTCCTGCTGAGTGGGGGAGCTGTTATTTAGGTCTTTCATGGTATAACCTGTCTGCTAGGTTCATCTCAGTCAGCAGTTGAGTGAAGTAATTTTTTGAACATGTTCATAGCAACCTTTCAGAAGGGCATGGTCTATCATACCATATTGGGATAGAAGCAATCCACAGGGTGTCATCCTCTGTGAAAACAAAAGAAGACCCTCTTTTCCAAAGCATCATGTTCTTAGATCCAAATTCTGAAGTCATACCGTTAAGATGTCCATTCTGGTCTAGCCTGGCAGCCCATATAATACAATGCCTCTCTGTATTTTGCTCATTTACAGTCAAAAATTTCAAAGAAAACACAATAAAATACATAATCCAGACTCTCTGTGAATTTTTCATTTTTACGTGGCTTATTTTTACACTATCATTTTACTTTATTCTGTCTCTTTAAAGACTTTACCCTTTTTTAAAAGGCATTAACTTTATTCTCTATATTTTTTTCTTCTCTCTCTCAAGCCTACATACATTCATCCAACATTGTGATCCATTTAAAGGTCCTTTATGATTGATTACGTCCTATTGTGAATCTGTAATATTTTTACTGTCGAGAAACATGTTTGATTTGCGCCTTTATATCACTAATCACTTAAGACTCTAAGCTGTGGCATTCCTAGGTCAAAAACAGGTACTGTGTGCTTGCCATGCCTAGTCCAACATGGCAGAGCCACTTGTGACTGAATCAGTTGTGGCTCTGGGCTGCAGAGCTGTGAGCTGTTCTGGATGTTGGCTCCACCTCTCTCCTATTTCAAAATGGAGGACATACCATTTTGTGCTAGCTCTGTGGCTGTCAGGTAGGAGCCACATTTAGCACTTTAACTCTGAGACTGAGCATGCAGCACAGAAAAACTTTTCATCCAAGTTACAGCCAAATCTGACACGCAGAGCATTGCGCACTCTGAAAACATCTCTCTGTATGGCAGAAGGAATCTGCAATGCTCTTCCGCCTGCCTAAGCCTGATTCTGCCATCTGCCCAGGTGCAGGCAGAGAGTGCTGAGCCATTGGCCTGGTCTCAGAGCACTCTCCTTCCGATCCCAAGCAGGAGCACAAACATCCAGTCCCATTGAAATGCTTTAAAGCCAGAGTTTGCACTGGCAGCACAGCCACCAGGAAGCCGCATTTTAAAATGAGTGGCTTTTTTCTGCCTCTATTCCTGAAACAGGAAATCTTTCTACAGCACATCCTCAAAAAAAATTCTCTGCAGCACACTCTAGCAAACAGCAAAAAAGCTGTATTAAACTCTCTCTCTCTCTCTCTCTCTCTCTCTCTCTCTCTCTCTCTCTCTCTAGCTTTCTCAGGTTTTTAAGTGGATTTAGTCCATCACATTGTAGCGCCAATCTGTAGATGGAGCAGCAGGGCTGCGTCCTGCCACCTGTCTAGCTTTACACCTGAAATAATTACACAGAAACTGTAACCATTTAAACACTGCCTGGCCCATTAATTTCAGCCTCTTATTGGCTAATTCTCATATCTTGCTTTAACCCATATTTATTAATCTGTGTAGCACCACGAGGGGTGGCTTACCAGGAGAGATCTTAACCTGCATCCATCTTGGAAAGGAGAGCTATGGAGACTGACTATGGCAACTGCCTGAAGCGTTTGCTTTCTCTCTCCCAGAATTCTGTTCTGTCTACTCTGCCTACCTAATTTTCTGTCCTATTAAAGGGCCAAGGCAGTTTCTTTATTAACCAATAAAAGTAACACATAGACAGATGACTCTCCTCCATCATATAGGGAGAGAGTGGACAACCTTTTCTTGTTCCTGATTTTAGTGGAATCGCTGGGATTTTCTCTTTATTTAGTTTGATGTTGGCTGTTGGCTTGTTGTATATTGCCTTTATTATGTTTAGGTAGGTCCCTTGTATCCCTCCACTCTCTTAGACCTTTATCATGAAGGGATGTTGTATTTTGTCAAAAGTTTTTTCAGCATCTAATGAGATGATCGTGTGGTTTTTATTTTTCACCTTGTTTATATGGTGGATTAAGTTGACAGAATTTTGTATGTTGAACCATCCCTGCATCTCTGGGATGAAGCCAACTTGATCATGGTGGATGATGGTTCTGATGTGTTCTTGAATTTGATTTGCCAGTATTTTATTATTTTCACAATAATGTTCATGAGTAAGATTGGTCTGTATTAATCTTTCTTAGTAATATCTTTCTGTGGTTTGGGTATCAGGGTAATTGTAACTTCATAAAAAGAGTTTGGCAATGTTTCTTCTGTTTCTATTGTGTGGAATAATTTGAGGAGTATTGGTATTAGTTCTTTTCTGAAAGTCTTATAGAATCCTGAGCTGAAAACATTTGGTCCTGGCCTTTTTTTTTTTTTTTTTTTTTTTTTTTTTTTGGTTGGGAGACTTTTGATGACTATTTCTATTTCTTCAGCAGTTTTGGGTCTGTTTAATTTGCTTATCTAGTCTTGATTTAATTTTGGTAAGTGATATTTACCCAGAAAGTTGTCCATTTCTTTTATATTTTCCAATTTTTGGAGTACAGGTTTTCAAAACATGACCTGATGATTCTCTCTAATTCTTCCATGTCTGTTGTTATATTCCCCTTTTCAGTTCTGACTTTGTTAATTTGGATATTCTCTCTCTGCCTTTTGGTTAGTTTGGATAAAGGTTTGTCTATTTTGTTGATTTTCTCAAAGAACCAACTCTTTGTCTCATTGATTCTTTGTATTGTGTTCTTTGTTTCTATTTTGTTGATTTCAGCTCTCAGTTTGATTATGTCCTACCATCTAGTTCTCTTAGGTGAGTTTGCTTCTTTTTGTTCTAAAGTTTCCAAATGTTCTGTTAATTCACTAGTGTGGTATTTTTCCAGCTCATTTATGTAAGTGCTTAGCGCTATGAACTTTCCTCTTAACACTGCTTTTATTCTGTCCCATAAATTTGGGTATGTTGTATGGTCATTTTCACTGAATTTTAGGAACTCTTTAATTTCTCCCTTGACCCATTGATGATTCAGGTGAGCATTGTTGAATTTCCATGTGTTTGTGGGTTTCCTGGAATTAGTATTGCTGTTGACTTCTAGTTTTATAGCTTGATGGTCTGATAAGGTACATTGGGTTATTCCATTTTTTTGTATTTGTTGAGGTTTGTTTTGTTACCGAGTATGTGGTCAATTTTTGAGAAGGTTCCATGAGATGCTGAGAAGAAGGTATATTATTTCCTGTCTGGATGGAATATTCTATAGATGTCTGTTAAGTCTGTTTGAGTCATAACATCTGTTAGTTTTCTTATTTCTCTATTTTTTGTCTGATTGGCCTGTCCAGTGGTAAGAGGGGAGTGTTAAAGTTTCCCACTATTTGCATGTGGGGTTTAATGTATGATTTAAGCTTTAGACGTGTTTCTTTTACACATGAGGGTGCCCTTGTATTTGGGGCATAGATGTTCAGTATTGAAATTTTCTTTTGATGGATTTTTCCTGTGACTAATATGAAATGAACTTCTTTGTCTCTTTTGAATGATTTTAGCTTGAAGTCTATTTTGTTAGATAATAGGATAGCTACAGCAGCTTGTTTCTTAGGTCCATTTGATTGGGATATTTTTCCCAACCCTTTATTCTGAGATGATGTCTGTCTTTGAGGTTGAGATGTGTTTCTTGTATGCAGAAGGATGGATTCTGTTTTTGTATCCAATCTGTTAGCCTGTGCCTTTTTATAGGTGTGTTGAGTCCATTTACATTAAGGGATATTAATTACCAGTGATTGCTATCTCCTGTTAATTTAGTTTTTATTGTTGGTGATGTTAATTTGTGTGTTTTTCCCTTCTTTGGAATTTGCTGCTATGAGTCCCTCAATTGTCTGTGTTTTGGTTGGTATAGCCAACTTCCTTGTGTTGGAGTTTTCCTTCTAGTATTTTGTGTAGGACTGGCTTTGTAGCTAGGCATTGGTGAAATCTATATTTGTCATGGAATATCTTGTTCTGTCCTTCTATCGTGATTGATAGTTTTGATAGCAGTCTGGGCTGGCATCTATGGTCTCTTCATGTCTGCATAATGCTTGACCACAACCTTATGGCTTTCATGGTCTCCAATGAGAAGTCAGGTGTAATTCTGATAGGTCTACCTTTATATGTTATTTGTCCTTTTTCCTTTGTAGCTCTTAATATTCTTTCTTTACTCTGTATGTTTTGTGCTTTGATTATTATGTGGCAAGAGGACTTTTTATTTGGATCCAGTCTATTTGGTGTTCGGTAATCTTCTTGTATCTTCATGGGCATATCTTTCCTTAGGTTGGGGAAGTTTTCTTCTATGATTTTGTTAAATATATTTTCTGTGCTTTTGAGTTGAACTTCTTCTTCGTCTAAACCTATTAAACATAGATTTGGTCTTTTCCTGGTGTACCACATTTCCTGGATATTTTGAGTTAAGTTCTTGTTAGATTTAATGTTTTCTTTAACTGATGAGTCTACTTCCTCTATTGTATCTTCACCACTTGAGATTCTCTCTTCATTTCTTATATTCTGCTGTTCATGCTTGCGTTTGTGGTTCCTGATCATTTTCTCATGATTTCTGTTTCTATAATTTCCTTGGTTTGTGTTTTCTTTATTGCCTCTATTTCAGTTTTTAAGTCCTGAATAGTTTCTTTTATATGTTTGATTTTTTTTCTTGCTTTTCTTTAAGTGATTTGCTGATGTCTTTCAATTTTTTAATTGTCTTTTCCTTCATTTCTTTAAGGGAATTTATCATTTCTTCTTTTAGAGTTTCAAACATTCTCTTGAAGTTATTTTTTAGGTCATTTTCTTCTGCTTCATCCATATTTGGTTGTTCAGGTCTTGCTGTTATAGGGTCTTTAGATTTTACTAGTGTTGTGTTGCTCTTTGCAGTGATGTGTGTGTTCTTACCTTTTCTACTTATCTTTTCCTCTAATAGGTGTGGTTGGGGCTGTCTGTGAGTCTGTTGAATAATCTTCTAGGTGCCAGTGAATCCAAAGCTCAGATGGTTGTTCCTCATGGTGTAGCCGGTGTCACAGTTCTAGTTACCCTGTTGGTTACTGTGTTCCTTGAGACAGCTCAGCTTTCATGTACTTTGTTCTGCTCCCTTGGAGTTTGCTGTCTCAGGCCTACTTTGACCTAGGTTGCCAGCTTTGCCCTGTTTCTGTAAATCCTGGTATGGAACCACTCCTGCAGAAGTCCCTGGGTTGGAGTTGGACTTGGAAATATGTCTGGCTCCAGTCTACTGCCTCAGAGGTCCCAAGCTTTGGTGCACCCAGAATCAGAGGATCTGCTTATTCCCTCAGAGGTCCCAGAATCATGCTCAGACCAACAGAGGTTCCAGGGTCTTGCCTATTCCCTTTGCTATCCCAGACCAATGCCTGAACCCACAAAGGTCCTGTCTCAGGCTTACTCCCTCTGAGGACCCAGACTCATGACCGCCCCCCACCCTGAAATATCTGGTTCCTGCCAATTCCCTCAAAGGTCCCAGGTTCACTCATGCCCCAGACTGGCAGAGGTCCCAGCTCAGGCCTAGTTCCTGGGAGGTCCTAGACTTAAGCACAGTCACACTGGGGTCCTGGCTGAAGTCTACTCCCTTGACTGTCCCAAATTAATGTCCTGGCCTTCAACATTCTCTGGCTTTGGTTTGCTCACTCAGTGGTTACACCCCTGTCCCTTTTCCTATGGAGATTGCTGACTCTGGATCTGATAGCTGGTTTAATCCTGGTCTGCCAGTGTCCAGGCTCTGGGTTGGCTTCCGGGACTGGATTTGCTCCTGGTTCTGCTCCTGCTAGGAGCTTGTTTGCTCAGGCCCTCTCTGTCCTAGGTAGCTTGTTTGTTGCCACTCCTGTGCAATTTGTGGCCCAAGGTGGAATTCCTCACCTCAGGGCAAATGTGGCCAAGGTTACCAGCTTTGACCTGTTTCTGTAAATCCTGTTCTTGATTTCCTCCTGCAGAAGTACCTGGGTTGGAGTTGGTCCTGGAAAGGTTTCTGTCTCCAGTCTACTGCCTCAGAGGTCCCAGGCTTGGGCACACCCAGAAAAACAAAGGAACCTGCTTACTACCTCAGAGGTCCCAGACTCACACTTGGACCTGCAGAGGTTTTAGGTTCCTGCCTATTCCCTTTGATGTCCCAGACCAATGCCTGGACCCACAGAGGTCCTGGCTCAGGCCAACTCTCTTTGAGGACCAAGATTCATGCCTGGCCCTGCTGAGAGCTCTGCTTCCTGCCTATTCCCTCAGAAGTCCCAGGTTCACACATGCCCCAGAATGGCGGAGGTCCTGGCTTAGGCCTAGTTCCTGGGAGGTCCTAGACTCACACCCAGTCCTGCTGCGGTCTTGGCTTAGGTCTATTCCTTTGAAGGTCCTAGATTCACATCCAGACCTTCAGGGGTCTCTGGCTCTGGCTCACTCATTCAGCAGTTACTCCACTGTACCAATTCCTGTGGAGAATGCTGACTCTTAATCTGGTCACTAGCTCAATCCTGATCTGCCAGTCTCATCTTAATGCATACATTTATTCAACTCCTTTCTGTGCCTCTGCTACTCTATCTGCCTCTGAAGAATTTTCTCACTCATTTAGCAGATTTCTGAACATTCCCTCTACTCCAGAGACTAAAAGATACACTCTAAACTGCTTTCCACCTCCCCAGAGGAACAGCAAATGGCATATTCTCTGACATGATTTCAAAAATGCAGAACTACATAGTGACAAGGAAAGGGAGAACCAAAATGAATACAAGTTATATAGTGGTCTGAAAAATGTTAGAGCCTATAACTGAACCATAAAGAAATTCCATCTTTTACATCTTTGTGCCAATGTGTTTGCTTTAGGTATCCAGATACAAACTCCTTTTGGGAGAGCATGGTCTTTCTCTGCAACTGACATAAGAATCTGAATGTATCAGCTTTTAACTGTTGTGCTACCTGAACATTTTGCTGTTTGAGAAAGTTTTGATGCACAAGCATTATCAACATCTGTTTCAAGGCTCTCTGCTGTAACTGTAGTTTCACACAGCCAAATTGCCTATGCTTCCATCAAGAAAATGGCTATTTATTTTATGCAGCCATCTGGGCTCTAACTAGGATGTTTTGTCATTTGTGGTCTTGTTTTCTGGCTTTTTCGTTTAAGGATAAAATTTAATGACTTCATTCGTAATTTGTTCTGTAATATCTCTCTCTCTCTCTCTCTCTCTCTCTCTCACACACACACACACACACACACACACAAATTTGAATCTACATTCTCTAAGAGGTTCACAATGTCAATGTGGTGATAAATATTTTGACTTTGTGCCCTCTTTTTCCCATACCCCAATTATACTTGGATCTGCAACATTTACACTTTGTTGAAAAAACAAGTTAATAAACTTTACAAGGCCCATATGCAGTTGCCTGAAGACTTTTTATGGGGGTTGGCTCCCTTTCAAAAGAAATGGGTTTTTTATTTTTTTTTTATTTTTTTTTGGTTTTTCGAGACAGGGTTTCTCTGTGGCTTTGGAGCCTGTCCTGGAACTAGCTCTTGTAGACCAGGCTGGTCTCGAACTCACAGAGATCCGCCTGCCTCTGCCTCCCGAGTGCTGGGATTAAAGGCGTGCGCCACCACCGCCCGGCGAAATGGGTTTTTTAGAAACTCAATCTGTTACCAAATATGATTCTCCCCTACCTTCCTAGCACAGTCTATCTTAGTACTTTCAAAAATACTATGATCTCAACCTTTATAAACTTTCTGCATATTTTAAAGGGAGTGACATTCCAGGAAGAAGAGTAAGAATGACTGGTGGTCCAGAATATAATTTCAGTGACTACCAATGTAGGAGAGACAATGTGATCTGAGGATAAGCAACTTATCTTTAAGACTGCAATCACATTTTTTTAAATAAATTTATTTGGGATTATGAGGTTTATAAAATCTTCCAAGTATTCTAATTTAGAATGAAAAGACATGAAAGCCCCATTGACAATATATGATTTTTTTATATAAAAATCTCATTTACCTGGAATGAAGCCATAAAATACAAGGTCCATTGCAAGACTGCAAGCAGCCCAAATTTATGTTGAAGAGTCTATATCCACAATACTTAAAGATTTTATTTATAGAAGTGTGCTTTACTCATACTCCATTTACTCTAACATTACACACAATTATATCTAGTTTTCCAGCCCATTACAAATTAGAATCAGCCAGTTAATGTAACATGAGGGCCTGTTAGTTGGGGTTTCTGTCCTGCCCAGTTCCTACAGCCGGCAAGTCCCAAAGAAAATCTCAGAGTTCTACATTAATCATAAACTGATTGGCCCATTAGCTCAAACTTCTTCTTAACTCGTCTAAGTTATATTAACCCATTATTCTAGTATATGTTAGCCACATGTCTTGGTACCTTTTATAGTGGGGTGGGTCACATTTTCCTTCTTATGTGTCTGGGCAGGACTGCAGAGGAAGAATGGGCTTTCTCCTTCCCTGAATTCTCCTTGCCCTGCCTCTACTTCCTGTCTGGTTATCCCATCTATACTTCCTGCCTGCCTAATGCCCTATCAGCATATAGTTAAAACACAATTGACAGAATACAGAATTGTCCTGCTCCAAGTTAGAATGAAGAGAGGAGCTGTTAAGTGAGAGTCAGAAATGTTATCAATTGAAGACACAAAACTTAAAATTCACAGGAGTTCTGGTGCACTTAGGATTGGGCTAAAAGCTCTTTCTACTTCCATACACATGAGATCCCATTGTGTTACAACCTACTGTAATCACTATGATGGGGAAGCTCAGCCAATCATATTTGGCTAGGGTGTGGCCACCTGGGGCCAGGGAATAAGGAAGGGGATCCAGGTGCCTGCCCCTTGCTTACTCTCTTGCTCAGTGCATGGTGCTCGTGGAACTCCTGTCATGTGAGTCTCTCTGTTCTCCAATTATTAAAATATATTCCTTGTTTTTGAGCTGGTCTGGTTAATTCTAACTACCGGTCAACCATGCCCCTTCATTTGGTGCCCGACCTCAGGGCCTTTTGGAGCTCTTTAAGGCTCTGGCCAGTTGGGGCCACGCTGGAACCATTTGGGCACAGACCCCCGCTCGCCTGCCCACCAGCCACTGCGGTGGGGAGGGTGGGGAGATGGGACACCCGTGCACCAAGCTTGCTTCCCCTGCCCCCCTCTCAGCGCCAGTGCCGCCAGAAGGCCGAGGAGCCCGCACCCCCAGCACCAAGGCTTATAGGCCCAGCGCACCCAGCACTGCTGCTTCCCTGCACCCGTGCTGCTATCTTCCTGGCGCTTGCAGGTCAAGCAGTCATAGAAAGATCAAATTGCACTATAAAGGGTATGTTAAACAAACAGAAAGGGGTGAAAATATCCCCAGAAATAGGTTACATAATGCTTTATTAATTTTGAATTTTCTCAGTGCTAATGAGAAGGGAACAATGGCCGCAGAAAGACATTGGATAATGGAAGTCTGTCGAATTAAATCAACCAGTTTATTTCAAGGATGTGTTGACCTCAAAATGGAAGCCAGGAAATGTGCTGCGCTGGGGAAGGGGTTTTGCTCTTGTTTCCACAGGAGAAGAAAAATTGTGGATACCATCTAATTAATAAAGGTTCAGTTTGAAGAGGAGGAACCTCTTGGAAAGGATAAATGACAATTCATCCACAATGATGACAATCATACTGATGGTAAGAAAAACATATAGGATGGGGGCAGGGTTCTCTTCTTATCTCTGCAGGTAAACACTCATCTTCAAAGAATTCAAGGGATCCTGGATGTTTGAATACTAACAGATGGAAACTAGTTACAACTCAATAAGGATCAGCAATAAAACTGAACAGGTTCAGTAAGTAAAATTATTATAAACATATTTTTAAACATGTATTAATGTGCATTTATTTATAAGTATATAGAGCTGGTTTTGGAGTTGGACTATGGCTCAGTCCCGCTCAAATTCCAAGCCTGTTGGTAAGAGATTTCCCAGAGTTTCTGTCTCATGTCAAGAGCCATGATATGGGACATAATAATAATAATAATAATAATAATAATAATAATAATAATAGATAAACTTTCTTTGC